>NC_142218.1:6268344-6575940 GCF_049639895.1 Pseudopodoces humilis | reverse complement strand
AGGGCTCCCTGTGACATAAACACCTTCACCACAAAGTTGTTGGGCACCTTGTTTCCAACATTCATGTTGTTTGGTGCAGTACTCACTCCTCCTTCCCAAATCTCTAACACCACTGCAGTCCTATCACTGAATCACGGACATCCACTGCAAACACTCTTCCTGAGCAACTTTTTGGGCTGGAGTAAACACAGGGGAAGAGTAAACCAGAAAGCCCTCAAGAAGTAAGAGTGCTGCTGCAGGGTCAGCAGCTTGTTTTTCAAGGGAGAGAGACTGAAATCCTTCCTTCACTCTCCCTGGGACAGCGATGGCTCGTGCTCCCCCTCACACCAAGCTGTTGGAAATGGCAGCACTGGAAGGACAAGAGCAGAGATAAAATTTTGTTACTGCAGCAAAAGGCAAAGTGAGGACACCACACCAGCCTCTGAACGCTGGAATAACTTTCTGCTGGGAAAAATGACTTGTCAAGACACCGATGGGCCAGAAACACCGTGCTCTGTGTTGCTGCAGATATTCTCTAGCAGCTTTTTCATCCAAGTCTTGGATTCAATTCATTTAACACTGTGATAAAGAACAAAAGCCATCAGTAAGCAGAGCGTGGCTTTTTTTTTTAGCAATCCAGTTCCTCCTCTAACAATCACCAGGATGCAGGAGTGAAGTTGGGAGAACTGAGTGTCAGCCTGGGTATTGCTGCATGTCAGCGCTCCTCCTCTGGAGTCCTATCGAGTGACTTTCCTCCTCAAACACATCGTAATGAATTCCACTGAAGCCTGCAGGTAAAATCCTTCCCCAAGCATTTTGCCCTGATTGATAGCTTTAGAGCCTTCCTTCACACAACTTCGGCTGCTTTCCAGACCTTTATTTTTCCTTCTTTTTGTAACTGTCTCCAACGGGAAGTTGCACTTGGTCTTTTCACCGTACTTTTCTCTTAAAACTGACATCTCTGCATTGTAATGAAGGAACCCCTGGGTATTTGTGACAAATTAGTCACCAGCTAAAGAATATTTTCTTTTCATTTCTATACCAGGTGGAAGATATTAAAATCTCTAGAGGAATTTCACCTACTCTGCTACAATAAATCATTGCACAATTTTCTTTTAAAGTGACTTAATTTTACTGCCTCTAAAACTTCATCACCGTAAAAATAGTCTTCTGAACTTGGTCAGGGAGACTTTTATCATAAACATGTTTGTATTTAACGATACTTTGAAAAGTAATGCAATTTCACTTTCACGCTTTAAATAGTGTTTTTAAAATATGGAATTATTCCTTTCTGAGAAGAAAACCCATGAACTACCATAGGTAGAAAATAGCAGAAAAATATTTTCCCTTTTTTGTTTAATTATCTAACAAGGAACAGTATTAAAAAAATCTCCAGAAGATCACACACAGTCTGTAAGAAAGGGAGAAATACTGCACTCACTACTCTTCATTGAAGAACTTGTAAAACAGCAGCCAAAATAGAGGGGAAAAAAATTGTAAAAACACTTAGGTAGATTGCTGAAGCCACAGGCCACTGAAATACAGCAAAATATTCAGTGAAGGCAGAGATTTACCTTTTTTTTTTTCCTAGAAGGCTACTACTATTTTAGTAGTAATATATTATTAAAAAATTGATACTCAAAATGTTTATTTTACAACCACACAGATTTTGTGTCATTACAGTGGGGTTTTCTACTCTATAAGACAGATAAATTTCTAGTTTATAATTAAAGCTAAATACTACACAAGTGACTTACAGCTTCTGAATAAATGGCTTCACGTACATTTATGCGCTCTTAATCATCAATTAATTTTTCAAATTATAATAGGTTCATTAAGTAAGCCAGCAGCAAAGAGTTCATTTTACAACAGAAAGTAACACCAAGACTGAAATTTAAGACTCCTGCCCCACCAGCAAAGGGAGGGCAGGAGTGTGTCTATCAATAAATACAGCACACTAAGTCTACATCCAATTGTTTTTCCCTCTATTTGCCACGAAAAGAGAAGAGCAGAAGATCAATTAAAAAGCAGAAATGTAAAACCAAAGCATTAAACACTACTAGATATTTAAGATCCCCCAGTGTTTCTTTCAAGTGCAGTGCATCACTCCCCCGCTTCTCCCGGGGGAGTTCCAGCTCCAATAATTACCTTCTGTCTGCTCACAGAGTTCAAGTTCAAAACAATATTCATTTTCCACTTCCTGTCCTAAACCAGGGCACAATGCTTCTGTGCATTGCTCAGTAACCATCCTGCTCCACCACAGACATGGTTAAACCACTGCTGTGATTGAATAATCCTGATTTGTGGCAGGGGGCTGGGGGAAGGAGAAGCCCTGGGCTTTATTTAAGAAGGAAAGCATCAAGCTCCAGCATCAACACATCTGAGTTTTAGCAGCAGCATCCTTTATTACACTCAACTAGAAACCAAGCATTTGTCTCCACACCCTTAATTTGCAGGGGGGCATAAGTGATGCTCCAAAACTAATCTAGCCCAGAAGTTTTGTTGCATCTCAAATATTTTACAGCAGACTCACTTGGCTTCTTCAGCCCCTTCCCTATCTAGTTCTCCTCCCCAAATTATATTAATCTGCTGCAGTGAACAGGAAGGATGGCTGCCAAACAAACAAAATGAAATCATATATAATAGGCAGAATACGCCTTCCTTCAAACCACAACTTAAGAGTTTTCAGGTGAAGAGGCACTGAAGAGGCAAAGACAGCAAAGGTCTGTGAAAGTGGTTGTACAGAACATAATATTCCACTGCCTTGTACAGAGTTACACACATTTACAGCATTGCTGGATGATTATGTATTTCTGCTCAGAGACCTAAGCTTGCCTCTTATTCAGAGAACAATGGATTTTATTAAAAACAACATTCCTCTAACATAGGTATTTACACAACAGGCCACCAAGGCTAAACAGAATAAGGATCCCATAATTTTATTTCAATAAATTAAAGAAAAACAGTGTCTGCCTTATTTTCCTGCTGCACACCTAACTCCACCAACACACTTAGGAGTACCAGCTCAGAAGAGATGTGATACCACGGACTAAGTCATATCACTGCAAACTTTTGGTGCAGGAGGTTACAACCACTGGGACAATAAGGGCTGTGGCACCTCCCTCTCTCCACCCAACTCAGATTTATCAGCTTTTTTAACTGCTGCTGGAAACATTTGCTGATTTGCAAAAGGCCACTGAGTGTGGACAGCACAGAAAGATATTGATTCTCACTCCCGTTCTGCAAGGCTCAGGCACTGAAGAAGTTAGCTGGACTTGCACTGGTAGCAGTTACAATGGGATTTAAAAAAAAAAAAAAAAGTCTAAATATGCATTTTTGCAACAAGTACAGAAAGCTTAAAACTGCTCCCACTCAATAAGGGCTCAACCCTTATTTGAGTGAAATGATTGGGAACTGCAGTGAGAGCATGACTGGATCTAATACATTTATGCGTAGTTGAACACAAGGAAGGAAAAAATTTATGTATTTTGCTACAAGCATTAAAGCTGACTTACTCCTAACTCTGTCTCAGTGAAGTAGTGTCGACACAGCACTTACCAACTGTAAGCTAGCAAAAACCATGGGTTTATAAACTCAAAAATAAAGTCAGCCTACAAAAAAATAATAAAAAGGAAAATTTGGATCAGTGAAAATAACATTCACATGTTTTACTTTAAAAAGTGTCGTCTTTCAGAAAAAAATGGTGCTTTTTAGTTTGTTAAGGGGTGGAAAAAACAATATCTCTTTTTCAAATAAAAAAGTATTGCTCAATTTTAGACAAGATTTTGTCTTGTTTCACCCACAGTAGTGGGGAAAAATAATAAATTTACATAGCTTACAAAAACGAAGTACACACTGTCAACATTTACTGAGGGTAAAGTATTTTCTAAATACATTTTGACTTGTCTTACAATCAAATTGTCAAATACTTGCAATTAAACTCTAAGGATGGTAACTGAGCACAGAAAAGCAGTCGCAAGGGGAATGAGAACGAGTGATACAGATCTATATTCCAAACTGATCAAAGTTATTTCCAAAGTAGCTGTAGGACAATTACACAGCAAACAGCCAAATCAAATGTATCATCAAAAGACACGATTTGCAATAGATGGAAAACTTGTCTTTAAGACAGCTGATGAGCCTCTCTGCGTGGTGCACAGACAGAGCTGTAAATAACTGGGGCCCCCAGACTGCTTTGCTTACTCAACCTATTTAAAAAACAAAAATATTTCAGATGCCTGCCCCACTTTCCCCTCACTGTTTCTTGTGGGTGACTGAGTAATCCTAGAGGCATGTCCAGTTTTTAAGGCATTTGCTGGGTTTAAGGAACATTTCCCCTGTCTTTGGAAGTACCTGGCTGTGATGCTCTGGATGAGTTTCTCTGTTAAATCTGTTCTTTCCAGGATAGACACAGGCATAAACTCTCCATGGGTTCACCAATTAATATCTGGGCTGACCAGTATGAAATAATTTTCTTTATTTAGGATTATTTTTTTTTATTTAGCTGGGCTGCTTTCCTTCTCAAAAGCAGGGATGGCAAATCAGAATTTCTGCACGAGGAGACTGAACATCTACAGTTAGATGTTCAAGCCAACAGCACAAACTTACCCACTTTCTCAAACCTCTCTGCACATCTAAGAAGGGGCAATTGAACCTGGAACTTCTTTGATTACTGCAACCTATAAAAGTAGGCAGCAGAGAGAAACCCTGTTTGCAGAGAGACATGGCTTTGGTCAGGCTTGAAGTCTGTAATGCTGATTTATGTAAAAACATTCCCGAATAAGTCTACCATAGTTAAAATAATTCAAGACTTCCATTTTCCTGAATTATTAAGTGGTGTTGTAGCAAAGGCAAGCTGAGGTTCTACCATGCATCAATTTCCTCTCCAAAAAGCAGAGGGGAGATGAATGACACCAGCATTTCATGCAGCACTCACGAAAGACATGGACGTGAAGAAATCTCAGGTTTGTAACTAAATACTTTAAACATTCATTTCCTTAACAGGAAACCAGCTGGGAATAAGTTAGGAGTGGGCTATCATCAAGGAAGTTTCTAACATCTGAACAACAAACTTCAGTTCCACCAGTCTCTGTGCATCAATAACAAACCTTTCACCTGCTTTTCAAATTGCAAAGGCCCAAATCATAACCAGGCTCTCACAGCCCTGAGCCCATTTTCACTCTTTGTATTCAAACCTGGCAGCAACAACAACAAAAAAAACCAACCCCAGCAGTCTTGCAAATAACAAAATCCCACACCCCAACAAAACACGCACCCTGCTTCTACCAAATAAATGTCAGTCAACAAATAGGCACAAATTTCACAATGGCTGAGGTCATTCCCTTTAAGTCATTATGGTTTGTGGGTGAGTTTTCCTGGTGGTTTTAACATTGGTTTCTGTGATTGCAGCTATGCTTATTTATGCATTTAAGGCGTATGATCTAATACACTTAGGTTTAACTACTTCATTCTTTTGACATTCTTTCCAAATTATAAAAAGGATTCTTGGTGTTTTCACTGCCTTGGTAAAGCAACAAAATTGATGTCCACATAATTTCTTAAAAATACAGAACAGAGTAAGTACTTGTTGAAAATAATTCAAAGGAAAAAAACTCTGCCCCAGACATTCCCTTCTCCAAGATAGCACATATTTTTGTTCTCTCTCTCCCTTTCTGAGGGAACTTGCTATTTTTTTCGAAATAGATGTTTTGCTGGCTTTTTAAAAACAATACCCAGGCCTTAAGAGTGATTCAGCTACAACTTATAATCAACACAGTAGTTCAGCTTATTTTTTTAAGCCCTTCTATTTTTACTGTTATGCTTTTAAAAAACTGCACATTTGCAGTATTCTTCAGTCACATTGAATCTTCCACAGCACTTTGAATTCTACAATAATGCTCATTTTATTCAATGCCTTTTGGTTATTATCTACCAGGGATCCTTGCTTGATAAAAATCAAAGAAGGCAATTTTCTACCTTTTTCTAATGGAAATTTAAATTATCTTCTCCCTCCAAGGCACAAAAAAGCCCAAAGAGCCCCCATCATCCAAATGAGGCTGAAGAAGTTCACTGCCTTGTAGGAAACATTCAGAAACATTTTCAAGCAGCTGAAATGAAAATTAAAATTGTGCCTAGAGATGGGTGTGCACATCTCTCTCCCAACACTGCATGCAGTGCATGGCTATTACCTTGTATACAGAAGTCACGGTAAAACATTTTAATTGGCCTTTTTAAACTTGAGGTACTTCTGTACTTCTGAAGTCCCTGATACAGCTTTTTATGTCCCAGCATGTTTCCAATCAGCAGTAAAAAGAGTGGAGAGCCCCCCACAAGCTCTGTGGAGAGAGAAGGGCCCCATCCTGCGCTGCCCCTGCAGAGGAGGTGCCACCTCTTGTGGCTCAGCACCACCACAGGTACAGCTGTCCTGAGCCCAGCTCTGACCCCCCACACCAGCAAAACGTTATTCAGTGGCACACAAAACACTCTCAACTTCCCGAGCCATCTCCCCAGAGCTGTAAAATCCCCCCCTGACAGCCACGCACCCTGTGGGCAGCACAGCAATGCTGTCCCCTCCGTCCTCTCCACTTTTGCTAATCGAACCCCAACTAAAACAATCCTCCACAAATTACAACAAACCTCCCCTGAAATTCCCCACAAACCTTACCACAACCCTGCAGCAGACTTCTGGCTTTCCACAGAGCCTCTGTACCTAAACACCAGGGAAAATACCTCAGCACGGCGCTAAAGAAGCATTTTCCGGACACAGCAGAGGTGACAAACAGAATGAGAGCAAAGCCAAGATGCCATCTCGACTTCAGGCAAACAACCTCTTCTGACCTCTGGCAGCTTCCACACACTATTAAACAAAAAGTATTCTCTCCATGTTAATGAACCATGTACAATCTAACAGATAACGCTGATGTTAAATAAACATGTTTATATGTGACTCCTAATGCCAGGACTTAAGCAGCTGCAGACAAATAATTTTAAATGGGAAGGATTATGTCTGTGTAATCTTTCTCATCTCATTTTACACATCTTTGAAATAATTAAAGTACATCATTAAAGCACAAGCAGAAAGACTGAGTGAAAAGAGGTTTGAGTATTTTTAATTAAATATTCATTCTGTGACACACTCACTGGAACCATCCCTGCAGTGAACACTATTTTGGATCCAGTTTTCCTCTCACACCTCTTGCAGCACTAAATCAAGATCAACCAAACAGCCTGACAAGGAAGGGAGCTGGATTGAGTTTTGAATGCTGCAATAAAAATATTTTGCACGAGACCTAAATCCTTACTCCTGCTTTCTCCTCTCTCCTGCTTCAAATCTTGGGTAGCACCAAATCTACCTGCAAATGGCAGCACCTCCAGGCCCCAAATGACCCAACCAAGAGGAGCAATTATTTGCATGCTAATTGAAGGGCTTATCCTCACCTGATTAAAACAAGGTGTTTGTTAAACATCATTACTTGAGTTAAGATCTGCAAATAAAGATGAAGTATTGTTTTAAGAACTCGACTGCAGTGAAACAATTGCTTTCCGATGGGATCTCTTAATGAACAGTCCTGACCACTACCACGATGGTCTCTCTGGCCTTGGAACAGAAAAGGAAGGGAAAGATTTGACAAGTTCTCCCTATGCATATCAAAGTGAGCAAAATGGCAAGAGGTTTGAGTACTTACTTTACTTTTTTGTAGATGTATACTAAAACAAAAAAAATAAACCTTGTATTTTTTACTAAATTAAGCCACCAAAAAGGAGGATACATTTCAGCCTGAACGGCTTTACTTTAGTATATACCATTGTTTATAACTCTGAATATACTTTTTGTTCCTAACTAATTTTCTCTCCTATGGAGTACAATGTGAAATTTAATGAAAATAATGTGACTGTTATTCCAGGAGACTTCTCCATGTACTAATTGAATATATATTGTTACTGTTGTGAAAAATACACAGATACAGGGTAACTAACTATACCCTGGGAACGGCACTATGAGATTTCCTTGGTCTACCAAATGACCCCTCCACTTACAGGATACATTTAAAATCTTTACATTAAAACTGCAGTGTTCCATGGCTTATGAAAAGGATTTGAATTTTCAATTTCATTTAAGAGTTTGTCCCTAAATAAAAGTTATCCCAGCCAGGCAAAAATAGCTAAAATATATTTTCTTAGCATTCTAAGAACTTCTGCTAGTTTTCACGTATTTATAAAAGCATTTTTCACTGCATAAGTAATCTTAACAATAATTTCCACAGATTAGGTCTAACAACCTGTGAATTTATTGCAGAAGGAATTTACTGCAAGGAATAATTAGTCTTCAGCACTGCTCATGCTTGTTCTCCGGCTGAAGACACCTTAAGACCATCTGGTTACTGCAAAATTTGGCACAGAAGAAACAAATCTTTCTGAAGAGAATTATAGCTGATTTCAGAATAGCTGTTGTACTATTACACATCATAAATAACAGTTGGGAAGACAGCAGAAAATTACTAACATCTTTAATTGTTTTCTTTGTCAGCAGTGTGTACACATACACACTGACACACAAACACAGCCACGCAGACTTCAGCCCGACGCCTTGCAGGCTTGAAGTTAAAAATGCAACTAATATTTGCAGCATTAATAGCTAAATTAATAAATTTTCAGGAAAAAAAAAGCATATTAACCAGCTATGCATAACAACACAGCAACACACGAGACTCTTTAAGTGATATTCTGAGATCAAGTTCTTTGTGTGAATACCTGAGTTTAATTCCTTCTTATAATTCAAGGCATAGCCGCACACACTGTGGAGTTGAATATATGGCTTATTGTTGGAGGGGGAGTTATCAACAACATTTTTATTTCTCCCTAATGAAGCTTTTCTAATGGAATCTAAGACTGCCAATGTTGTGAGGTATTTGAAACAGGAACCGGTTTCAAAAATTTCAACCAAATAATGGTGATAAGATTAGCAAGTCATGGGAATCGAGTCTCCACGTACTGTTTTAAAAGAAAATGAGTTGAGGAGAGTGGGCTAAACAAAGTAAAGCAAAACAAATCGATGAGTGTAAAACCAAAAGCATACACCACTTGTTATTTAGCCAAATGTTTTGACCTGTTGGTGGGTGAATAGAAGAGGCACAAGATTTACGTGGACAATTTGACTCTGTAAATTCACAATTCAATTTTATACCATACATTTAGATTTATTTTTTTTTTTTTAATTAAGAGTTTTAAGTTAGAACAATTGAGTTATTAGCTGCTGTAACATTTCAAGTGAATTTTCAAAACATGCTTAAAAAGTTTCTGGAATGCCTCCAAAGCTATGAGTACTTATCATTTTCAAGGCATTTGTAGTGCAAGTCTTTCCTACTTGCTTGTGTTACATCTGAGGCAACACGATTCCTTAAATTTTAAAGGAGGAATAAAAATTCAGCTTTATTAAGGAATAGAAACAGTTTTCCCATGTAAAAAAGGATGATAAGAAAGAACTTAGCCTGCCTGAAGCAACAAGTAACAGAACAACGCAATGCTAAATGTATGAAACTATCTAAGAAGCATTAATTTAGACACAGAATTACTAGTTTAAATATATGCCATCTTTTGTGGACCAGATTGCCCTAATACACACAGATGTGGACGAGCATGAAGAAATTGAGACATGTTTTCTCAATAAATTGGGGGAGAGGAAGGGGAGGGACCCATCCACGGATGGCATTGCAGAGATAAGAAATTCTCAGTAAATTAATGAAGTCCACCAGAGAGACTAAACAACAAACCATAGCTGCCACTGCCTTTAACGGCGCTCAGGGATGCGTGAATTTGATACTGCGCCGGGCAAAAATTCTGTTAATATTTGATACAGACTAATAAACTGTTTATTGGTTCACTACATGTATTTTAACAATCACAACTTTATACAAACAGAATATATCATCATTCGAAATCTCTGAACAACAGTAGCTGTATACCATGAATAATTTCCTTCAGAGGCCATTCACTGGCCTCAAGCACAATTTAACACTCAGAAAAGTTTACTTAAACTGCATAAATCACATACAAGTTTTCCTCATAGAATCAGCCGCGGCAAAGTGCAGCGGCTCATTTTATTTAAGCGCACGACTCAGCTTTTAAAATAATTAATAAGCGGGGTTCGCCTGGCGGTGAAATCGAACCGCACGCTGCGCACCAATTGACTCCCCGCGCTGGTTCTCGGTGGCGGCTCGGGACCCGCGCTGCCCCGGAGCCGCTCCGCGCTCCCCGCGCCCCGACGGGCTCCGGGGCTCCGCGCCCCCCGCCCCGCGCCCGCGGAGCCCGTGCCCCACTCACCGGCGGTGCAGCGCGGAGCCGCGGCGCTGCGGAGTGTGCGCGCCCGCCGCGGGCGCAGTGAGCATGTGCGAGGCAGGCGCGCATGCCCGCGGAAGGGAGCGCAGCGGAGCGGGGCGGCGGCCCCGCGCCCCGCGCTGCGCCCCGGGCGTGCCCACCCGCCCCCTCCCCGCCGCGCCTCCCGCCGGAGCCGCCCGCGGGCTGCGCGGGGCGCGGCCGCACCGCGGCACGGCGCGGAGCTTCGCCCTCCGCTCCTCTGACCTGTTGCCCGCCCGGCACACCCGGCCCTCCGCCCCCCGCCGCGGCCCGACCCCGGGGCCGCCGGCCCCTCGCAGCGCCGCGGGGCTGCCCTCACGCCGCCGCCGTCGGGGCGCACCCACCGCACGCGTGGGGCCGCGGCGCGTCCCGGCGCCCGCAGCGCCGCGCTGCCCGCGGTGCTGGGCCGGAGGAGGAGCCTCCCACGGCTCCCCGGGCCCCCCGCAGCCCCCCGCTACTGTCACGGAGCTGCTCGGGCCGCAGGGGGCGCGGGGCCGCCGCTCCCGGGCGCGGGCCGGGCAGCGCTCTCACCGGCGGCAGGTACGCGCCGACCGCGCTCGATCCCGCCCGTGGCTACGGTTAATGTTGGTGCTGTCAGCGTTCATCGAGCTGCAAGTCCTTGGAAGGAATTCGTCCCGTAGAACTTGGACCCTTGAATACCGTGTGAATACCACCTTGTCTGTAGCCTCTGTTGCCATGAAAGCAGTCACTTCCACTACAGTGCTTGTGTTACGGATCTCTAGCGACAATTTTTAAATACCAGTTTAAAAGGAAGGGCTTTTGTTGACATCTGTTTTGTCTTACACGCACAGTGCCAAAGAGCCGTGGGTCCTGCAGACCTGCAGAAACAGCGTCACTCGCACAAGCCATCCTTCTGCACTCACACAGCATCACACAGCTCCTGGCACCCCAGAGGGCGAAAGCCTGCCCACAGTTCCCATCACCTCGAGCGACACAGAACGGATCTGTGGCTGTACAGAGGTGCTGCCCCATCTCTCATGTCAGAACAAAACCAGAGGCAGTCTGTCATGTGCCCCTTGTGCTCCTGCCTGATGTGCTGGATGCCTCAACCAGGCACCTCATCTGCTCCTTTGCACATCCAAGAGAGGGGCAGGAGGCGCCTTCAGACAGTTTATGCTGGGAAGATGGGGATGGGACATCCCACCCATGCCCCTTCCCTGAATCCCTTTGTGCTTGCACCCCACAAACAGCTTCCCCTTGCCCATGCTGGCCTTGTCCCCGCTCAGGTACCAGTTTCCCCCTTCCACCGACATACCTGCTCGCTGGGGATGCAGCCTGGCCACGGCAGCATTGGAGTGTTTCATTTCCACACCCTGCTCTTCCTCCTTATTTCCCCTTCTCACCAGTCTGGGACAGACTGCAGTTCTCCAGTTCTGTCTCTCCAGCACTGGGGAGGCATCGGAGGAGACCTGCAATTCCTTGTCCCGACGGTTTTTATTACACCTAGCCCTTTCCTCAGGAAGGAGATATCCCATGAACCGCAGTGGAAAAGCCAAAGGAGCACAAAGGGTGTTGAGTTCAGGGTTTGAACAAGCTGCAGCCCACTCATGGATTTAACTCAAAATTTTGACAATGGAACAAAAACATCATTGCAACGAGACAGCTGTTTTTACTATCAAAATCTCTCAGATCAGTTTGACTGCAAAGTGTGCTCCTACAATCCAAAGGAGACAAAGCTCCCAGCATCAGTTTGGAGCTGGCAGGCTTCCTAGCATGAGCTACCTCCCGCCAGCCTAGAAAAACCAAAGCTCTTTCAGTTGTTATTCCCCATCAATTCTCGACACTAACCCCCTGATTTCCCCATGGATTATCTGCAGTTCTGAGTTTACGCTGCTCTCACATTAAACTCTGAGTAATCACTGGCTGGGGGGGACTTCCTTGCTGCCTTTCTCACCTGTAATTGTGGTTCTGGTGAGGAGTCTCTGAAGTACAAGAAAGTCCTTGGATCCATCTTGAAAATAAATCTTTTCCTTCCTCCCCCTGCCGTGCCCAAAAGCCTGATTGCCACATTAGCTCCTTTTGAAGCCGGTTTTAACAAGTGAATTCATATCTAAAAATGCCTTGCTTGCAAAATTCTTCCAACCCCTGATTTCACAACATATTTGAATATATGCTTAGTTTTATGCATGTGAATAGGCCTACAACAATCAATACAATTATTTACCTAAGTGCTTAAAGTCAGGCAGGTATTTAAGAATTAGTATTGTTTGTGGTAATGCCACGGCAAGCCAGGCAGGGACCAGGACCTCATTGTTTGTTCAGCACCCTGCACACAAAAAGACACTCCTTGTCCCTTTCAGTATAAGTAATTTTTGTGAGTTGTGAGTAACTTGTGAATCGGTGCCAGAAACACCTTTCTTGAGCTGGTGAGTAAATATTATTTGTCTACTCTAATATCCTTCTTATTTACCAAAAACATTGTATGCAATATTTAGAAAAGTAATAAAGGCGCAGTGGGAAAAGGGAGGGCAGAGAGGAAGATAAAGGGTTGTTTTTTTTTTTTTCAATTAGGAATTTTAAGTATTTCCATCATTGTTAGTGTCCAGGAAAATGCCTATAGATCTTAAAAGCCATTTAGAAAGGCAAGGGAATAAATAATATGGCTTCTGCCCCATCTGTGGGTTGGTGTGCATGGGTCAGACAGCTGCATGGGATACAGGCTGCAAGATGAGAGACAAGGAGCCTGTCCTTGTAGCTGGATTGATAATAAGTCTTCATTGCATCAAGCTGGGGCATCATCAGCCTTGCAATACCAGGGGTTTCTCAGACCAGTGGAATCTTTTTTTTCCAATCAAAAACCAAGGCAGGTTTAGAAGGTGGTTTGCTTGACTTATTACTCTGTGCTCATTCCCACATCTCATAAACTCAAAGACTAAATGGAAACAGTCCAGAAATCTCCACATAGTCACCAAATGGAAATGCTCTTATTCATTGGGCTGGGTGCCAGTGTCCTGCACAGATTTAAGAGATAATGATCCTCTTTTGGCACCTCAGCAGCCAGACAATGCCCTGTTCTTAGGGAACATGGGGAGCTGTCTTCTGCCAGACCCTGGGATCCAGAGGGTTTATCCCACAGTGTGGGACAGCCACACCTCAGCCTCTCTGAGGAGAAGGTGAACAGCTAGATCCCAAATTTTACTTACTGTGGAAATGTATTTCCCTTGAGGAAATATTCCCAGTTTCTGCTGTTGACCTCATTGTCAAAATGAACATTGCTACAAACAACCTGTTTTTAAAAACAAGAAATGAGCCAGTATTGAACTTCAGCACCCTCCCTCACAATTAAGATGTGATGTCAACCTCTGTCATAAACCAAGGTGAGGAGTCCTCAAAAAGGATACAGAGGATTTACCGGGGTACTGAATATGGTTAACCCTGAGCATAGAAACAGCCCAAGAAGTCGCTTTCCAAAGTGTAAGAATTTAAAAGTAATGCATTTTGAGCTCTTCCTAATTGTTCTCTGGCCCTTGGGTTCATGTTTTCAATTTCTCTTTGCAACCACAATGCTGAGTAACTTAGTTGTCTTCTAAAATTAAAACTGAGAATCTCACATTTTCATGTTTTCACATGATGCCAGAGCTCAGGCTTTGTGGGGAAAAAAAACAAAAACAAACCCCAAACACCCCAACCCTCACATTTTAGAAGACTTTCAACAAAATTGCGAAAGTTGGCAACCATAATATTTCCTAACACATTATTTTGCGGATTCCAGTGAAATTTCATTCTCAAGGCTAATGGTTGCTTTCTCTCTGGTAAATGTCCTGAATTGCTGCTGCTGTTATTGTTAGAACATTGTTAATTTATGCAGTAATTTAAAAACAGGAGAGGTACTCTGTCCTCAAGTAATTAGAAGATAAATAACACAAATCTAGACACTATTTTAAATTTCTTTGCTGCACAGCTCAACAGGATTATGTAAAAATTACCTATTTCATGTATTAGTGCTCAGGTCTGCAAGATACCAAGGGTCTGATTCTGGAAATACTCTAAATATATTTAATTTGAATACCACCAGGCTACCCCCAGTGCAATAAAGCATTTTGGATGGGACTGTGCCATCTGAGGGGGCTTAACTGTGCTGTGCTTGGTTGTATTTTTGGTGCCAAAAAGCTCTGCTCCATGTAGGATGAATTTTTCTGTGGATAACAGGAGCTGTGTCAGGATCTGAGTGCAAACATCTCCCATTCAGAACCAGAGTAATCAATTCTGAGATTATTCTTCTTATTTCTGAGAACTCCTTGTTTGCAAAGTCACAGGCCACAACATTAAAAACATTTTATCTCAGTCTTTGGTATTGATGATAAGCCAATATGTTTATTCATCAACATTCAGAACATTTGTAACTGATAAACAAAGTGCATGTTAGCTATTAAAGCTCAAAATTAGGCAGGCAGTAAAAAGTAATCTGAGAGCAGGACTGTAGCTACTGATACTATTGAAGCTGGTCTTAAAACATATGGTTTCCAATCATTGACACAATGCACAAAAATAAAACCCAGCAACTGAGGAGTGCCTGATCTATTCACCACTAAATGATCAAATATGCCTGTTTGTTTTTTAGTTTTATGTCCCTTTCCTCTTTATGGTTTTCAAAAGTAGAAGCTTGCTATTTAATATTAGCTGAAGATTTGGCCCTTTGTACTGGCTGCAGACGGGCTTCATTAATCAATTTCCACTACTGGATTGAAATGAAAAAAACCAGAATATTTTCCTTTTTTTTTTAAATACTCTCCCACTATTTTGCTTGGAATTTCTCCTGTAGAAACAGTAGATCCCTCTACTCCATCCTTCCTGTTTCCTCATGCTTTAGCAGAAAAATGTTTTGTACTATACAGACAATGCAATTTCACAAATAAAACATCTTTTGCCAGAAAAGGTGTGATTTGTTTCAGGCTGGGATCCTGCCACTCTTACTGAAGGCATTTCTAACAATAGGAGTAAACCAAATTTCATTTTTGAGCACAGGTGAAAAGCAATAAGTTTGCATGGAAAGATATTAAAATGAGAAATAAGTATTATGACCATTTTGGTATTTTTCTTCATGAGCTTTTTTCCAAAACCCCTTTTAATAACATAATATGAGATAGTAATATGAGATAAAAAATGCCTGTGTTGTGCTGCCTGCATGGAGCATTATATTCAAATACATTGTTCCTGCTGACTCACTTTGCCACGTGCAGCTGTGAACCCAGATCTGGATATGGGAAATGCCATGGCTCTGCTGGTGGAAGGAATGATGGTCTGCAGGAAAGATTTGAAAACCTGATGCTGAGCGAAAGCAATATTTTAAAGTTAAGGTTTGATGTTATTTCAATTGCCAGCAATAAAAAAAATCACTAGGAAGAATTTTGACATTGATCCATCTGGAGAGGCATTGCAGGATTGGGGGGATTTTTTTACACTAGAGCAGAGCTGAGAAATGACCAATTTTCAGTTCTAATCAATGTGTGAATCAAAAGCCAGAGTAATAAAACCTATATTATCTTTTAATAAAAGCCCATTCCCTTTGAAACTAGTATGTGTTGGTGATCCAAAAGGAAGACACATGGTCCACTCCTGTGGCTGTGTGTCCGGACACTGTGAGTGAAAACGGAAGGGATTTGTGCACTTATTTTCTCATGGGTCCTTGGCTTTTTAAAAATTTTTTCTTTACACTTCAGGTGAAACATTTTGTAGATATCAGCTTCCTCCTCAGGGAAGACTTATGAATTCCATAAACTGGCAAACCTACTCATGAATTACAACTTCTGGCTCTGTTTCATTATGACTAGAGCAGTGTGCATGAAGCAAAACATAATTTGGGGCTGTCACTGAAGTTGCCTCTGACCCATATAAAGTTGTATCTCTCTCTATGAAGTCGGCTGGTGTTTCAGTAAGCCAAAAAAAGCTGAATTTTGGGTGGGCTCCAAATTAGGCACTGGTTGGCTTTTGTTGCAACAGCATCAAAGTGCTCTGGCTGCGGCTGCAGCAGCGACTCAGCAGCATTTCTGGTACAGAGAGCCTAAGTAGTCTCCCAGAAATCTTTCATTTAATTTATCTTGTAGAACTGTGAGTATTTTAAAAGTTCATTCACACTGGAATCAAAAGCCCTTCCTCTTCCAGCTTTATGTAGGATTTTGACTGCAAGGAAGAGTTTGATTTTAGGGATCAGAATGCAAGCACTCCAAAACTTTTTTAGCATGCCTGTCCTAGTGGGAATGAGTCTCATTATTATGTACATTAAAATTGATAATCAAAGACAAATGCTTCAGTCTGTTATTTTAAACTTGGAGAATGTTTACCTAAATTCTATCTACTTTCAGTCAGGAATTCTCATCTGGCTTTCTGAACTGTTCTCTATCTTTAAAGCACCTTTCTTTAAATCACATTATACTTGATGGAAAAGAAGGGACAAATTCAGTTGTACTTTGAATGTAATTTAACTGCACCATAGAAACAGGCTTTCAAACCTTTCATCGAACTGATTTACGAGCGGAACTAAGGTTTGCTTAGCAGAACATTTTCACAGTAAGAGTTACATTCCCACAAAAGGGAATGCTGTCAGGTAGAATGACCATGAGTCAATTCTGCCAAGCCAATCGCTTTGTTCAGATAAGCCAATCTGGCTGCCACAAAACTTTAATTAGAAATTTAACACAATATTTTAAAAATTGCTCTAAACCATGGTTGTTAAGTATTTTGAAACAGTCTCAGAATACAATAGATGCTTAAGAGCATTTTGTCAGTTTCCCATCATTAGTAGTCGCTGGACTTTTAAATTTGTTTGACAAACTAATGAAGGGGCAGATGCTGAAAGAAGTTGAATGTACCATAGGAGATGTACTTCCAGAGAGCAATTTGTACTACATTTAATATTGCTTGGGATTACAAATTGTAAAGATCCACCCCAAATTAAAAGACTAAGTGTTCTTTCCTAATTCTTATGCAAATACAGTGAAATTCAAGAAAATCAGATCTATTCAGTCAGTGCTGGGAAATCACTAATAGTGTATACTCAATTTTTTGGTCATGCATGCAGTAATTCCCTTCCTGTTTATTATGACAGAGATCATGTGCATCTTGCTAATCCATATTACAGTCAGGAATAAGCCCCATCCTCAGTCTGTGGGGCCAAGAGCTCCATGCATCCTTCCAATAACTCATTGGTCACCCTTTAGGAGTGTAAAGCAGGGAAATCAATATGATTTATAGTTTTGGGGGAAATTCTCTGCAGATCAATTTACCCAGGATAATTCTTTTAAAAACTAACTCTGGTAAAATGTTTCCTTTTCTTTCTGTGCTCAAGAAGATAATTGGAGTAAAATGTTCCCTTATGCTCCAAAAATGTGACTTTGCATGATCTGATTTTTGCTTAGTTTTTGCTTAAGTCTACATGCTCCTTCTGCTCCTGTGCACTAGTGCAGAGGAGCAGCACTTCATGTCCTTCCTTGGCAGAGAGGAGACAGGCAGCTCTCTGCCCTACACAGCCCAGATCAGTGCTGACCCACGAGATTCACTCCTCTGCTTGCCTGTGAGCAGAGAAACTTTAAAAAAGAGGTTATTCCGAATTGTGGGAGGTATTATGATAAGATCTCCGTCTGGCTTGCAGCAATTTGAGTACTTCTACCGCCTTGTTTATACCATTTTAAATATCTAATGAATACAATATGCTGTCCCCAAAATAATATTGCATATAAGGCCTGTAAATTTAGAGTTGAAAGTTTTATAAAAGAACTTGGCACATTACCTCTCTGTAAACATTAACCGAGTGTTCCTTAAAATGCTTTCCCAAGCTTCTCTTGCACCCAACAAGAAGTCAGGGGAGTACAGGTAGCCAGGATGAAGTGCCAATGCAGTGGACAAGCTTTCTCTTGTTCCACTGTATTTGGTAGATATTTTCCCACCTCTAACAACTGTTCACTTAAATGTTGTTTTTCAGAGAGCAGCAGATGCCAATATATTCCTGAGGGAAGGGGCCCAGGAGCCAAGTGTGGCTGCAGCACGGGCAGTGATGGGTGCCAGCAACGGGGCCCAGACGTGAGGAGCAAAGGGTCCATCCCAGGAGCCCACTCAGGTAGGGACAGGAGGGGGCAAAGAGGAGCCCAGAGATAAATCACCTACAGCACAGGACCAAAGTTCATCCAGAACACACTGGGTGGACACACAAACGCCTCTAGCCCGGACAGGGACTGGGGCTGAGCCTAAACTCCTGGGCCATGGGCAGGGGCTGTGTGGGGGAGCCCAGGTGAGGCTGCTCAGAGCAGTTAAGGACTCAATACATCCAGGGTGCTGCCAATACCTGGAAATTGCTGTGGTCCAAATGAATCTATTTGTTTGCTTGAGTTTGGTGCGGGGCATGAGCAAACAGGCCGGGATAACCAGGGCGCCAAACGACAGCTTGGGCTGGAGTCCAACCCTTCCGAGGAAGCTTCTTGTGCAACCGCAGCCTTGGGGTGGGCAGAGCTGGCAGTCAGGTGTGGGACAGCTGGAGATGGTCTTGGTGGCCAGCAGAGTGCCCATGGTGACCTGTGTGACTGCTCTGCAGGCACGGGCTGTCTCTGGCCACCAGTGATTCGCTGGGCCCTGCTGGGTTCTGTTATTTATGTGACTCTCATGGCATAGACCAAACTGGCCCTAAGGCTTGGCTTGTGGCAAGAGCTGTGCCCAACTAGGGCAGGAATAGGGAAGGCCCAGATGGAGGAAGTTGTTCCATGAAGTTTTCTTGCCTCTTTCTGCTGCATTCAGTCTGTGAGGAAAAGCCAACTTGTTTTTCTCCAAAACAAGTTGATGTCTCTTTAGAGCACTGAATGAGATGGATCATTTTCCTTCTGCATTGTGAGGTATCCACATTGCTCTCTTAAAACACATTTATAGAAAATAATAGGTATTTATATATATTTATTGTTGCTTTCTTGTTTTTCTTTTTGCATTTATGAGCCGATGGGAAATAATATCTTGGTTTGGGAGAAAATGATTTTGCCACCAGGCTTCGTGAGCCTCTCTTCATTCATTTCAAACATTGCCCATTTTAACATTAACTTCCAGAGGCGCCATGTGCCAGTACAATACAGATCAGAAATATTGAGTGCATTACAAGTAGCAGGTTACACTTCAAAACACTTGGTTCACAGTGTTTGAGACCATTAATCATTTTTATTATTCTAAGGGACTGAAAGGGCTTAGAAACTTTGCCTAGGAAGCAGTATAGATTCTGAACAGCTGCACTACGACTCCTGCTCACATTAGGTTTTGGACAGACCATTGATTTTCAGTAAATGTTCTTGGCGGCCAGGAAGTACTGAAACTGGCAAACTTTCTCTCACAAACATTTTTTTTTTTTTTTTCCCCTTCTGAAATGAAAAACATGCTGGTTATTCTGATTTAGATCATCAGTATGGCCCTGATTTACCACTACATCACACCCTCATAAAATTGGAGTATCAAGGGACCTTAGTTACAGGCCAGACAAAATCAAATCCACTGCAGGGAGCACATATACAGTTTTGCAAGATTTCTTTTTTGAGTCTGTGTTAGTAGGCTCTGTACATGTAAACTCTTGCATCTGTCTTTTCTTTGTTGTTACGACTGTTATTAGCAATGAAGATACCCAATACATTTTGGCTGTATGTGAATTCAGATTTTCAGAATGGACTGAAAAAAACATAGCACTTAGAGAAAAAATAACACATCCACAAGCTAACAACGAGGTATTATCATTACCTATGCAATTGTGTCTGCACTAAAATGACATTTGATTTTGTCTCTCTGTATTTTTGCATACTTTGTTCTGCAAATGAATATACCAGACCCTGTACAGAGAGATGACAGGATACTTTATCCTGAGTTTCCTTCCTGGAAGTTACACTTTATTACTTGTAAACTGGAAAATACAACCTGCATTGTTCCCAAACCCATGGAACTGCTTAAGAAGAGAGGTGTCTAGAACAAGCAACATTTTAAAGAGAAAATTTGACTGTAATTTGGACTTGAATGTTGGACTTGAATGCATAAGAAAATGTCAATTCAATAATAAAAAAGGCTGTGTCAAAGAAAATGGCATTCTAATTAAATCTTATGAACATTTTGGAGACAAAGGGGGTAGATAAACACCATTTGCATCCCCTAGGCAAAGCAATAGCACTCTTTCTTTTATTTAACCTTTTTACTCCTTTTTTTCATGCCTCTTACAAGCTCTATTGGTTGGGTTGGGTTTTTGTTTGTAGAGAGGGAGAAAGTTAGTAAACTGGAAACACTCCTGCCCTGCCAGCAGAGGTGGAAAACAAAAAAAATTTAGTTGACAAAACCTGGAATTATGTTCTGAACATAATGCAGAAATATTTTGATATTTTCAGTTGGACCATTTAGAATGGAAATAGAATTGTATCATATTTGAAAACAGTTCTGGAAACAGAAAAGCTGAAGTCTTTGTAATTGAATTTTTCTTGAAAAAGGTTCTTGTGAAGAGCAGTTACAAAAAAGTATTGTAGATGGGTCAGTGAGGAGTACTGCAGGCAGAGAAACAGAAGCATTTTCTGTATTTGACATTTGCAGTCCTATAGAAATCTTCATGTGGAAAAGCCTGTGAGGAAAAAATTCAAACAGAGCATCTGATGTGATTGGTCAAATATTCAGTATAAAAGAGGCTCCCATTTCCTTGCTCAATAAAAATAAAATTGCTGTTTGTGGGTTTTTGTTTTTGAAGTTGGGCCACAGACAAATCTCTTTTCTTTATTTTGCTTGTTTCTTTATTTGTTTGTTTTTGTTTTGGGTTTTTTTTATTTTTATTTTTTTCCTTTTTTTGTTTGTTTGTTCGTTCAGGAGACAGTAAATTTCTAGTTTTCATGGCTTTCATAAGCTCAAACCAGCTCATGCTGAATGAAACAAATGAGGTCTCTCAAACTCTGTACCTTTTAAAATCTCATGATTCTTGAGTGAGTGTCACAGTGTGGGTGTGGAGGCAGCAGTGCTGTGATTTAGTGCCCACAGGGGTGGCACAGCTGCCCAGGGTATCAGACAACGAGCCCACTTGGGCTTATTTATAGAGACCCACAAGCTTTTCATCTCCCTTTGGTATTTTTATTTCAGTAGCATTTAAGACCCCAGCCTTCCTGCAGTTTCACATGAGAAAACAGTGCCTCTCCTGACGAGCTGAGATTTTAAGACAGGCGGAAGAGGGGAGAAGAAAGAGAAGGGCTCCCTCACTCCATCAGCTCTGCTCCGGGTTCCCGACAGGAAAACTGGGATACAGAGCCTTGCCCATTTTGAACTGTGGTTTTTGTGTTTTGGTTGGGGTTTTTAAAGACAGTCATGCTTTGGGATTGCACAGAAAACCAATTTGCTGCACAGTGCCACTTAGAAAGTGAACTCGTGTCTGGACAATTTTCCACCAGAGCCTGTCCAACCTCCCAAACTGCTTTCTTTTGTTGCTTTTGGGATGAACTTGACTTTCATCGCAGAGAGCTCTCTCCTTTGTTTTCAAAGGCTTTTTCTGCCAAGCCAAGTAACTGTATTTCTCAAGCACAGTCCTCTGAAGGCACTGAAGCATGTTGAATACAGAAGAGTAATTTGTTCCCTCAGGCTGTATATGTCTTGTATTAAAAATTACAAGATGTGAATCTGTGGCTGTGCTGGGAGCACACACTGGATTTGTTGTATGGTGAGAAGAGAACAGGTTATGGTTAATCTTGTTCATTCACTGAAGATAAGAGAGGCGCTGCCCTTTCTGCTTTTTTGTTTTCTTGGGTCTGGATCAAATCCCCGTCTGTCCATCAATGTGAACAATTGTGTCTGATTCAAGAGTGCTTTGATTAAAAACGATATGGCTGGAAACACCCTTTTTACTGAGAAGAAATGAATAAGGAAATGGCCCTCGTGTGTGAGCTTTTGGGGAGAGACTATCTGCTCAGCTCACAGGCCAGTCAAAATATGCTCTCCAGCAGGGAAATTAATAAATAGACCAGTTTCAATAGATGGAGATTTAAGGGCAGGAGACTAATGTTGTTCTAAAATTCTTTTGGGTTGGAACTTAAATCCAATCTTAATGAGGTCATAGTAGAAAATTAATTTGTTTTCTATCTTCCAAACAATATCTTCTTTGTTAAACAAGAAAATTGGAGAGATTTTTTTTTTTCAATAATTATTTTTATATATGCTCAAAAATGTGCAAAAGCTCTGGCCCCTTTCATTTCCTGAAGACAATCATGATAACCTTAAGTGGACCACATGAATGTATTAACCTCATATTCCTAAGTGTTATGTAGAATTGAAAAACCTCCATTCTCTGGATTTCCTCTGTATGGGATGTTAAGAATGATATGAAAGAAGTGGTTTTGTAGTGAAAATACAAAAACTGCTGAGTAACAGCAACATGAGTATACAGGGACCTGGTTTGGACTAGTCTCCAGTGGAAGTGGTGGAAACTCCATCATTCAAAACATCAAAGTCTTATGACTGTTGAGAGTCTCGCAATACCGGGTGTTTTTCTTAAATCTCCAGCTTCTGGAATCAATGAATTTGTCAGCATTTCCATGTATTTTACATAAGCAAACCCACAGACGAGCTACTGGTGTTGCTACTTGTGGAGAAAAGCTCAGAAGCTAGGCTGAACAATTCAAATAGTAAAATACAAAGAAGAAACAGTTCCTGATTTGGCAGATCTGGCAGATCTTTATATTTTGAATCTGCAAGTTTGCCCGTCCCTCAGAAAATAAAAACAGTGGCCTATGAACACAATAAAGAATTGTAAGATGTGGTGTGGGCGTCCTGGGATCCTGGCATACTTCAGGAATTCCCTGCTCATCCTTTACCTGTGGTTCTTTGGAATCCCACAGGTGTTGGGTGGGTGTTTTACAGAGCTGCTGCAAGGCAGGGAAGGGGCACAGTGGGAGGGCTTAACAAGTAAAGAACTGCTGGGATCCACATCTGGGGCTTGCCTTTGGATCTGTCCTGAGCAAGGTAAGAATGTCACTATGTATCTAAAGCACTGGTTTTAGGAGTGATTTCCAAGTTCAGTGTCCTGCATGAAGTGTGAAAGTTCTCCTGATCAAAACATGCATTGATTTAGCAACAAAGGACTTGGCAATGCCCCCTTAAGGAATGGATAACTCTTCAGTGGCAGAGTCACAGCTGACCCAGGGGAAGAACAGAGGTGACTGATGAGAATGGGAACCTCTTGACATAGGTGACGTCTGATGGCTCCACACTGTGTGCAAGCAGGTAACACTTCAGCACCTGGGTGGGTCTCACTTGGATTTTGGAAGGAAATGAACGGATGGCAAGGCAGATACTTCAGGGAAGAGCGACTTGATGGAAGTGGTGGTATAATAATGCTGAGGTTACTCTCCTGCGGTCAGGAAACTGTTTCTCTGCTCATCAAATCCAGATAGATCTCTGTGTCTCATGGCTGCAGACCCTGTAGTCACAGGGAACAGCCAGAACAGTGTAATGCAGCTCTGGTGATACAAGGGCTTTCCAAGAGGCTGCAGAGATGCCTGGAGCTCAATTTAAACACAACCTTCTCCAAAATCCACCCAGGGTGGGCCACCACATGGCCAAGGCACCATTAGCTCTCTGCCAGCCATGCAAAGCACCACCGTTGCACTGAAAGCAAAGGGTGGGTCCTGCCAGAGCATTTCATTAAAATTAAAATGCACTTACAGGTAGATTCCTAGAATTTCACCTTCCAAAAGGTCTGAGCTAGTCCTGCTGGGATACAAAGAAGTGATTCACAAAGCTATTTCTAACTTGCTGCTTAGCTGCTTAAACCATCACATGGCAACTGCTGCCTGCACTAAATGGAAAAGAATATTCTTTACATGCAGACACAGTTTAATGTCTTTGCCAAAGGTTTTTTTCACCTCCTCTGCTACCCTGAGCCATCACCTGCTAGTGCTTGTGGCGTGTAAATTGGAGAGTTTTCTTTATGAGTTGCACATAAAATCCACACCTCTGGTCATGCATGAGAAACTGCTGAAAGAGCCCAACACAGCCCTGAACGTGTTCCCTGTTTTATGGACAGGACCTGAAGGTTGTTTGCTTTTCAGAACTGCACCATGTGGCATGCCTGACCCTGCTGGCACTCACAGATACTAAATGACACACACTTGGCAGGGGACACAGCTGGCTAATTCTGCATGCAGCTTACCTGCAGACTGGCTTTAAAAGGAGCCCAATTAAATGATCCAAGGGGTCAGAAGAAAAATGAAGGCATTGCTAGAGGAGTGAAACCTTTTCTACCTCCTGAGGCAAAACCTACTATTTTCACAGTGATCAGGGAAGAAACAAAGCAGAACCGATGTTTTCCCTTTAAAAAGAAGCCTATTTTACACTTTTTTGTTTTGATCATTATCACACTTGATATTAATTTTTGATATTCTAAAAGAGCGATTCTCTTGCTATATGAATATTATTTTAATACTGATCTTTTTCTTGTTCAATAACTGTCTGCTTCCGTGGGATTAATTTTATAGAACTGTTAGTTTAGGTGAACAAATATAACAGGACCTGCCTGTTGTTCTCTGTCTTGGTTGTTGAGAGTTTTTCTAGTTGGGCAGGTATAACCCTAATGTCATTTGTGGGACAGAATGGGCTTTCCAAATTAGTCTCCTAGTTAAAAAGACATTTCAAAATCAAAGTTATCTGCCTAACAAAGGAAAAAAGCACTTGTCACAAGTTTTCACAAATCTGAATGGCCTTCTTGAGTTTTTAAATGATCCACCAAGGGACTTTGCATGGGCTGCTCCCAGGAGCACAATGCTGAGCGTGGTGCCAGTGCCCCACAGTTTGCAAAAGCCCAGGCACAGTTTGTGGTCTGAGCTCTGCAGGTCAGTGGTCACCAGGCAATGCAGGAGCAGCACATGGGTGTTTCCAACCTTAAAGTATTTGCCATCTCAATTCTGCTCCAAAGCGGTGATGAGTTTTCTCTGGAGGCATGCCCAGCCCTTTTGGAGAATATACCTCTTGCAAAATAGGACACGAACTTGCGTTTCCTTGATTAAATCTTGTGGTATGCACACTTTGAGAGTTGCCCAGCAAATGCCTTCTGCTTTTGACAGTGTGGATCCAAAGATAGCTCACGCTGCTGCTGTCTGGGCAAACTGTTTTTCCTTCTGCTGCCTATAAAATAGCTGGAAAATCTTCTTGGGGGAGAAAGATTTCTGGAAACTCTAAAGTGAACTGAATTCCCCAAGTCATTACACTTGGTTAGTGTCTTTCACAACACTGCTAAGCCCTGGGTAATGGTATGCATAACCCCGAAAAGCAGAAACAGAAAGACAGGAAATTATGGCTGAGCTAGTGTTTTTCTTAGGGTGTTTGTGCTCACTGTTGGAACAACCAGTGCCAGGTATTGTGAAACGCAGTGAGAAGCCCCTTTTCACCTAAGTTTCTGTTTAAAATTCATCCAGATTATAGTGAGATATGAAAATCTCTGGAAGAGGTATTCTGTAAAGGCAGGAAGCTGCTTCGAGAAGTGTCACTGCTTCTCTGAGAGTCTTGGGTACAGCCAGGTCATGGTCCCTGCAAGTCAGACTGTGCTGCTCATCCCACAGCTCCAGCATCACAGGGAGGTTCCCTCACCAGTGTAAGGAAAGCTCAGTTGATGCTTAAAATAATTGTGATGTACTCTTTGAGCTTTTGGGGCTTTAGATTGTCCTCATAGCTGTGATGATGTTCGATGCACTCCATGTATTTTTTAAATGAAGGCACATCTCATTATCTAGAGTCATACCATTAGGCCTGGTACTTTAAAAACAGCTCCAAGCACTGCAATACTTGGGAAAAAACTCTGTGTATTCCAGTGGGTGTTTCTGTGGTTATCTCTGTCTTGTGGGCCCCTCTGAAAAAAACGCTCATTGTGTGAGGCAATTCATAAAAATGCCGGTCGAATTGACAAGCTTTGATGCCGTGAGGGTGCAACTGTCCTGTTCCAGGACACCCAGGAGGTCTGACAAGCCCCTTGCTCATGTATGATGCACAGAGAGCAGAGTTTAAAACAGCCTGAATCAGGCTGTGTCACCTGCCAGCAGCTTTCCTGAGGGATATAAACCACAGAGGAGCAATATTTGTTGAAAACCATGTTAAGAACTTTATGAACTCGACTCTTGCCCTGCCTGGTTTCTCCCCACCAGCCTCTCCCCACCTGAACCTTTGCTGTCTGTGTGACTGGCCAGCCAAAGCCTTGCTTTCTGCAGGTTATTCAGGGCAGATAACAGCAATTGCTTTGGAGAAGGGAAGCAGCAGCAGGAGAAGCAGCCCTTAAATCTTCAAAAGGGGTGAAAAAATCAAGTGCAGTTATTAGGCAATCACAGGAAAGGAGTAAAAGAAGGACAACAAATCACTTCCAAGTTCATACTGACAAACGTGAGCTTGCAGCCTTAAACCCTCACAAATTAAAAGTGGCTTATTCCATATTTTGACAGAGAAATGGTGGAGTCTCATTGCAGCATTTGGCTCCAATGGCTTTTTAAGGTCTTGATGTATCAGCTCAATATTTTTATTAGAAAACAGATGAGTTTTGTGTGGCCTGAGGAGCTGTGCAGAGGAATACCTGAGAGGAGTTTTGCACACGCCATAAGGAACAGATCAAGCCTTGCTCGCGCGTGTTGTTCATTTACACCTTGCAGCACACGCAGCCCAGCACCTTCATCTCAGCTTCGTGCTAAATCCAGACAATGAGCCCGATTCACCACTGCATTCCTTTATTTTTACCTCAGGATAATTCCTTTCAAATCAGAGGACAGACTGGACTAACCCAGTGGTTTGTGTGCCAAAGAAATCAACACTACAAGCCTTTGAGCTTCCTGACCTGCTGTTTTGCTTTAACCTTCACTTTGGGGTTTTTTATCCTAGTTGGGGATCTTGATGGGTTCATAGTTGTTGGAGGCTCCTCTGTTGTCTCAAGAGAGGCAGTTAGGTGCTAGAATTAAATACTGAATGACAGATTTTTCATAGCATGGGAAGAGCAAAACAAAACAGCTGTCTGCAGAAACCTGAAGGAGCAGGAACTAGACTGCTCTTTAAAAATAAACTTGGCATTGGAGATGGTGACTGAGATAAAGCCATAGCCAAAAATGGTGAATATTTAAGATGCTCAAAAATATTCCTATGTTAGTGGTTTGCAAATGTGGGAACAATATATTCAAGCTTTATTTTCTTTAGCATGTTCTTTGGCTTGAAGTGAAGTTCAACATTCAAAATGACCATGTAATAATGGAACCATTTCAGTCAGTCTCCTGTTTTTCTGTATTCAGTCAGATCCACTGTCTCTAGTGCCAAAAATAAGTTTTTACTGAATTTTACTTTTTTAACCTGAAAGAACAAAAACCAATGGAGGATCAGCAAACTGAGATTGAATGATACAAATCCAAGTTCACCGAATTTGCATGTTTAAACTCATTAAGGAAGTGGGCTACCATAAATATTAATGAGATTCTAATTTAACTAACAAAGTAATGCATGATGAAGGTAAAGGGCTGAAGGAACTCAACAAACCAGATTATGGTCTTGATGATACAAATATTATTACAGTATTTACTTGTATATTACATATGTTTTTATATGGGAAGCAAAGTGAGAAGGAGCAAATAGTCCATGGTGGTGTGTTCAGAGCCAAACTGAACCAAACTAGTTCTGCCTCCACTGTCACACTGATGGGTTCTCATGTGCACACCCCACAGGAAGTGAAAACTAACTAAAAAATTCATCTTCCCCATCAAAGTGTTTCAGCCCTGGCCCAGGCTGGGCTGCTGCATGTGTGAAGGAAGGTGATGTGTTTGTCCCCAGGTGTGATGTGGGATGACGGGAGAAGGCACCATCAGGAACATGCACCAGGGAGGTGCTTTCTCTGCCATAGCCAAGAGTGAATTACAAGAGTGCTGTTTGCCAGTGCTGCCATGTACACATCAGCGAAGGATCCCTTTGCTCACCATCTTCAATGCCTGCTGAGCTGCTCGTGTGCAGGGGCTTGTGCAGGGGTCAGTGACCATCTTCATGGGGGAGTGAGGCAGGAGGAATGTGTGAGAATAAAATTTCTGTAACTGTGAATCCATTTTTGCATGCTCATAATGAAAGTCCAGGCTATTTCAGCAGCCTAAAGGGTCTGTTTGGGGGGACACATCCCAAAGCCTGGTTTAACAGTCTTTATGCACTGTTTGGCATTGGGGATGTTATCTCCATATTGAGAAAGAGCTGAGAAGACTCCAGTTACAGCTCTGTATTTCATTTCCCAGGACCCTGCAGAAATGTTTCCCAGTTTATATGTATGAGAGAGTGTCTGCTCTGGCTATCACTCAGCTGCTTTCTCTGAGGCCCAAATCCAGAGGTTAAGCTTAGCTTAAACTGTTGTAATCATCTCATTTGTGTGTCTAAAGCATCTGTTCCTGTCTTTGCTCAGTTTTCATGGCAACACAAGAATGGGTCACAGGTACACAAATCTTTCAGCTGGGAGGTACTTGGTTTGGAGGCTTTGACAGAATGTGAAACCAGATTAGTTTCACTAATATCAAGTTTTCTTACTGGTATTTTCTGTGAGTGGATTTATCAGGGAAGTTGCAAAAAGCTGGGAAGCTGCTCCATAGGAACTTTGAAGCAGAGCTGAGATCCAAAGTACTTCTTAATGCCAGAGCTGGAAAGTGAAATGGATGCCTGTTTGTATCTATTTCACATGTATCTCTACTTTCTCAGCTATGGTGTCAGGGCTATTTTACACTGCCTAGTCAAACCTACATGCATGTCCACTGAAGTCATTAAGGTATGCACAAAATTGGTTATATTACTTTACTCAAAATATATTGAAATTGTTCATTCAAGCACTCAAAAACTGAAATAGTTAAGAACTAATGTTGTGACTTTTTTTTCCATATGCTTGATTCTGTTAAATCATAAATGCATCATCCTGTCCTGCTTCATCCCTCACTGGGTATTCAGGACTTTTTATCCCCTTTTAATACACGGTCCCAGATGTTTTGTACTGCTCATTATTCCAGTGCTGCTGGAATATGAAAGTGAATTTAGTTGTGTACATTTCCATGGTGGTATCACCATTATATCTGAATCAAAAATCAATTCTCAAAATCAATTTCTTCACCTTTGCATCGATGCTGCAGTAGTCAATCCTGTTATTAGCCCCCTTTTACAGCTAAGCAGAGAAGACAGCTACTCAGCTTCCACAAGCTCTGATGAGTGTTTGCAGAGCAACAATTCTGAACTGCATGACTTAGACACAGGCAGAGCTGTAGTCACACTGGGGACTGCAAAACATCCAGGCACCACATACATTCCCACACCAGCAAATGTCAAGCCCTTGCTGAAAAGAAGGGAGGAGGCAAAACCTTCTCAGTGAAATGTGTGTGAGGCTGTTATTTTTACAGTGTTTCTGAGCTTTGGAGACATCAACCAAGAGAGTCAGGATGTCAGGATCTGAATAGCAGCACTTGGAGTTTCCTAATGTGATGAAAACCTTACACAGACCCTCAGCTCCTCCTCCTGTCTGATTCCTTCTGGCTTGTGACTAGAAGAGCCTTAATTAGTTCTTGAACATGTCCTTAAACGGCAGGTGGAATTTATTCCCAGTTTCTTTGTGTATTTCTTTTTCCCTAAGGACCAAAGGAAACAGTTCTGTCTCAGACGATCCCCCAGCTGGTACTACTTGTGGATGATGCCCCATCTGCTTTTGCTGCTGCTGAAGACATGCAGGTCAGTGCTGACAAACACAGCCTGCACTCTGCAGTCTGAGGGAAAAGCTGGCCTGGCTGTCTGGGTGAAATCTCTTTGCACTGCTCTGACAGGAGTGGATCACCACTTGGGTGGCAGCCAGTTACACACCACATCTGTGAAATCTGGGGGCTGCCTGGGCTGAAGCACTGTCGTCGTTATATCATGTCCAAACTATTTGTGCATGGGAACTGACAGTGATACTTCCAGTAAAAAAAAAAAAAAAAAAAAGTCTTTTCTGAAGCTATGTGCAGTAGCTAAGTTGTAAATGTCTGGAGAGAAGTTAAAAAGTTCTGTATATGTGTGCATGAGACTCTTAATATCAAAGAAATTTATGACTTTTCAAATAACGTTAGCACTGTAGCATGCAAATTGCACATGAATTAGCTGCAATAAATAATAAAATCAAATGCTAAGAGGCCTATTAGATCATCTTCTCGTGCCAGTCTCTAAATGTTTCATGCAGCATTTTCTCTGTGTGGTGTCTTGCTACCATCCATGAGAGCATTAGTTCACTAATCAAGCATTTGTATTAATCAGAGATATTAAATCCCTCTCTGAACATGTCTAGAGGACTAAGGAGCCAAGATGCTGGCAGATATATATGCTTTATTTGTAAAGGCATATATAGGTCTCACAGATCTTATACATCAACGGGTAAGGAATCGTAAGAAAGTTATTTAGAAATAGGTGAAGTTTTATAGGCCTGAGTAAACTGGACTGTCAAACCAAGCTACATTGTCCCTTAGCAATGGAGCTTCTGCTTTCTGGCAACTCAGATCTCTGAGTTTTTTAAAGATCATTCTGTATATCTATTTTCCCCTCTTTTGCCTCTGTGACCTTGCATGGATGATACAGGTTTTGAGGCAGATTTGAGTCTCACTGACGTGGTGATTCTGGAAGTGAGACAGTATTTTATCAGATTTCCCTGTAAGCCCTAGACTTACCTTCTTAACAGATGTTTCTCATGCTTGGCTGATAGAAAAGGGACCATATTATTAATAACTGAACTACTACAGATATAATATAATAATGTCTGCAGTAAACACAGGGAAGGTGCCTGTGTTACCCCTTGCTCACTGCAGGGCAGTGCTCAGAGGTGAGCACAGCCACAGGGAACATTCACGGTGCAGGAACCAAGACACAGTTGACCCCTGACATCATTTAAAGCTACTTGATGCCAAGGACTTCCTCACTTTGTACGGATATTGAAACAAATAAGTCATGGAAATGATGACTGACCCCAGCCATATGGGAGCAGAGAGATTAGCTGCTAATATGGAAAGTTACCTGGCCAGCGTTGAGATCAGTCACGGGAGAAGGGGAGATCAGAGGGAGGGCTGCCGAAACCATGAGGTAATGTGGCTGCTGGGGAAGAGGGGCTGGAGCTGGGACCGACTGCAAGAGAAGAGGTGAAGGTTTTTTCTCTGCTGAAGCCAAAAGTGTACGTCATCATGTGGCTGACTGACAAAGCTGCCTTTTCTAGAACGTGCTTGATACTGTGGGAATAATGAGCATGGGGAAGTCACTGTGAAGTGCACAGGAGGAAAAGCAGTAAATCAAGGACCACAACAAAGCTGGAAAGCTTCTGCCCAGTCCTGAGTGAAACATAAGCAAGAACAGGAGCCAGGGAACAGGAAAGATCTGCAAGGCTCATTGCAGGAGAGTTGGAGAGAGGAAATACTGAGCAGTGTGGTGCAGGGACACTGCTGCTGACAGGAGTTAACAAACAAAACTGAGCCAATAAACTTGGGGGTTATATAAATAAACCAGTCTTTGTAGCAACTTGATTACATGGGTTAATTAGATGATACCAGCCTTTATTTAAATACACATCCCACTGAAACCCAACAGGAAAACTTTGCAGTTGTTCTCGCAGCACACAGGGAGATGATACAGTCTCACTAAAGATTATTTGGGGCTGAATTTTCACTTTCCCTGAGCATAGGATTAAAACCCTCACCAAAACTATTTAATTGATTACAAAGCTGAGGTGCTTAGAACTTAATAAACAGCAAAAGGAAGAGAGGTTTTAAACCAAATTATGGGTGTTTCATTGTAAGGAGAGTTAGCCAGTCCATATCTGAATTATGTGACTTTAATTTTAAAGATTTAGCAGATGACCATTAATATGAATTGCCTTGGAAAAGGATAAAAATGCAGTTGCCAGGAGGATCAAAGTCTTAGACATCCATAGAACTGGGAAGGCCAAAAAAATTGACAAAAAGATAAAATAAAATGGCTGAAATCAGATTTTACCTTTCTCACTTGGGTTAGTCATGACATAATCCTACTGAACTGACTGAGAATATTCAACATGGGAAGATGTTTCTTGCTGAAAGGGAGCAAAGAAAACATGCACACACTGGTGAAGGGTTGTGGCATCCAGACTTAAATCCAGGAAATGAGGAATTAGCATGGAACAATTCACATGAAAGTTAGAAAACATATTGTGTGGGATAATATACTGCGAGGGGTCATTCCTACACTTACTGGGAATTATTTTAAGACATAAAGAGACCATGTCTACATTTCTGTCTGTCTGTCCACCCATAGTGGGAATTTTGGTGAAATCAGATATCAGGGTTTTTATAGATAGATTAAATGGAAGTTGAATTTCCTTTCCAAAATATCATGAAAATTACTAATTTTAAAAAAGTGAATCTTTGCCCTAGGATTTCTTGAAGAATTCTATGTGCATCACTGTGAACTGTTTAGATCAAATAAATTAGATCCATGGAGAAAACTGATAAAGGACAGAAGTGGAACTAAGAATTTCTTCTTTAATTTTTTCCCCTTATTTTCTTTTTTTCCTCCCCACCTTTTTTTTTTTTAATTTTTATTTTCTTGTTTCTTTGCTATTCAGGTCTGATAATTCATATGGTTTTGGATAATTTTCATTCTGAATACTGACTTACATGATTAGAATATAATGTGTACATTATATTAACTTAAGTTTTTGGCAATTATGGAAATTTGTCACCCTTAGAGCTGCCTCCTGCTTCCATTCTTGTCACTGGTGGCTGAAATTTCTTTCAGTGTCATAAAATTTAAGGTTGTAAAATTCATATTGTAACTTTAACAGCCACATCTGTTTTAAGCATTTTTATTTTAAGAACTCAATGAGAATTTAATGACAAGGCAATAAAAGGAAAAGTTGAAGGAAATTATCACAGATTTGTAAAGCCATAAGACATGTTTCTGCACTTCTGTGGGCCCTCAAATTACAAAGAAACAGCCCAATTGCTTTTATTATGGCAATTCTGCTCTTAAAGAATTTCATCATTTGATGTATTAGCAGGAATTAACATTTCATTTACATCAGTATTAATAATGACAATTATACCCAGGTGCAGGATATTGTCATTAACATACAGATAGATACCCGCAGCATATTCAGAAAAAATATATTTATCTGCAGTGCTGCCACTGTATTTGAGAGTAATAAATGATAAATTATTACATATTTTGCGTGCCACCAAATGAATCTACAGGACCAAGAATGTAATAAAAATCACTTTTTCCTTCAGTGCCTTGCTACAGATCCAACCTTTCAAATGGTGTAAGTCAAGGTAATGTTGCTACTCAGCCCCATCCATACAGCAGAACCCAAAGGTGCTGAAGGTGGGAGGGATCCCTTGACATCCAGCCCCCAGCTCAAGACAGGGTCAGCCAGAGCAGGTTTCTCTGGCCACGTTCAGCCAGGTTTTGGATATCAGCACAACCTCCCCAGGGAACCCGGTCCAGGGCCTGACCCCTCTTACCAGAGAGAAAGCTTTTCGTTTGTTTAAATGGTATTTTTTGTGTTTATTTCTGTGCCCATTGCTCTTGTCCTGCCACTGGGTATCACTGAGCCATTTTCTCATCCGGTTCCCATCGGATATTTGTACACATTCATAAGGCTCCCCAGGACGCTTCTCTTCTCCAGGCTGAACAGTCCTGGCTTTAAGCTTCTCTTCAGATGTCAGATCTCCAGTCCCTTAATCATCTTTCTTGCTCTTTGCTGGATTCACTCCACTCCATGTCTCTGTTGTACTGGGGAGCCCAGAAACATTTAATAACAGCCCATTAGAAATTATTAACTTAATCTCATGTATAGTACCTCTGACACTAAATCTCCTGGTCCTCCTCTGCCTCTCCTCTGGCCCTTCTCAGTTTGATCTCTGCTGATAAATGGAGACCAAATGGAAAAATGTAAAAATCTGTCCTACAAATCCCTTAAGGTTGCATGTAATGTTTATGAAATCAGAGTCACATAAACATTTATGTAAATCAATTAGGAGCAAGCAGCCAGGATTCAGGACTGCTTTCAGTATCACTTTCCTACTGAAAACCCTTCTAGGCAGACCTAGTTAACCCAGTCAATATGTTACAAGCTGTCTCGATGCCATCTTTTATATATGTTTGCAAAACTCATTATTGCAGAGGAAAGGAAGGGGTTTGAAAGAAGAAATTCAATGACCAGAAGCATTTCAGCAACCTATCTTGCCAAATACAATTGCTACCACGGCCAGACTCTCGGCATCTGGTCGTGGCTCAGTTATTATGTCTGTCACTCCTGCAGTATTTAATAAAGCATTTATAAGGAGCCCTTTTTTAGATAAGACTTTGCAGAGAAACACAGGCTCCATCTCACTGGCATTTCAGATAGTGATTTACTAAGTATTTACAAGTGAGTTGCTGCTGGACTTCAGAGCTCACCACCAGTCCAAAAGTTAAAAAGTGTGTTGAAAACAGGTCCACTCAGGGCAGATTTAAAGTTGCTTCCTACAGTAGGTCAAAGATAAGAAAAATAGTAGCACTGCAGGTTTAAAATGTAATTTGATCCTTAGAGGGGCAGCACTGAGCTCAAAGGAGTCTCTGTTACACGGGTAAGCGATGCAGAAAGTTATCACAGTGCAGGGTCAGCATGCTCAGAGCTGGGGAATTTTCCTGCTCGACCATTTTGAGATTCCCATTTTCAGTTCATAGCTGTGCCACAAAGCAAAGCATAAGTAATGCATATCCCACCAGTTCTTTTTAATTGCTCCACAGGACTTACATAGAGACAACATATGACTTTCCATTGGCAAATTGACATACGTTTCTGTAATTTGTCTGTTTTGTCTGCAAAATTCCACAGATGAAGTTAAAAGCATCTGCTGCAAATTTGATCCTAGGAGCCCTGCTTGGATACAGAAAGGTGCTAATAACTTGCCAGAATTTATGGAGTCTACCACTCCAGTCTAACTCTGACAGACTTTCCAAAGCCTTGAGCTGAGAAAAAGCTTTCAAAATTATTTTTTTTCCATTATAGACTTGACTTCTGTATGATAATTTGTGTCATCTGTGTAAGTTCACCGATGGCACACAAGGTAATTAATTGTAATGCAGGAGTGCACTCAGTTTGTTGGTTGTGTGCACAGATTCCCATTTTGCTTGTGCAATACTAAGCACATCTCACACAGGAACTTCCCGTACTCTTAACTGACTTGCTCTGTTATTTTTGGAAGATTTGGATAGATAGACAATAAAAGGATACAACTTACAATAGGAAGTTTTATCCCACTCCAACAACAATCTTAGTCTTTATTTTCTATGAAATCACAGGTCAAAATTTGCACAATAGCAGGTCAGCTGAATTGCTGGAGAAAATTTTGGAATAATCAACTAAATTTGTGCAGGATACTGGATCTGCTCCATTTCTCAGGAAAAGTGTCTTGAGATCACAGTGGAGACAGTTATTTAGTTACATGACTTGTAGTATGTAATTTTGTCATCTATAGTGCATCAGTGTCATATTTAATAAAACTGAAAGCACACTAAATACTTCTGCCTGATTAATAAGTTATTCTTCAGTGTTTGTCATGAACAAAATAAAAGATTTACAGAAAACTTTGCTTTTTCCAGTTATTGCTAGTGCTGTTTTTTATCCTCAGAAGGCCTGGAAGGGTGCCTGCTGCATTTTAGGGTTGAAATAGTGAAAATACAAATCCTTCTCATTGATTTCACTGAAATTTGGGGTATTCAAAATAATTATTTCTTATTTGTTAGTAAAATAAATACTCCAAAAGCCACTCTTTCTTTCTCTGGCATTCATAATTATCTCCTAGCTTTAGTAGATTTTATTGCAGTTTGAAACTGAGATTGAATTTTTTGAATTTAAAACAAACTCCCACCACCAACAAAAAAAAAAAAAGCACCAGAAAATTGCAGGAAGAAAACAAAATTCTGAGTTTTGTTCCATTTTTGACCGTGACAGAGGTTTCATGCAGTATTAATGAGAGAAGAATTTGGATCTAAAGATGTAATTTGGTTTCTTATTTCTCTTTTCTGTCACTTCCACTGAAGAAACAGACTTACAATACGTCTTTGCTTGCTTAATGCTATTGCTAATTGCCCAGATGGGACTCAGAGACCATTAAGTGTCTATTGATTGCAGCCTGCCTATGACAGATGAAGTTGACTCTGGTGAGTTTTTTTCTTTTTCCCCCCCTGTCTGGTGCTGTAAACTGAGGTCTTTGTGCTCCTGCTGACCGTGACTTTCCTGTATTGACTTTCCTGGCTTTTTCCAACTTTCCATGTAGCTTTTTGCTGTTCAGGGACGTGGCAAGGGCTGTCCTGGGTGATGGGTGTCCCTGTGACTATTTAACTCTGGAGCATACATGCTGTCTGCTTTCTAGTTTTCGCTGTTGCTGTGTTTCAACAGTTGAGAAATTGGATGTATTGCAAATATGGTTTTGTAGGAGGGATGTTTGCCTGGGGCTCTGCACCTGTGCATATCCACACTACCAAAACAGGGCTCAGGTCTGCTTTGTGGTCACTGTTTAGGAGGTAAAATGACATTTAATGTTTCTCTCAAGAGTTGTGACTGTGAATGGAGGTGTGCCAGCCAGTTTAGTTGTTAGCTAATGTAAATTTGAAACTGCTTACGTCCATGTTCTTTCTGAAAAGTGTGTCATGCCATCACTACCCCCAAAGAAGGGTGAAAAGTCTGCTTAGCCTCCCTCTGGATAGAATTCTAAATCTCTGGTAGGGTTTAGTACATTGTCCAAAAGCTAAAGATATTGCTGAGTTAAAAACAAAAGCTGTCCACAAACAAAGAGGAAGAAGGAGCTGTGGAAATGTGCAGTTTCAACAGCAGAGGAGATGGTAGGACTGAGTGGAAAAGGAAAACAAGAAACACTGTGTAGGAGGGACAGACATATGAAAAAATAAAATTATCCCCTGGAAATTAAAAAAAAAAAATTAAAAGTAACAAAACTGTGAGAAATATAACAGGAAGTGTAGAGTTATGAAATGAGTAAAAACAAGTGTGGAAATGGAAGTGGGGAAAGGTGGTGCACCCCAGTGTCCCTGTGCCTCCTTTGGGAAGGCTCTGCCAGCTTCCTGCAGCAGCCTCTGCCTGTGAGGGACTTTGGCCAGGGGCAGGGAAGGTCTGGAGCCCGGCAGGACAGGTGAAAACAAGGCTCCATGGTCTGCAAGGTGATAATTGTGTCATCTGCAGGAAATTCTGCTCCATGATGCCAGGCCAATGAAATGGCCAACACTGGCAGGTTGTGCTGATCATTCATGCTCTGACCACTGCCAGATAAACTGACTGGCATCAGGTTTTGTCGCTTCCCCCTGTTCACAAGTGTTACTTTTTGTTTGGTTATCCTGAACATGCCTCATGTAAACCTCATCCTTTCCTTGCTATTTCCTCAAGAGAGACAACTGCTTGCCCTGTAGCCTCTTGTTTTCAATGCAGTTGAAAAATTGTTCTAACACATTGAGCCATGAGATCAGATTTCATCCCAGTCTGGGGGCCTGCATGGGCTCTTGCGAGATGCCTCATTGATCCAAAGCACTTACAGTGACCTACTGGACTCTGTGTAATATCAGTGTCAAGGAAATGTTCCATCTGTGCCGTCCTGCAAACGCCTGGTCCCCACCAAGGTCAACACCGGCAGCTCAGCCCACAAAGCTGCTGCTTATGGCTCAAGTTCCATGATGCCATCTCTGGATTTGGACATGAAGTGGGCATAAATAGACATGTCTGGGTCTGTGCAGAGAGCATGAAGCACATGTTGGTCTCTAGTAGCCAAAGGACAGGGGGAGCTGGGGGTACACCTGCATTTCCACAGCTGAGTGATTCAAATTTTTCTCTTAACCCTTCACAGCACAACAGACTTAGGGCTGAGTTTGGCTTCGGATACTTGGTAAAGGATCTGCCGTCAAGTGTTGGGTTGGAAATATGTAAAAGTAATGACTAATGTTCAGCATGGATGGGCGGGGCCCACTTTCTGTGCCAGTGAAGTCTGAGCCAAGGACCTGCTGACTCCTGCCAGATGACCCATTTCCCAGAGCCAGACACAAACAATTCCCTTGGGCTGCTTGGGGATTCCATGCACAGTGTGGGCTCTGCCTCCTGTGGTGAGCCAGGCCCTCCGGACCCCTCCGAAATGCGGCTGCTGGCACACCCAGCATTAGATGCACACCCTGTGTGCTCCTCCTCTGCAGCCCCCAGAGGGAAGGGGCACAAGCACCACCTGCCCAGCACAGGTGTGGGTCCCCACAGGCAGCAGCACAACCTGGCAGGGCTCTCACAGGGCCCGATTGTTCCAGCACAGCTGTGTGGGGACAGCCATCTGTGCTGTGGAGCCACCGCGGGATGGACAGGCCTCGGCCTCAGCGTCAGCCACTCAAGAGCTGACACAGACTAATTTATGAGAAATTGCTTTTAGCAGGTGCTAACCTGTCTCGACCACGGGTAATGGGAGAGCTGCTATTGGGAATCAAACCAGAGAGCCATAAAACATGAGTATCATTACAGATTTTACTGGAGAGAACAGCTGTTGCAATGTCATCATCTCTCTGTTGAAGACACACCAGTTCCTGCTGAGTTCTGACCAGCTAAATGGCAGGAATTAGAGCCATGCAATCACAGAGCAGCAATTGCCATGTCAATATTATTTGATTCTGTGCATGTGTGCACGTTTGCCCGGCTGCCACATTGCTGCATGCTCTTGACACCTACTGCAAATCTCTGTTCCTCGCTTATCCCTCACTTCCATTTCTCTGCTAGAGAGAAAACCAGAAGTGAGTATTTTTCCCCCTTCAGTCTCACTACATATGTCACTAATAGGACTTTTCAAAACTTTTGTCAGTCACCTTCTGTAACAGCCTGAGGAATACTGTAGGGACATCTCTAGTAGCTGGATACAGGATATTGTATTTCTTAGTTTGTCCAGTTGAATAATTGCTTGGAGTAGCTTTGTGGACTTGCATGACTCTTACTTGGAAGGAAGTGAAAAGCCAGTTGGGGAATCAAAATATTTTTAGGGTGACTTACAGAAGAGTCAGGTTAAAATCAGCAGGCCATGGTTTGATTTGAGATCGTAAATTAGGTGCCTGGAGAGAATTTGTTGGGAGGAACAATGTCCAGCATACTGAAATAATTTGAAAACCCACTGTTTATTAATGCATCATTGTTCATTATTAAATGTTGCTCCTGCTTTTTGTATTTAATGCATTTAAGCTGCAAGATACTGTTGAAGACAAGGGTGAGAATCAAAGCAATTCAACTCTCCCCTTGTTGTCTCTCTTATCCTGGAGAACATTCCCAGAGGTAACAGCTCTTGGTAGTAGTGTAGGACTGGATCAGCAAGCTCATTTCTCACCCTGGCAATCATCTCTCTGCATCAGGTAGCAGCAGGGAGCTGAGCAGGAGAGGAGCACATTTGGGCAGCAGCCTGCACGGCGAGCAGGGAACTCTGCCTGTCAGTCTGGCATCTTTCACTAACACCAAATATGCTTTAAGGATAAAAAAAAAATGAAGCCAGGATGTGGTTGAGAGTGAACATATGTTGGAAGTTCAGCTTAGGTAATACAATAAGCTCTTCAAGAATGGGTTCTCTTTCTTCACAGTGTAAATAAATACTCGTGATAGCCCCAGACATATTCATTTTCTTGGGATTCTCTCTGTTCCTTATCGGAGGTGGTGTCCCGTGCGTTATTGATGTGGGCTCATTTGAGAGCCTGTGCCCTTGTCCATATGCACAAGTCATTTAATAAAATGAGAAGCAATGTGTAAAATAACAAGAGTGTTGATGTAAAGTTCTCAAATGGCTAGTACTGGAATTAATAGTTAATGGCCTATTGACACAGAATATTTACTGACGAGCAACACGGCGTTCCAATGACACCAATACAGGGTTGTTTTTGGAGGGCTGCATCCCTTTTTTCTTTAAAAAATGAAGATTTAATTGGTAAAATGCATTTCATCGTTTGTTACTGATTCTTTTGCAATGGTCATGGGGAAGTGTCCACTTGGAAAGAAACAATTTGAGGTAAAGAAAGACCCTCTAAAATCACAGTAGATTTTTTAAATGGCCCAGTGAGATTGTTACAGCTAACAGCTCTTCTAGAAATACTTGATAAGATAATTAAGAAGAAAATCAAATTTTGTGCTTGAGGGTATAAATTGATCAAAAAATCCTTCCCATGAACAGCTGTCTAGTTAGGTATTTAAAATGTAAATGCATGTACATGTGAATGATTGTGATTTTCCCATCCTTGGGAACACTGTGGGATCAGCATGTACACCCCATGCCATGTCACAGGGGACTGAAGCAGCAGGCCTGATCTACCAGGGACAGTGAGGTGAAGCAGAGCCAGGCTGTGCTGGCTGTCAGGAGGAGAAGGGATCCCCCTCTGCCCTGGGCTCCTCCTGGTCAGCTGGAGCCTGGTCACTGGGATCATGTGGTGACCCAGTGCCTGTGGTGTGGGTCTGTTCTCTCTTGGCATAGCTGGGAAGTTGGACAAAGTCAGAATCTGACTCCAGTGGAAGGCAGCCAGCACCATGGCTCCACTGCTCTTCTCCTCAAAGTGGCTACTGTGAAAAACATAATTCTGAACCCAAAGCTTCAGACCTGCTGCAGTTGGAGAATCTCGACCCAGAGTTTCAGGGGGATATAAAACACCAGGATAAATCAGTGGATAAATTCCATGTGCTCAGATCCAGGTAGGGCTAAGCAAGGCTTTGCTCAGGAAAAGAAACGAAAGAATTCTCTGCTTCTGCAGGACAGTGCGAGTTGAACTCCAAATCTACTCTTCTGCTGGTGCCACTGAGCTGGGCTCCCAGCACAGGTGGAGCCAGGTGCTTCTCCTGCCCCAGCCCTCCAACACACCAGGGTTACCAAGGACACTGCATGAGTTAACACAACTGAGCATGACTCTCCACTCCCAAAATGGAGATTAAACTAATTATGTTTTTCTGCTAAATGAAAAAATCTGGCACAGAAACAAGCTGGAGCAAAAGGGGAATGTTTTATGATAACTCTTCCAAGGCCAACAATACTTTAGGAAAACTTCCCCTGGGGTAGTTTGTTATTGGCAGTGTATTTTATACAATTCTTCACAGAAAAATGCATCCAGGATAAACAGTCAACTAGATTTGTGACTCCAGAATTACCTGCGTGTTACTGGAGGAGCTTGGTCCATATAGAAGATTAGTGCAGAAGGCTGATAGTGAATGGGACAGGAAATCTCATTAAAAAGCCAACTCCTCCTCCCCAAGCTGCCCCAAGGGTGACAGTCAGTACTGCAGCAATGTGTGCTTGGTAATCCCTTCCCAATCTCTTCAGTAGATATGAACTCCTTGTCTTTCATGTGTATTTCCTGACTGATTCCTAGGGGTTATCTCTGCATTTTTTTTTAAGGACACCGAAAATAAAACAAGATGGCAGAATAAGGCAAATGAATTCCCTGCAATTAGAGGAGTGTGCTGACACGCTGACCTAGGTGGGAATGCCAGTATTGATACATTCCTCACAGATACGTGAGCAAATACGACCTTACTGATGGAGCTGTGCAAGTGCTAACAGATTTTATACATCCCCAAACATACTTACATGCGCATCCAGATGACAATCTCTGTAAACCTGAGATAAATGCTCATTGTTGCTCCCAGGCAGAAAGGCAGGTACCCACCTCCATCACATGTGTGCACAGACCTGTACCCAGATGCCAGCTGTAATTTTAGACCAGCAGCACGTGCACACACATCTGTGTGGCACAGTGGGCACTGGGCAAAACTGGTATCAGTGAACTGACCTCTCTGTCCAAGCAAGTGAATTGAAGCAGCAAGGCTTGGGCTTTTAATGAAGTGAATGAGAAATGAAAAAAGAGAGATTGAAAGTGCCTTGTGCTGTGATACATAATTGATGAGACTCCAAGCAGGGCTTCAGTGGCTAATAAATTATTAAACACTGACTCATTAGGGAAAGATTTCATTATAGGATAATTTAATTAAACAACAGGCAAAAAGAGGAAAGAGCTTTAAGGGACTGCATCCTTCTGGTTTTTCCACTGTGACACTGATGATTTAAAGAGAGAGGAGCCAAGAAATTATCCTGAAGATGGGAAAGTTGTTTACTGTGCAGGAGAGGACTGATCCTTGGCTTCTTCAATGCTCATATTTTCACGTCCCTGTTGTATGGTAGATGCGGGCTGTTGTTGCTCTGCTTTAAATAAATTTTGCAGTCCCTTTCCCTGGTGTAAAATCCCACAGGCAGGGCAGGTGAGAAGCGGCCCCAGCGATGCTGTCCTGTGGGGGCAGACAGGAGATTGTCAGCTGTGGTTCCTGCAGAGCACAGGGCTGGAGCTGTGGCTGAGGCCAGGCTCCACTCCCAGCACCTCTGGCTGGGCCAGGCTGGAATGACTCTGCTCCCTCACTCACCAGCCACGCTCCTTCAGGGGACAGGACAGCAAGGGAGGGTGACCAACCTCAGTTTCCAATCTCTACAAGGCCAGAGGCCCTGAGTGGAGCCAGATCTCCACCATGAGGGCTGAGGGCCAGGAGCCTCTGCCTTTGGCTGACCTCTGCATTTGCCCAGGGCACCAACCCTTTCTCTTTCAGGTGAAATAAAGTTCTCTAATATCACCATCCAAGTTCATGTAGAAGGCAGTGCACAAGGCCAGGATCTCTCATGGTACAACTCACAGGTGTCACAAGCCCAGAGCACACGAGCAGAGGGAAGAGCCAGGCCAGCTCTCCTCAGCAGCTTGGGGATGTCTGGATAAAAGAGGCTCTCTTCTTGATCTCAGCTGAAGAGAATGAAGATGCATGTCAGTCCCTGAAGGGAGGCTGAAGGGACACCAAGTCCCCTGGTGAGCATTTGGCAGCAGTGACAGGGCTCTCCAGGGTAGAGCTGGGGTGTGTAGGCACAGCTCCTTCAGGATCCCACATTGCCTGGCCTGGGTTGAGGGAGATCTCCCCAAATCACCCCACAGACACTGCAGGGAGCAGGACTGGGAGAAGAGACAGAGTGCTTGACACCATCCTATGACTGAAGAGGAGATACCTTTTCATTTTACATTTTCACCAACAGGACAGAAATTTGTACAAAGAGTGACTTTTCCCTTGCTCCTCCAGGGTGTTTTTTTTTCCCCAGATGAGTTTATTCTCTATCAGGGTATGGACAGCTGGGAGGAAGGAGACAAGGTGGTTAGCTCAGAGGGAGCCACAGGACAGCAATGGCAGCGAGCTGAGAACCCAGAGGGATTTCCTTCTGCATCTGTCCTGGTGAGGGTTGGTGAACCTCACTGAGTTCCCCCCTCCTTTTTTGCTAAACAATATGTAAAACAAACAGATGGACATTTTGGGTCATTTGGCTGTTTTGCCCAGAGCTGTGAGTGGGACGAGTGCCCAGCTGCTGTTTCTGCACAAGGAGGTTTTCAAGATGGAACAGACAAGGTCAGGTGCATCCAAACTGATAAATGAAACAAGAAGAACTTGTAGGATGACAAGCATAGCAGAAGCAGAAAATCTTCATTTCCAAGCAGTTACATTCAGTATCTGTTTTACTTCAGAAAGATGCATGCAGCTGTCAAACATTTGCTCAAGCCCTCAGTTTTGGGCCCCATTTCAAGTCCTTCAGGCTTTCCTACACCCAGAATATATGCACAAAGTAGGCAAAATTAAGACTGAATTTTTCCCTAATTTGTGAGGTTACTGCAAAATCAATAACACCTCCTTCTATTTTTGCACAATGCAAAGGTAAAGGACACCTTTGGTGATTAAAATCACCTTTGATTGAAAGAATCTGTTCATGTCCTTGCAGAGAAAGCAAGGAGAGGGAGGGAACAAGGAATGTGATGTGGTGAAGGCACATGGGGATGTTTTAATAAAAGCACAGTCAGAAGTTTGGAGAAAATAGTGATTCCTCTCTGCCTCACAGCATTGTGACCCCTCTTGGAGTGAAAGGCTGGTTCTGGGCTCTCATGTTCAAGACAAAAATAAATGGAAGGGAGGCCAGTGAAGGGGCAGGAAGATGTTCAGGAGGTCGAAGGAAGCAGCTGGGTGGAAGCTATGAAAAGCTAACAGGGATCCTAATTGCTTCTAATTGCCAGGCTCTTCATAGGGATTGTACCAGGTAATTGTATGCCCCCAAGGATATTTCTGGTTATCAAACTGTAATAAAATGCTCAGCTAGACATCATTCTCAAGTGTATAGTAAATAGGAAAAATATCTCTGTCTTTTTTCATGAGAAGAGTGTTCTTCATAAATATAAAATTGTACTTAACTGCAGTCATTTGCCAGCAGACTACCCATAGCTCCTCTTCATATGATTCTTTGCTGATCTTTTCCCTATATGATATGTGCTGATCTTTTGTGGTCCTTGTTTTCTAGTTGCAACAGAAAAATCAGAAATGGTTGGGATTTTATGCTGGAATGCAGCCCTATAGCAAGTTTGGTCAGAAATTTGGGATGTCCCCCAGAAATGCCAGCTTTTTAATTACTATTCAGAAAATAAAGAGACAAGAAAAAAAAAGCCTGTCAGACAAAGGAAGAATATGACATTTGCCTCTGGATAATCACCTATAAATGCCTGAGAGAAAGGAAACCAGTCCAAAAAGTACTTATGTGCACTGTGAGAAGAGATTATTCCGTCTGAGACTGACTGACAGCTTTGGTTTAGAGTCTCACTGGTATAAAGATGTGAATATGCGCTAAAGAAAAAGACTCAGAAAAGGTCTTGTTTCTGCAGAGAAGGACAAAATCAGACTAGTTCATGAAAAAAAGAAAAATAAAAAAATTGCAAAATATGATAGAAAATATGAGTTCCTGGCTGCCTGTCTTCTCAGCTTAGTTCAGAAGCTGCTCTTCTGCTAAGATGGGGAGGCTCCAGAAGATTTGTGGCAGCCAGAAAGTTCGTCAGGTTTAATTGCTGTCTGAGCAGTATAAATGGAGGCCTGCAATTGTACCTGGCCCTGTCTCGCTGGTCAAAATTAAGGGACCTACTCTCATCAGTCCCTTTAAGTGGCAACCTGGGAAATGGAGCTGGGATGCTTAAATCCAACAGATAATCAAGCGAAAAACAATTAATAAAAAAGGGTGGAACAGCTAAAGCAGATCCCAAAATTAACAACAATTAACATATTCTAAGTTGTACTCTTGAACTGTCCTGCAGCAGCCTGGTGCAAGCTTGCTCCTTCTATTAGCTGTGAGTGTAATTCATTTGTGAATTTGCAGGTTGGTACTGGGAAATTGATAGAGGACCTCAGTCTCTGAAGAACTCAGCCTTTAATATTATATTTTCTTCTTAAGTTCTCCCTAAATGAATTCTAAATTTCCTTTCTGCAAATATTCTTTGCCAGATCTTTGTGTGTGAAGTCAAGAATCCTCTTCCCCTTCCCTTATAAAAACTCTCACTCTGAGCATTTCTTGCTGCTGTGCACAAAATGTCTGTGATAAGGATACAGAGAGATGCTGTGGTCACATCTTCCTTCCTCTGGCTAACAGTGAGTATCAACTATTTCATTTCAGAAAGTGTGGCACATGCTCACATTCCCATTGATGTCAGAAGGATTACTGTTCTGATCAACCTCACTCTCAAGAACAATTTTGGAAAGCTGTCAATGAAGCTAAAGAAAACAGTCTTAATAATGCAAATTAATATTTTTACATGACTGCCCAAATGCAGTGCTTGTTCTGTTCTAAGAATTCAATAGAAACTGTGGAATAGTGAAATCTCTCAGTTTGATGCTCTGTCTTGAATTGTGAGATGTGAATTGCCAACAATTTAGAGATTTGTTTTGGTTTGCATAGATGCTCAGAAGATGATGCTCTCTTTGGTCTGCAGAGGGAGCAGATAACTTCTAAGGAAAAGTGTTTCTTTGAAGAGTTTCAAGAAAATTTGAAATCATGAGTGAATTGCCCATCTGTTGATAGATCAGGCTTTTCCTCTGGAAGGAGGAAGAAGAAAAGAGGTATGAAATAGTTATGGGAAAAATGCTTATAGGGAGAAGAAATGAGCAGAAATACCTCACTCGCATTACTCAGGTTTTGTATACATTCACTTTTGGCTGTGCATGCACAAGATCAAGATTTTCCCCTCATTTATCCCAGAATAAGCCTGGAGTAACTCTATCAGTATCCACAGGCCCCCTCTTGCCTCCAAACCATCCCATCCTTGCTTTTTGAACCTTCTTCTCAGCTGAGGCCATCCTTGCATGGCTTTGCACCTCAGCTCATTGAGCCTCTAGCTGCCCTGGCACTCCTTCCTAGGGCTCAGCGTTCCAGCGTTGCTGGCACCAGGGCTTGCAGACCACATTTTTCCTGGCTATGCTGCTGATAGGGGATTACTGCAGCAAAGCTGGACTTGGCACAAACCTCCAGAGCCAGGCTGGCAGGAGCACTGAGGTCCTGGCAAGGGAGGTGTCACAGTTTCCAGGTCCACTGTCCCCTCCTACCCTGTCACTGAACTTGCATAAGGAAGGTTGTTTAGTAACCCCATTCCCTGATTAAACCTGTTTCAGGTATAAATGTCCTTCTCTACTTTCATATACTGAAGTATTAGGATATTTCTAAGTCCTTAATTGGAAATTAATAGAAAAGGGATTTTTGTAATGGAACAGATTATTGAAGGGTTGTCTGGCACTTCCACAGTTTCATTTGGTCATTCTTAGAAACCATGTGACTTTCTGCCTCAGTTTCTCTGAATATAAAATGTGGAGATGTGCAGCTGTGCTGTGAAAATTAGTGGTAGTCTAAAGCTTGCCTGGGAATAAAAAGAGATTACTTTGCACTCGTGGTATCCTTGAATCCAAGATCTTGGACTACTTTGCAGATATTACCTGGTGCCAGTGTCTGGAGGTCAGCAAATACGACTGATACAAACCTTGTGAGAGTGGGACAGACAGACAGGCAGACAGACATCCTTTTCAGCAGTGCCATCATCTGAACTGATATCAATTAGTGGGAGCATGTTTTTAGGATTAGCATAGCCCTGGGGAGGGAAGGGTGGTGGGCTGCTGCCACATTCTCCAGTTGAAGCCATCTCACTGGCAGAGCTCTCCCAACACCAGTGAGGAATGACTACAGCAAGATGTGGGGAAGATTGACGTTGATGCTCCTCCCCAGAGCCACTGAGGTTCAATAAACAGCTTCTGCAAAGCCTGCAGAAACTTTTTGGGTAAACGTTGTGGCAGCAGAGAAGTCTTATTCTTCTTTGTTGTCATAATGATTGTTTTGAAAGATTTGACTTGCTGTTTTTCAAAGAGATTTTCTACCTGATATGCAGAAAACCACCCCGAGGGGGAGGAAGAACCCTCTCCAGTGAAAGACTTCAGTTACAACCCAGAGAAGAGACAAGCCCCTCTTTTATTTCACCAGTTACCTGCTTTGCAGGCTGATGACTCAAAAGGATTTAAAACCCCTCCATTTCTCAGCTTCAGAGGTGAAACATTGGGCTTGTTCTCTTGCTGTGACCTCCAGGAAGTTTGGCACATTCCTTAAGTGAGATTGACCCCAAGTTCCTTTTTCTGATGTTTTTGGATTAAGCCAGACTTGGCATTCACGTGGGCTGTGATACAGTCAGCATTCCCCAACTGTGATGGTTTGTCATGGGTCAGCACAAGCGAAAGCCTGTTCAGCAGAAGGTCGTGGAACTGCAGCAGGGCTTCCTGCAGATTAGTGCTGAAATGTGTAAAAGCAAGAGGAGGGGGCATGGATGAGCAGGCTGAAACCCTCTGGGTTCCACAGATTAGCCCTGGTGTGCTGTGATACTCAAACACGCTCAGAAATGTGTTAAAAGCTGGTTTATGAGCAAAACATCTCTGGGGTATTTAAGGCTGCCTCACAGACTGCACAGCTCCCCGTTGTCCCACGCTGGACCGGGCAGGGTGTGTTCCCCTGACATGGACTGATGTTTCCAGAGGTGTTGAAGCCAGTTAAACACATCTCCCTTTACTCATCACAGCTCTCAAAATGCCAGCAGTAGCTTCACTGGTAGCTGAAACCTGTCAGAGTTGGGAGTCTGGAGATAAATGCAGGCTGGAGTACAGCAGGAGGCACTGCTGGCTCATCGAGGGAGGATCTGAGATCTCATCTCTGTATGGATGAGCCAGGTAGAAGGGCTGTGAGATCCCAAGGAATACCAGAGTCAGATTGTAATTTCAGATGCATGGCTTTTAGAGCTTCCTTGGAGAGTGATTCTGCTTTGCTATGATATATCTAATACAGCACTGCTAACTTCAGAATGTCCTGCACTCCAGCTGTCATTAACTAGGCTTTCTACAGGTTATTGCTGAATCTGGTTGTATCTTTTTTTTCCCTTTTTGCAATGGATTAAGAAGGTTGCAACAGTATTCTGTGTTTAATTTATTTCCAGTCCATTGATATTCCTAAGATAAGAAACACAAAATAATTGCACAAGGTAATAATATTCCAAAAAAAACAGGTTTTTATAGTGTTTATAGTGTTTATAGTGTTTATAATTATAGTTTTTATAGATGGTTAGACTTGGGAATAGTTGAGAATTTGTTTTTTTATTTAGTGTATTTGGATTTCTTGCATCTTATTTGAGAAGTGAGGAGTGCTGGATCATTAATAAAGCAATTCTTCATTCATCACTGCAGTTGCTGCTGGTTTGAAAACACAAAATTCAAAATTTGGAAATATGGAGTTAAAATCTAATTTGCAATATAGTTCACCCCCCTTCAGTGTTGCTGCTTCTTCCTGAACTTTTCCATCACCTCCCTTCCCTAAGCACTCCCAAAGGAGAGGCACTGGTGTTGGTGAGCACTGAGTTGTGTAGATCTGCTCAGGTCACTGCTGGATTGCAGAGGGTGCAGCACCCCAGGAACCTGTTTCTTACAGTGTTCCATGTGTGGTTACCACAGGTGGAAAACACTGAGTCCCTGGCACAGGCAGAGCAGCCTCATCTCACCCCTGAGCAAAATTAAAAGCTCTGAACAGAGGCAGGAGGACAGAGAAGGTGAGAACTGAGTTATCTTTCTTACAGACTCGCTGAGACTGCCAGGCAAGGCAGATGCTCAGCCAGGGATGGAAGGATTTGTGCATTTAAATGCAGGATTGGTGCATTTAAATGCAGCATGAAGAGGAGCCTTACGCACCTGCTTGGTTGTGACCGAAGCTAGAGCTGGCTCTCCCTGGCATCTGTGCCCTTCCAGGAGCCTCTCAGGCTTCACAGGGGCATCAGCAGCAGTTTTCTTGCCAAGGCTCACTCTGTCTTAGCCATTGCAGAGTGCCTTTTGTGAGTTTCTTCAGAGTTTTGATTTTTAAAATAAACTTCCAGGATAGGCCATATTTCATACAGAAAAACAGGAAAAGGAGTGTGAGTAGTTAAGTGGAGTGAGAAGAAAGATTTAAAACACCAGAGAATTTTCAGTTACTTTTAACTGTCTGAAGAGGCATTATAAATAACTATAACAAGCCCAGTTTTTCACCCTTCATTAATTATTCCAATCCAGCTGTATTTATTGATGGTGATTCTCCAGCTGAGCAAAACTCCATCATTTGTAGTGCTTAAAAAACTCGGTGAAAGACTAAATGCAGAGCTGAGGTTGGCAGATAGAGCATAGCCAAGAAAGCTGAAATTCTGTCTCCAAATAATATTTTCCAACCCCCTCCATAGTCAGAGAATTGCTGGGTCCCCATATAATTTCTTAAATTATTGTATGTAGCACTTGAAATCAAAAGTAAACATGACTTTGTCTTTGAGGAGGGGGTCACATTTAAAATTAAGGCATCTGGGAGCCAAGGGAAATTTTCTAGGTGCTAAAATTGGCTCTGGAGCTGCCATTTCCCAGCACAGTAGAATAGTTCACTCCCATCCAAGAGGTCACAGCAAAGCATGAATTGAAGGTGTTAATGCAAAACCCCAAATCCACAGACTTCTTGATTTATGGAGCTGACTTTGCTTTCTAGGAATGAAGAGCAAGATTCCATAGACATGAGGATGGGAAAAAGGTTTTCATTTTTTGTGTGTCCCAAAGCTTAGATATGCCAATTGTTCCTGCCAGTGGTAGGTCAGGACACCCCAGACAAGTTGTGTTTTGTGGTGCTTTGCAGAGCCTCTCTGGGTTCTGGCCCCACCAGGCTTGAAGAAGCTCTACCAGGCAGAGAGCAAGAGGAGGTCCTAATGAGACTGTGAATATGTATTTATGCTAATAGAGGCACATGGGCCTCTATGGAGCAAAAATAAACAGAGAAAAATCCTGTCTTTACTGACCCCCAGGACTGAACTGCTTCTGTTCTCAGCCTCCTCCTTTGCTGCAGAGGTCCAGGAGATCCATTTCCAGCTACAGCAGGGCAGGTGTACCTGCAGCTGTTGGGGTCTTCAGCTTGTGAAAAACCTGAGATATGAAAGAGAGGGTCAGTGCAGGCATAAGGGGGCTGGTTCATGTCACAGCTCCTCTTTCCCCTCATCAGCATCACTCATGTGCTGAGTTCTCAGTGTTACAGGATGGGAAGAATTTGTACCAATGCAGGTCTCTGCCCATCATTCCTATTAAAAGCATTATATTCCCTATCCCTGACGGCCTCTACCTAAGAAGCTCTGCTGATCCTGAAATAAAACAGAGAAGTTGGAAAACTCATATAGCAAAGCCTGCACTGAGTCTTGGCAGAACAGATAAACAGGATATTTAAGCACATCTGCAGTGGCATAGGTGAGTCCCTCTGCACCCCTTGAGTGGCACCAGGATGCTCTGGAGCTGCTGTAACTCTCAAAACTCCAAACTCTGACCTCAGCAACAATGGAAAAAAAGCAACAGAAAGTGTTTTCCACCAATGGATCCTCCTCTGCCCTTGGTACCCATAAGCTGCAGCGGGTGACCGCAGTGTGAAGGTAAACCTTGCCTTGACATGGAGGGTGATGAATAGTTTCTATCCTGAAATCCAATCTCTGAAATTGATTGAACCATCACAGTAAATCCATTACTGGAGCAACCCATTTTACCAATACCACATTTCAATAATTTATTTTAGAATAAAAGGCTTTTTAAAGTATCAGATGAAATTAAGACCAGTTCTTTGATATCTGTAAATACTGGAAGCGCTGCTTCAGATGGAAGTGTCATAGATACTTCCTGAAAGAAAAATTATATTTCATAAAGATAACAGGCTAGATGAAGGGAGAGCTATGGGGAAGGAGAGAAATCTCATTTAATGTGTGCACCTCCCTCTTCAGGGATGGCCAATTCTGTAATATTTATGTAAGGCAAACTTGCTCAACGGCTTATATATTTTGAAATTTTGCAGGATAGTAGTAAATAAATAAAGACCAATGGTTCTGTGAGTCAAGTCTCTGCACTGGTGCTCAGACAGGCCAGCATGCTTTTATTGAGAGCTAATGACGTGGCAGATGCAAACAGAGCAGATCAGACCATCAGCCCATCCAGCCTTGCACCCGGTCTCTGCCAAGGGCTGGCAAGGGGTAAGAAAAGGTAAGAAACCAGAGCAATCTCAGTGTCCCATCACAGCTCCTGGCCAGCTAAGCTTGCAGGGAGTTCCACTGAGCTTCTTGGTACCCCTTGGTGGAGATTTCATTGCTTTTACAAAATAAATCCACAGAATGCTTAAAATGGGCTCCTGCTTTTGATAAGACTCCCTTTTTAACAATTTATCTCTGATTACAATGTGACACATTAACTAAATGCCGTGTTATATCCATGGCTGTTCCCAGCACTATGGCCAGACTCTGTGCCACATCCCCCCTCCAAGCAAAGCTACCCCAACCTGCTCTGAGGCACCCAGGGCTGATTTTGAGGCAGTTGGAGGTTTCCCTGTTCACTGTGCTGTGCTCTGCAGCTATCAGAGCACTGAGTAATGGGATCTGTGTTTAGGAAGCTGAAAGAAGGGGAAATGCAAAGCAGGGGTATATCCTCATATTTAATACACATGTAACATTTTATCCTCCAACTTCTTCATGTTTACAATACAAATAAAATGAGCTGCCCTTGGTGTGACATTCCTTGCATTTTTACATCAGCTTAACCCTGGAAAAGCTTAATCCTGGTTTAATGGTCTTTTAATAGAAGTGGTCAGTAGTTTTGTAAATGTTTAAGTGACAGGTTGACAGACATTGAGTTAACACTTTAATCCTGGCTGCAGGCCAAGTGGCTACCAAGCTGGTTTTTCTTTAAACCTGAGAGTGGGGCATTTATTTCCAACTCAGCCTCAGGTTAGAGGTGGTGGCTCTGAGTGTTTACAGGAGGAAAATGGGTGTTGCACTGTGTTATCAAGAGGTACCTTTGGGCGGTGTGAAGCATTTCCATCTCGAACCTTTGACAGACAGTTTCCTTTTCCTCTGCAGAATGCAGTAACATTATTACAGGTGGGTCTGAACAATCTGTAGAAGGATTGTCTTTCTTCTAAATGCCAGAGTTTCTCTGTAAGTGACTCCAGTATAGAAGCACAGAATCATTTAGGTAGGAAAAGACCTTTATTATTGAGTCCAACTGTAAATGTAGCACTGCCAAGTCCACCACTATACCATGTCCCTAAGTGCCATGTCTGCATTATCAAGAATTCCAGATGCAAAGTATTAGAGGGAGATTTCCCAGAGTAAGTAGGTACTTATAAATGCTGCAATTAACATTGTCTGTGCACTGGGCATCTTGGAAGAATTTCTCACAAAATCAAGCACGAATTTAGAACTGAGCTTTTGAGGCAAATCTGGACTAGAGAGCTGATTCCCCAGATGTGTTCACCTCCCCAGGTCACACTGCCTCCCGAGCCAGTTCCTTCTCCAGCTCTGGGAGTGCGCATCTGGTGCCTGTCCATGTGCATCCCTCCCTTGTGCCCATGCAGGAGAAGCACAGAACTGCTCAGGTGTTTAAGGACCAAAGTGAAAGAAGAGTTAAGGAAGGAGACTGGTGCCTCTGACTGTCTTTGAACTCAGTGCAGTCCTGGGAAAAGTGAGTTGATGGGCTCAGGCTCTGCAGACACCACTGGTGTCCAGACCCCATAGGAATGTGGGGTAGCCCTGCAGTGATGTGGTTCCCAAAAGAACAGACAACTTTGGTGGGGTTGGCATTGCTGAGGAAGGGCCACAGCAGTGCCTGAAAGCAGCCAGGACAAGTCATGGGCACAGTTCTCTGTGCCCTTCCCTCACACACCCTGCTCCTCCTGCAACATCCCCTGAGCCTCTGACACGGCATAACTTGATTTAATACATTATTCATATCAGCAGTTCTCTGAAAAGTACTGAAATAATTTCTTCTATGCTCCAGACCATATTTGGCTTAGGTCAATCTGTTAAACAGTAAGTTTTAATTTTATGGGAACAGTCTTTCCTCTTTTACAGAGGAGGGATTTAACAGATTCATTAGTTGCTACCAGCTTACATGGGAAACAGTGAGTTAGTAAGGACAGCTGGAATATGTTTTAGCTAGTAAAAGAAACTTTCTCTTTTTTTAAATTTATGCACCATATTTTTAGCTATGCTTTATTTTCCCCTTCATTTTGGAATTTACCGTGCTAAATTTTTTGTTATGTGTTCAGAGTGTGTGTTTGCACTTTTGAATACATGTCTGTGCATAAAGTATGTTCAGTTTGGAATGACTTATTCACAGAGGGATAGATTAGGAAAAAGTCTCTCCTGGTGATTGACAGTTGCACTCAGACCATGGGGATTATGGGGGATCAATGAGGATTATCTCATTTACTTTCATTAACCCTTGAGTTTACTTTGCTAGTTCTCTTCCAAATGCCACTCAACTGAATGTTAACAGTTTCTTTTAACAGACAACTTTGCTGCCAGAGTCAAAGGCTGGTTTTAAAAGATGTGCTTTAGTGTTCTAAAGTGGTTAGTGATAAACAGAGATATTTAATGCTTAATGTCAAAAAGCATCGATGCTCTGCACTTACATAAAAACCTGTTTGAGAATTTTTATCTACTTAGCTCAATAGAAACAGAAATTTAACTTCCATAGGCATTTCCTTCCTTATGTCCCACAATTTCTTTGTAGGAACTTTTGAACAGAACAGAAAGTTCAATCCCCTCTCCCTATAGTGAACAGTTCAATATCCATCTATTTAAATTTTGTACTTTCATGCCTTGCATTTTTAAAAAATTTCTGTTGATATTGAGGCTACAGATCTAACTCCTGCTAGTAAGAGGCACCAGCAAATTATAGACCAGCACATTATAGACCAGGTAGGTGAGGGGCGCCTTGCACCCAACCTTTGTACCACCAAGGAGGGGGTGTATTATTTCTGTCGATACAAATTCAGCAGCCAGAGAGCACCCAGAGGAATCCTCTCTTGTGTCACCATTGCCAAAGTCAGGCCAGCTTCTGGCAGATTTAAAAGCACAAAAGGAGACTTTTGGTGAAGGAGCCAGCTTTGCACTCCCTGTTGGCAGGAACCAGTCCTTCACTCAGGCTTGAAGGAGGAATATTTAGCGACATTTTTCCAAATCTCAGTGTTTGGGGTATGATTAACCTCCTGCTTCTTTTCCATCCATTCTCTCCCAAGGCTATGAACAAAATAAAGATGATACCTGAAATATGAAACCTTCTAGCAACTTGGAAGAAATTAATTTCATCGCTGACCATTGTGCAGCACAGTTGCTCATGTGCCTGCATATTACATGTGTAATGGTAATAGCAAAACATGGAGAGAAAACCACTTAATCCCACTTTTGCTCCCATGTGACTCTTATAGGGAAACATCCAGTCTTGGAATATGTGGAACTAAATGCAGAATGGATATGTATACCCACAGAGACTGAGCTCAGCCCAGAATCCCCTGGATTAAGGGCTGGATGTAATTTTCATTGTTCATGCTCTGCACAAATGTCCACTGTATTTCAAATCCTGTGTTATTCCCTTGCAGATCAGGAGTGAAAGATATGGCTGGATGTGTCCAAACAGATGCTCTGTTGCACAGTACTCTGCAGAAAAAATGGTTTTGACACTTGAGAAACAGGTTATAGACTGGTTTTTTGGGTATTTTCACAAGCACTAAAAAAAAATCAGTTATATGTAAGTGAGCAGAGGCTCGACATCAGATTTTGGTGTGCAAATTTATGTAGTTCTAAAATGCTCTCACAAAGTATGAAGAACATGTCAGAGACACTAAGAGAAATGTTTGTTGAAATTCATGTAAACCATTTGAATTTTTTTTTTAATTTAAAATAAAATTATTCTTACAAATTAATCTAAAATAATAAGGAATATGAACAGTAGCTTTTAAATAGAAACTTATTAAATAACTTTCTAGGAAATTCTTGCATAGAACCTCCTCCTGTGTGCTCAGGATATGACTGGAACCCCAAGAATGAATTATGAATAGCAATTATTAATATCATGGAAGTCTCAGAAGCCAGTGGGATATCTTTGCTTGAAAGTAGATAGCACAAGTAAGTGTGTGCAGAGTCATGGCACTGGGAAGGATTCTGGTAAAACAGAGAAGATACCTGCAGGCACACATTGCTTTGTAGTATTACACAGAATAGATAATATGATCTTGTCAAATATCCCTAAAAAAGCCCACTGGAAAATCCTGGTTAGCCACTTTGTATGTCCCTGGCCAATGCAGTCATGCAGGCAGACATGAATTTTCAGCCTGTAGGAGTTGGGATGCATCAGGCTCATCTTATTTTTAAAAAAGATATTTTCTGTTTCCAAATACATCTCTGATTTTCTGATTCTATGTGTTTTAATTATAATTGGAGGCAATTGCTTTCTTTGGGATTTTGTTTGTTTGGTTTTAGTTTGGTTTTGATTGAGGGTTTTTTTGGGGGGGTGTTTTTTGCTGCTTCAGACACTTCTAGATGGAATTTGCAACTACCTTTATCTAAGAATTTAGCTGCAATCTGCTAGGGCATGTCCTCTGGCTAAACAAATAAACCCAGAAAATCTTGGGAATGAAGTGACATCAAATGTCCAAGGCAGCTTCATGCTCTTGAGAAAATTTTGTGAGGTGCCTTAGGGACAATTGAAGAGTGCCCTGCCACTGGGCAGATATCAGCTGGAACCTGTGACTCCTCTGTAGTTTGGAAATTAGGAAACACAAGAAAACAAAACCATTTTCTGTCTTAGCAACTCATCTCAAATGCAAGAAGTAGAGATTTCCTCCAGGTTACACAGTTACTGACTCTCCAGTCAACCAATTAGTGCCAGACAAGGCTGTGACATCTGGAGTTGGTTAGTGGAGCATTAGCTGTTCATCGGGATGTTTTGACTGGGCTCTTCAATGGGATTTATTGTACTTTATAGTTGTTTATTTTCCAATCAGAGTCAGCCTTTAAGTCAAGATTGCTGCTTCAGCCCCTTCTGAGCAAAAAGAAACACAAAGAAAGACTCTCCTCTAACTCTTCAGTAGAGAGAGTTTCTCAGCAATTAAACATGGGCTTAAAACACATCAGGGAAGACAAAGTCAACAGAGAGAGCTCACTGCACGCTGGCGGTGGCAAGAGGATGAGGCCAACAACAGTAGGACAGGTATGGAGATACACCTGGTGCTTCTTCTTGCTTCAAAAATAAAGATTATTCATCTGGTGCTGGAAAAATTAAGCAAGAATGGGATTTCCTGCATTTTAGCCTCGAGTAGCAGAAGGCAGAGGAGCAGATGCTCACTGCCGCACTCACACCTGGCTGAACTGGCTGACCTCCAGACCCTGCACCTTCTGAGATTGAAGACAAGGACCTGCAAACCACCCCTGTCTCTCCTGCTGAGGTGGCTTCCAAGGAAGTGTGCCTTGCTAGTTTTCATAGTGGGATTATCTCTTTGAGATTGGAAAGAATTCTGAAAGGATGTGCCTGCCAAGGCCAGTGACCATCCAACACCTGGAAACTGCATTACAAACACAGCCTGAATTCACTTGACCTGAAGGAACAAAGTCTCTCTCTACCCAGTCCCCATGGAGGTGTTTGCAATAACAGCACACAAAGCCACTGTGCAGAAATGTACCTGGCTGTGGGAGCACTTCTCAGGTATGTGTGAAGAGAGCAGCCAGATTATTCCTCCTGTGCTGAAGCCTGGGTTTCACTGACAGTTTTAGGTGCCCAGCTTCAGAGAATTTTGGAGAAAAAATCATATGTAAGTTCTGAGCCTCATTAAGAGGTGGGAAGAGATTAAAGTCTGCAGCTCCTGGTTTTGGGAGACAGCTTCAATGTGCCCCTTCCTCCTCCTTCCTCACTCCCTGCACATCGCACCCACGGCTCTTGCTGGCATTTGGCTGAGGTGGCTGCTCAGGGCAGTCGCCTGCTCTCCTGGGGTGCCAGGCCAGGGCCACCCACCTGGCCAGCCAGGCACAGGGACCACAGGCTTTTCCATGGAAATCTGCTTCTCCAGCACACACCTGCTATTATTCCTCAAAATCCCAGCCCTACCTCATTCCCTGGCCATGGAAGAGCCCAGTGCAGCTGGGGAGGGCTCACAGGGCGCCCTACAGCCGGCACAAACACCCGGGGCTCGGGAAGGTGTCGGTGTCCCACTGATGGATTGAGCAGCAGCTCCAGCACAGGGCTCCCACCCTGGTGCCCTCCCAGCCTGCAGACCTCCCCTGCTGCATCCCCTCTGCAGGCAGACCCCAGGAGCTGCATCAGACCCGCTCAGCCCCGTTTGGCAGAGCTTCAGCCCCAGTCATTAAACTGCCAGCCAAAAAACCTGCTGCTGCAGACTCACACCGCTACCTCTTTTATTACCCAGCTCCACATAATCTCTATTTTTTCTTTTATTACCTGGACTGAAGTCCAGCAGAAGTGTATGTTCCTACACTGGCCACACTTCAGTTCCTAGTCCTCACTGTAAGAAAACTAGGACTGCTTTTTTCCCCTCTTTTCTTTTTCTCTACCAGTGTTTCCTTTGGGTCTTCATTGAGCTGCTTCAGTGATATTCAGTCAAGACCAAATATTTTGCATTTAACATAATTTCTCCTACGTTTTTTCCTACTTATCCTAAGCAGAAGTGTAATCCACTGAGGAATATATCCTCAAACTATACTAGCAGCAGTCTAACTGGTCTTTTTTTAAGTCTGCTCAGAAATGAAAATGACTTTGAGCTCACAAATGGAAAAACCCAGCTCCATTTGAAAGCAGGTATTAAGATTTGACACGTTACCAAGTACGTCAAAAAAATAACTGAGGTCTGAGACTCCTGCGGGCATCGCACTGGCATTTGAAATTGGGTAATAGATAGGACGTTTGTTTTTCACTCACCACTTCACTGGTAATTGTTGGTTTAATACCACAAATTTGATCGTATAGAGCACACAGAATTTGACCTCTCCTCCCCTTACCTCCAACCACTTGCACGTGCTGTTCCAGAGGGTTGGCATTTGGGACTGGTGCTAAGAGAGACCACATGGAGTCTTTCAGATTATAGGCAAAGAGAGGTGATCTTAATTCATTCTGATGGGCTCGTGCTTTCTATGTGTGTCTGTAATGTCATCAAGAGCTTCTGAGGGAAACTGCTAACCTTGCAGCCTGTCGCTTTTAATGGAGGGAATAACACGTAAAATCACCTAATTTGATGTGAACGTGAAGTGGCAAATTAAAAATGCCTGTGTCATCACATTTGTCTGGAGGTATTTCCTGAACAAACAAAGGCCCAACTAATAAAGCACATTCCAGATTTTCACTAAATAATGTGGGTTGTTACATAATAAAGTCTCCATGCTCCTGGCCCAGCTAGAATCCATGGGGAAACCTCTTTAGCTCAACTGTTTGGAGAGGCAGAAAGTATCTGGGCTTATTAGACCTTCATGCATGGAGGGGGTGCATGTACAGTGCAAATTTTATGGATTTGTTTTGGCCAGACATTTGCCATGGCTGTGTCATGCTGTGGCTGCCAAGGACTGGAAATCAGCACTGTGCATGCTACAAGGAAAACTTTTGTTCCTTGGATTTGCCCCCCACTCCTGTATATAAGCCGAAAGTCTTTATATTTGAACTAAATATTTAAATGCTCTGTTATTCAGACAAATGAGAACTTGATCTTGGGTCTGAGTTGTGGAATTAATATCAATACACTGGAATATTTTTACTTACCTAATGTGTGTTCATTGGGATTATGCCAATCGTCAGGTATGTTTGCACATATGAGGAAATTCTTTGCTTTCACCAGAGTGACTTGGAAATCTGCTGGTGAGGCTTTACCAGAGCCTCTGCTGGGCTGGGGAGCTAACTTGGGCAGACCCAGATTGTTCTCCACTGGAAATGTGTGGGATTTCTTCTATCATGTTTTCCACACTAACAATATTCAGACTAAACCCCACAAAGGTTATTGTTCTCATTGTATCATTTATTTCCATTTTTTTCCTCATAAAAGGTTCAGGTTTTATAATTCACATGAAACCACCCCAGTTTTCTCCCTGCTGGATACCTGGAGGTGAGATGGTCTTAGAAGGCTGAAAAGAGCAATTGCAAAGGCATATGAGCAAGGTAGGATTCTTCTTCAAAACTGACCTGAATCCATGGTAGAAAAAGTTACTATTGAAAATAACCGTTAGGCTCCAAAAACACAGAAGTCTCTTATAAAAATGCTCCCTGTAATGGCTTTTGCTTTTGGTTATTTTTGCCTCTTAATTTCATTTCTGGAAAAGACCATCAGTGGTCAACTCCTATAGAGATATCTAAATGGAAAAAAAGTATCAGAAAACACTAATGTGCCTGCATTTATTTAAGATGAAATAACATTTTCATGTCAACTGCAGACCTCAGGCATCTGAACTAGGAAGTAACATGAAGAATAAAGAGGGAAGCCAAGCTGCCCCCAGGGCAGAAAGGTGCCTGGATTATCACCTGGATCCTCCTGCTGAGCTTCAGCATCATTTGGTGATGCTGCAAAAATCCTGGGAGAAAATGATTTTGAGGAATTAGCATTTTAGCTCTTTGTGATGGGAACACATGGAAAATGTTGCAGCTCCCGTGGCTGTTTGAAGCCTGGATTTCAAGGAGCTTTCCCACACAGACCCTGGAGGTGAGACCTCCCTGCTTGGCCAAGGCACCACCACTAACTCAGACAGTGATGGCTGCAGGAACAGCTGTGTGAAGGTAGTGGCTTTTAAAAGGAAAGTCAGGACATTGGGGAAAAAATGTAAAGCAAAACAAGATGGTAAAATGGTAAAAGGCAAAGAAGTTCTTTCTATAAGATGGGCTGCAGTATCTCTGTGTGTTACCAGGGGCTTGGGGCCGCAGGGAAGTTCATTTGAGGGCGCTCCACACAGTGTGGCAGCTATTGCTAATTGCAGCCTCACAGTTTCTGGAGTTTATCCACTGCCATCTGTCTTTATTTTGCACATCTTACTCAGGGAGGTGCCACAAATGAAAATGAGTTGGTGCGTCATCCCAGCCCTTCCATCCGGGCCAGGTGGTGTGTGTGGCTGGCACAAACTGCTCCGAGAGCGGCACAGGGCACGAGCTGGGGCTTCCCAGAGAGCAGCGAGCTGCATTGTTTGCTCAGTATCAGCTCCATTTCTCTAAAGGTCACAGCAAATTGAGAATAGGAGCCCTAGTGAGTCACGATAGTTGCACATAATATCTGGCTGCTCTTTGCCTTTTCTGCCTTTTTCTGTGGTCTGGCGCCGGGCTCCAAGTGGTGAGCTCCAGAAAGCTGCTGCAGGTGCGGTGCCAGTAACTCCAAGCTGGAAATGAGTCTTTGCCATCAGCTCAGCTGAACAGATTCTCTGTCTGAAGAGTGATCTCTGATGGCCAAGAAAGTGTGGCATATATTTTTCCCTTTGAGAAATAACTTATGTGTGTTAGATTGCCAGCATAAATCCCCTTAGTCAGCAATTCTCCCTCCATACGTGAATGTTACCGACGTTGCTGTTCTGAAACATTGCTTTTCTTAGGAAAACAAAATAAAAACATTTAACAAGAGAAAGAAAACCATTGTAAGGGAGGTAGTAAATGGTAACCAGGACAAGCAGATGTGACAGCAAACAAAACAAATGCTGTCTTCTTGCCATCTTCTCTGAATAGTTTGATGATGCTTGATGTTTGCAGATTTAAAGCTGTTTGCAGATTTAAAGCAAATTATTTTTGGGAGTACTCCCTTGCTTTGTAGCCAGTGTTTCAGTAGTTGTATTAAAGTTGTATTAAAGTTGATTTTATCACAGCAGTAATTTTGGTGTAGATTTCCAATTTTTTGTAATGTTTATCTGGATGAGAAACATAAAGACTCATGTTTTAAAGCCAGGAGGACTGACTGGTGGGGTTGAGCTTGAATCTCTTACTGATGAAGATGGGGAAATGCTGAGAATGAGGTTGCTGAGGTGAACCCAAGGTACGTACACACACCTACCCAAACAGCAGCTCTATAGCCTCTTCAGATTAGTCCACCAGCAGTGCTTTTTATTTTCTCTAAAGCATCCATTTTATGAAGCAGAACTCGGGAGAAAAGCCCAGTTGCTGCATGCCAGCCCTTGTCCTCTTGCAAAAAAGTAAAAAGACCCCCCAAAACTTAGAAGAATTCTTGCCCTGCTTCTTGGTTTCCCTCCAGCAGGGTGGGGAAAAAAGTGCTTTTTCTTGTGTTGAAAAGGACAAGGAAAGAATAATTTGCAGCCAGGCCCCAAAGGGGAAGAAGGATCATGATGCCGAGCTTGTGGCTGCAGCCAAATGGCAAATTCCAGTGCAGGAGCTGGGGATGCCAGGCTGGACCTGGGACAGCACCAGGCTGTGAAAGATGTGGGAACCCCCCTACACGGGAATTTTGTGTTGGCAGCAGCAGTGGCCGTGTGCTGGTGGGAGCAGCACCAGTGGGAGCTGCTGGAGCAGCCAAGGGGCACTGTGGGCTGGGCCCTGGTCCCCAGGAGGTGCCTTGGATGAGGTCTGGCTGTGCCACTGCTGATCCATGGTGGGCTGGGGCGCTTGAGGAGAGTCTCTCCAGGTCTGTGTTCCAGTAACCATCTGAACACACGGGAAATTAAGAGATAAAGCAATTGCTTTAGCAAACCTGGATGTGAGTGGCTCAATAAATATATCTGACTTCAGCCCCAGATGTCTTCTAAGCCTTGTAAAATGGTTTCCTGAGTAGCCTGGATAATAATGATGGAATTTAGCATTATCGCAGATCTGACAATTGCTAGCTTGAGTTTCATTTTTCTTTTTCTTCCTTGAGCCTTCTTGCCTTCTTTCTCCCCAGGAGAGCTGAGTCTAGACAGTGAGCTGGGAACACCAGAGAAAGTGAGGCAGAGAGCACCCTCCTGGTACATCTGCTCCACCCTCTAATCCAAGTTCTGCACATGTGCTTTTTTCATAGCCATTTCTAATTAGTTGTCACAATCTTAGACCTCACAGACTGAGAATACAGGAGAGCCTGTTGCTTGTATAGGAAGAAAAAACAAAAATCACACCTGTCTTTCCAATCAACACTGTTTCATTAGAATGGAGCTGTTGGCTGCTGCTCATCTCCTGGGGTAGAAGGGGGGAGTTCCACACAGAGCTGGGGAAACCCCCTGATCTTCACCTTTTCTCCTTACATCCTCAGAGCCTTTTTTTCCTCTAACACTCATAACTAGCAAGAGAACACTTCTAGACAAGGCTCCCAAATATTTGATTTACAAGACCTGAAAGGCTCAGTAAACCACTTGGGCCATCTCCTGAGGAGGGAAGGGAGCTGTTCCTGAGGCCAAGCTCCTTGGATCAGTCCATATGTGTGCATACAGCACGAGCACAGAGCAGAGAGAAAAACAAAGCCATGCAATGCTTTGTTCCCATTTTCTGCTCTTTGTGAAAACTGTGTTTATCTGGAGAAGAGCATTCAGCATTAATGCAGGTGTGGGGGTGTTGCAAAAAGGAGTAATTCTTCCTAAAATAAAGCTTGCAAACCTGGGCAAGTTGGTAGTGACATCAAAAGGCTTCTGAATATGCCAGGCTGGGGAGTAGTACCCCGATGGCAGGCAAAACAGCCCACGCTCTGAAAGTGATGCCATTTAAGATTATGAAAGTAAAGCAGCTCAAAATAATATTTTTAACCCAGATTAAATTATTCTGATCTCAGAAGCGCATGGGGGGCTCCCCACACCGATGTCCTGGTGTTCTGAAGCTGTACAGCATGAAGCAAGTTCATAGTGACCCATCCTCCTCAGGGTCTTCTGTACAACCTAAAGCAGCTTTGCTGGAGGGGGCTGCCCAGCTCACTGGCCACATCACGCTCTACATCAATGGCTTTTCTGCAGTAATAAACAGTAAAAATTGGGAAATCAAAAAACAATGAGGAGCAGCAGTGGGCGAGGGAACACCATCTTTCTTAAAACCTCCCCTGCCTGTATTGCAAGGACCATTTCCACCTGGATCAGTAGCACGAAGGGACTTTGCTAAGGGGCTGATATGGGGTTTCTCTCTGCATCTCCAGTTTCAGCATCTTGGGGATATCTCTGGCCTCCAGCGCTGGCCTCTCACAGCAGGAACATGTGAACTCCGGAAGCTCTGCTCCAGGTCTCAGATAGGGAAGCTGAGTACTCGAGTCAACACTTCAAATTTATTGATGTCTTGCACAAATATTTATGAGGCCATTTCCTCCTGCACTGGCAGGCATAGAGCCAGCAAGCCTGCTAATTCATGGTATGGTATTTATTGACAGGAATGTGTAATTGTTTTAGGTTAAGGACAAAACTGGGTGCTGCAGCATCAAGAAGGGATGTGTGAACAGAGAGTTCAGCAAGGGAGTGGGAGCCTGAGGGGCTTTAGCAGCAATTTCCTAATGCAGCAAAGCAGGGGCAGTGCGTGATGTGCCAGCACTGGGATCCTCAGGCAGCCAGAACCCTTGGCACTGGGCCCTGCTGTTGCTCCTTTTCCTTGTTCTTCCTCAAGAAAACTTCAGTGACAGGGTTTGAGGAATGAATTCAGGATCCAGCTGGTAACCCTGCAAAACTCCAAAGACATGTCACAGACACATGAAGCATCTTCTGGACCTGCTGTGCAGGTTATTTGACAGAAACACCGATATATCCTGACAGTTGCCCTGTATCAAATTTCTCAGATTTTGTATTTCCAGCCAAAATCTCTCTGCAATGAAAACCAACGGTGCTAAGCTCTATAATCAAATATTTCAAAACCAGAGGGACCACATACTGGTAGGATTCCATCTCTGAAGTGGTTCCAGGGGGTGCCCCCTGCTGCAGCCCAGGCAGCCCAGCTTGGCCCCTGGAGCACCAGCTCAGCCTTAACTGGACTCCACAGCCCTGGTCCTTGGCCTCAGCGTGGGGGCCATGAGGGAGAGAGTAAAACAGTATTGCAAGGCCCTTTCAAACTCAAAATGTGTAAACCAGAGGAAGCAAGAAGGCTTTGCCCTACAGGTGACACGAGCACACCGAGTTTTCCGCCCCGCTTTGGCTGTAGGGAGAGAAGATGGAGTTTTTTAGCACTGTGTGGCTGTGCTTTCTCCTTGGCAAGACTTCCTCAGGAGCCAGATCTCTGTCTCTGTGGTGAGGGAGGAAACTGGCTTGCATTGCAGGGTTCCAGCAAGGCATGTCCCAGCAGATCTGCACCAGGAGGTGCCAGCCCAGCATCAAGGCATCGATAGAAGGATGTAAAGGTGACCAAAAGTAATTTTCTTTCATCTTCACCTTCCCCCTTCCATGAAGCCAAGCACAGTGTCTAATCAAAGTGATGCCCTTTAATGTATGACTAATCACACAGAGAAGTCACCAAAACTATATGTCCCATAATTACATCACAAAAAATGCAATAAAGTAATAGCATCTTTACATTACCATGGCTGAAGCGGATTTTTAACTAGCTTTGTCACTGGCATGTAAAAAATAAAATAAAAAAGCATGGGCATTAATTTAAAAAAGAAATGATATTACAGTAACTCTGTGTATAGTGAGAGTTTCAATTTTAATTTTAGTTCATTATCTTTTTCCTTATTAAGAAAGCTAAATCTGTTTTGTGTTTTCATTATTTCATTAGCTCAAGAAACCTCATCAGTAACTGTGAAAGCTGCCAGCATAAATAGCACAATTTTCATATGTGAGATGGAATAATTTGCTTAACCACCTATTCAGCAGAGGCTGGAGCTAACAATTAGAGAAAGCAGCGTATTCAAAAATAAGTTACAATTGATTGTGTTTCAGTGGAAATGAAGTTTGGAATGTGCTAATTTGATTTGATGTACACATCTGAGCCACAGTAAGTTGACATGAGACTTGGGAAACCTCATGAAAGAAGACTCTTCTTAGGAAATGTACAAAAAATTGTTTAATATAATATTTAAAACACAATTAAAGCAACATGCTAATGACACTCTCACTTCTCAGAATTGACTGGTGACATCTTCTTCCAAGATTTACACCCAGATGGAAAATTTAAGACATGCTCTGCAGTATGAAACATCATGTGCTCTGGAAGAGCTTATGAACTAATTCACTTTGGAGTGAATGTTTTAGAACATTCACAATTTCAGTGTTTTTTTGGCCAAACTGTCCCGTTCCAGCAATGGTCCTTGTGGACTAAATAAGGGCTAAAGCCAAGAGGATTAAAGTAACCTCTGTCTATACAGTGAACTGTAAACTAGAATCAGTTCATTTTTACACAGGTAACTTTTACTCTCCAAGGACCTATGAAGGCAGGAAAGGAAGTTCCAAGAAGCCAGCTGGTCATTTCAGCTGCATTTTCTAACGCCCTGTGAAAGGCAACATTTTTATGTGGAAATGCAGAACTGCACTTATGTGAACCTGCCCTATCTTCTCATCACATACAGAAAGGTCTGGGCTGTTCCCAGGTGTGCAGAGGATTTGGGGGATGCTATGGCCACTTGTCTGCTGTGTAGCTGGGAACACGTGTGGGTTAAACCCTTCTCCCTCCCTCGTGCACTCCCTGGCACATGTGAGCCTTCATGGGCTCTGTTTAAAAGGTTTCTGACCTTCCTGACAACCCTTTCCCTCACTCTTCTCTCCACCTCAATTTTCTTTATGCAACAGTTCTTCCCAAATCAGAAGAGCAACACTTCTGTTTAGGTTAAACTGGGATGCTCAAGGTGACACTTCATGGTCTGTTTGAAAGAAACCTCAGACTGAGGAGGCTCTGCACTGGGTCTGTGGTCAAAGCAGGCAGATCAAACAGACAACATCCCACTGGCTGTATGGCTGTCTCCATGAATCTAAGGAAAAGAGGTTTTAATTTACTTTTTCACCCTACCTGCTCTGGTTTGGCTTCCCCTGGAAGACATTATGCCATGTGAGAACACATGTGTCAGACGCTGTTATTTTATAATGATGAACGTCTGTAAGTAGCTCCATTTTGAGTGAGAATGCAATTAGAGCTCTCAGACCTGCCTAGATAGGATTGCACACTGTCCCATAAAGACACATGAACTGCTAATCTGCAGGCACTGAATCTTCCAGCTCTTCTTTACATGCAGAGGCTACTGAGACAAAAACAAGGAGGTGTTTGTCGCTCGTAGCTATATGTGCTCTGTAGAAACCCATCTGCTAACCAGAGGACCACCCACAGATCATTGTTTTGGACACTTTAACTGCAATTTTCTTTTATAGATGTCCTGCAGTACAGACTCCACTAGGATTCTGGTCTCTGGCACATACATATGTATTGAGCACACTGACAGAAACCTAATGACTTACATGGCTCGGGCATTAAGAATATATTTCAGAGGTTTTTAAAGGAGAAACCCTGAATTGTTTATGGAAAGCTCCTTGGATCTCCTCTTCCAGGAATGCATTATTTATTGTGCTGGTACCACAAAGGCATAGGGATATACCCTGAGGAGGAGAGGCAAAGCTCCCTGTCGCTCTTACTGTTGTAACAAAGCACCAGGGCCTGGTTCTGATCTTACTCATGTCGGTGTAAATCATGAGCACTGTTGCCTGTGGATACATGTTCTCTTCTTGCTCAAGTGGTGCCAGCACAGAAATTGGCTCTTTGCTGCTTTCTTGCTACAGGTTCCCTCTTTGCCAGCCCTGGTGCACAGTGCCAGGGCCCTTCTCCTAGAAATGAGTTGGCTGGGTGTTGTAGGCTGTTCCTTCCTTCTGCAGCCCCTCAGTGTCTGCTTTCCCCAGGAGGTGCACAGGGAAGGAGGCTGGGAAGCTTTCATTTTGCCAAGCCAGGTGTGGGGATTCACTGTAAAGAGCAAATTTGGGTCTCAAGCCTCTGAAACAGCTTTGAAAATCCATCTGCACCCTGAAATATTCACAGGATAAGGATGCTTTTGGTGTGCCCACAAGTGAATGATCCCATTGATGGTCCCATCTGTATCTCCAGCCAGCTTTCCCCCCTGCTCCCTCTTTGCTGCCTTGCAGCCCCTGGCTTTGCTTGCTGCAGTCTGGACCTTCCTCCAAAAGATGCAGCAAGAGTGACTTTTGACAGCATCACAGTCTAGATGGGTGTGTTCATCTCCTGGGAAAGGCAGCTTGGCCTTGGGAAGGGCAGGTAGTTGTAGCAGACCTGGCTTGGAGGAGGTGAATCTTCTCTAATCCATCCTGGATTTGCTGGGTAACCTGGGGAACGTTTCAAACTGGGTTGTGAAAACTTTGTCTTGGGGTGGTCTATGATTATGGATCTCTCCTGCAAGTAGGGGTGTGTTAAAACACAGTTTTATTATTGTTTACTCTTTCTAAAGCTTCTATGCAAAGAATTTGAATTGTGCCTAGCTCAATGTGGGGCATTTGTGGTCTGGAAGGGAAGTGAGAATGAAGAGTAATAGAAATATCCAGTGGTATATACATGAGCGAAGGACAAATCTGTCCTTTTCTCCCTGAAACAAGCAGGTTTGTTTCCTACAGGTATTATGCCCATTAATACCAGTGGGCATTTAATCAGGAATTTTAGCAGCATGGTAGCCCTGTGGCTCTATCCTTGTGCCTGGTTTGCTCATGTGGATGGGGAAGAGGCCAAGGCCAAAGGAAAGATTTTCCTGCTCGGAATGCAGGTCTGTGTGCTGGGGGCAGGAATGGTGTCCAGCAAGAATGTGAGCAAGGTGGAATCGCTCTCCCAAAACCACCCTCTGGGGCCAGAAATTGCATTTCAGTCTCAGAAGCACTGCTGAGGCTCTGAACTGGCTGCTTGCTCCATTTCACTGCTTTCTGGCTGCCTGGGCTATAAATTGCCCTTATTCCTGCATTAGATTTATATTAAGGGAAACTGCACAGAGCTTCAGCCGAGGGGTCCAGCTCATTCCTTCTGCCTGTCTGATCCAGGGATGGGATTTTAGCAGGACAGACAGAAACATTAGCAATGCTCTGCAGTTTATGGGGTGAATTTGAGCTTGTAGGAAATCCCGTCATTCTTCCAGCACGTGCATTCATTAGAGCTAAGGGCACTTATACAGATGTTGGGGTGGAGGAGGTCACCTAATAATGTCTATCGCAGGGCATCCTTTTTCAGTGGGTGTAGCTCTAAGTCAGCAGAAGGCTGAGGGTTTAATTAGACTGACACTACAGAGTTATGGAGATTAAAGGACATTTGACTTCATTTTTTTTCACATGGCATTCAGTTTTTAAAATGTCACTGTGAAGCACTTTAGGGCCCTGTTTCATCACTACATTATTTTTATTCCATGCCAATGTCACCTCATTGATTTCTGGATGGAAGGCTGGAGGGCTCAACGCACCATGGAAATTCTGAGGTTGGCTTTGAAATGAAATCTGGGATTCAGCTCATTTGTCGTCTTGGGGAGTTTCCAGGCTGTGGTCACACTGTGTGTGTTCGTGTATGCAGAGAATGAAAATTCTGCCAGTTTGAGGTTTCTTGCTGGACTAATGACAAATATCACCGCTGAGCCTACAGTCCCATGGCTCATCTAATGCCAGGTGCCTTCAAGATTACTCAGGCCAGATGTGAGTTGTTAGGAAAAATGACTGTTTGCATTAATATTACTTTAAAAATTGTTTTGTGAAAAAGAACTGGGTTTGGTATTTTCAGTAGAAAACTCATGAGAACAAGAAAAATTATTTTGAAATTTTGGGTTTAGTTCTAACTTTGTTTGGTTTTGCATCATTTCTTTCCTGCTATCTTGTTCTACTTTCTCATGTTTTTGCACTCAGGAGGTGAGGGAAGGCAGAGGAAAGGGCAGAGCTCTCATCACACTTGGAGAAAAAGCTCTACAATTTAATTTTGAAATCTGAGATTGATTTAAAAGAAAAATTTAAGGTTATCTGAAAAATATTAGGAAGGTAGCTTTCTCAGAGAAAAAAATTTAGAAAAATACCAGCCAGCTCAGCTTGAAATAGATGTTTGTAACTTGACAACACAGCATTGCTAGGTTGTCATTGCTAGGATATTTTCCAATTATCATTAAATGCTGTGTAGAGAACCATATAGCATAGAAAGTGGAGATTCCTCCTGTGGAGAAACTTGGGCCGACAGGGATCATTCAGACATCATGAACATGGCTTGAGGCTGCTCCTCTTCCCTCAACTGCTTCCAGTCCAAGGGACAGGGCACGTTCTGCACCCTGGGATGGGAAGTTTCTTCCAGGCTGGAACAGCCTCACACTGCTCCTGGCTGCTCTAGTGCTCCACTGCCTTCCCTCCAGCAGCAGGGCAAGGATTGTTGTGTTCTCACTCCTAAGCACTGCAAAGACCTCCAGCAACTGAAATGAGAGGCAGGAAGGCAGAGGCAAACGTATTATTGTTGTTGCTATTATTCCTGTCTGCTTTGTGAGGTGCCTGAGAGCAGACTATGAGGATGTCCTGTTTAAATTGGGATGGTGTTACCCATTAACACAAATGTCTTCCACCTTGGAGTAAGGGATGCTGCAACAGCTTTTGGGACATGAGATGTTCCCAGGCCAGAACCAGAGAAAAGGAAAATAAACCTGTTAGTTTCAGATACAGACTGTGCACAGGAGCCATGTGCAGACCATGTGTCCATGTGCTGTGTCTGAGTGCAGGTATTTGTGCTTGCACTGGACATACCTGAGCAGTTGTGCACTGGGTGTGAGTGTGCAGGTGTTGTACAAGTGATTCTGCCCCGGGTTGGGTGGGTGTTCACGAGGATATGGCTGGGTGCACTCTGAGTACAGCCTGTGAGCATCTGCTTCTCTTTGTGGCTGTGGTGGATGGATGGGAATGTCCAATCTGCTTGGCTGAGAGAACATAAAAAGTCATTGCAAAGAATCCTGATAATTTCTCAGTTCAACCTTCATTCTGGCTTCAACTTCTGAATTTGGTTTGCGTGATTGTTCTTCATAAACTTGTAAAGAAGGAAAAGATGTAGTGGATAAACTATATATACCTGCAGATCTTAAAGACAAATGTTCTTTCCCTTCAGTTCTCCCTGTTCTTGATTTGATATAATTTTAAAGAATAAAAGATTTGACATCCTTTGTAAACAATATTTTCACCCACCTTTCTCTGGAGAGCACCACCACTGAAGGGACACTGGAAATACAAGGTCTGGTTTGTAGCTTCCATGTGGCCAGGCTGCTCTTTACATCTTTAAAGCACAAGAATACATTTGTCTTGTGAAAATTATCTATTGCTGAAAAAAATGCAACAGATGAGCTGTGTCTTCCTGCCCTCAAAAGCATGAGCTGCTGTCTGAAGAGATCTAATGAGAAGATTAAAGATAAAGGTTCTGAATTCAATTCGAAGTGTCAATATGTAACTCAGTAAGAAATGAAACATTTTTCAATTACTGGTAATATGAAACAAAATAGTGGGAAATAGAAATGGCAATCTTTTTAGCTAACCTGAAGGCCATTTCCAAGAGGCACTGTGCATTAACTAAGCAGTGAAAATTTTTACATCACTATTTTCCCTTGCGCCCATAATAGCATAAAATAAAAAGATTTTAGATAAGATTTCATTCAGTGAATCAATTGCAAAACCACACAGAGCCTTAGTGGGCATTCAGTGCTCGATCTAATGGAAATTTTTACGAGGATGTCAATGCTAAGTTGATTCCTACAGCGGAAAGCACATACAAAGGATCCAATTACAGATGGAAACCTTTTGCTTTCTATGAGACTTTATTAACCCCTGAAGCACTGAATATGCAAAGGCTTAGTGAAAAGTTTTCTGATGAACTGGATGATGGTTTATATCTGGTTGCTCCCCCCACCACCAGCTCATTTTCTTTTTTCCTTCTGCAAATAGAAAATAATTCTGTGCACTGGAGGTAATGAACAGTCACAGCAAGGCATGCAGAGAAGCTATTGGATCCTAGAGGAAAGGCACAAGCAGGTTACATCAACTGCGGGAAGTATCTGCCTAACAGATTTTAGCTTTAAAAAGATACCATGCCGTGAAAATGGCCAGCAAAGAATAAAACTCCTTGTTAGACCTTCTGCCCATTTGTAATGTAGGAATGGGACCACCAACATCCAAAAATGAGGGGGAGAAAGAAGCGTGATAGTGTCACCTTGTGTGATGAGACAGTGTGTTGGTACTCTGAGCTCCCCAGAGCAGATTGGGGAGCATCTTTCAGTTCAGATTCTCCCCTCCATGGGAAGGGAGCAGAAAAGCTTTACAGTGGCTCTTAAGCAATATGCTTGGAGACAGGGTGTGCAGGTTTGGAGTTCTACTGTTACAATCCCATAGGCAGCTTTTCTTAATTTATGTGAAAATGTTTATTATTTCATTGAATCACTTTGCCTGGTAAAATCTCAAACATGTGACTCCTGCCTGCTCTGAATGGCAAGCAAAGCTCAGGAGCTGAAATTTTGGTGAGGAGCTCATGAGTGAGAACACTTTGTTGGTGGATGTGTGCAAGGCTTGAACAGTCAGTGGGGTCTGCAGTGTGTGCACAGCATTTGACAGAGGAGGTAGATGAATTTTTATAACCACTTTTGAATACTTTTTGTGCTTCTGCTGAGCCTTTGCTCTGTTTAATCTCACCTCCTCCTACCATCATTTCACCATGCTTTAGCCCAGGGCTGTGCTCACAATCTGTGTACATATGAGCCACTCTCCATGACTGTATTATATAATATATATAAGATAGATATATTGTAGAAATGAAAGAGCAAAAAGGTATGGCTGGTGATATGAGTAAACTTTGCTCTATTCCCACTTGTGGTCAGGTCTAACTTAATTTCATGGCAGTAACTCTTGATTCATGGTGGAATAAAGTATAAAAAGGCCATGGCAGAAGTGTTTATGAACTGAACTCTAACTGAAACCCCAGAGGTGGAAATCCAACCACAAATTTCAGATCTGGATTCAGATTTGACTTGACCCAAAATTTCTGTAGGTTCAGATCCAGGCTTTTGTTCTGAGCCCATAAGAGCCCAGTGAAAAGTCAAGTACAGTGTCTGTTCAACACTCCTGACAGCACTTATTCACTGCTGTGCTGAGACTGCAGATATGAAAACAAGAACAACGTGCCCTGGACAGCCTGGCCAGGCTCCAGTGGGGAGTTTCATCCCCCTGGAAGAGATGGAAAGATGACCTGAGCCAGGGTGCTCAGCCTGTGCCTGCAAGTGTGCATGAGGGACTTTTGGCTTCTCCTTTTGAAATGAAAGGCAAGAAGAATATAGGGTCAAAGTTCTTTAAATCTCCACTGATTTTGTTTGTGTTTAAGCTGTGGACATTTGAGATGTGGGAATGTCAAAAATGCCTTGCACAAGCCAAACTTACTCACTTATCCCTTGCATATTTGGAGAGACTTTTTTCTTTGTCCCCCAAGTCCACCCTTGGTCCCAGATGATGGGCAGTGAAATCACTTGGTGTTTATCCTTGCAGGGTGAGCTCTGCAGGTAACTGTTGGTACTAAGGGATCCCTGCAGTTATTAGTCAAAGGAAAAGGTCCTCTAGGGACAGAAGTTTTATATATTTATGTTACTGTAGCAGGAGAAAAAGAGAGGCCACTATGAAGGAATGTGTTGCTCAGTCTCGGGTTGCCCCAGGCTGTGGCATGCTGGCAAACACCACTGGGTTTTCCCTGAAGAAAGATGGATCAGTCTCCCACTGTTGTGTTGTGACTTCCCAAACCAACAGACACCCCAAGACTTTCTTATGAATAACACATTTGTGTCTAAAATTAGGCCAAGCCAGAATGCAGCTCTAGGCTTGGCTTTGTCCCCACCATCTGTTGTGCTGGAGATGAAAGGAGGCTCATGGGCAGCTGAGTTGCTTCCATGGGGACTTGTCCAGGTCTTATTTCCCAATCCTGCATTTCTTTGACTGGTCTATCTGAATCATGAGTTGCAGGTCACCTTGTGTTCATTCCTGTGACTGAAAGAAATGTAAAATAATCTTCAGTGTAGAATATATCTATTGAACTATTTTTTTCTGTGCAAAATGACTTGAAATTTTGTTGAGCCACTCATCTGACTTTATTTGGGCCAACTTACAGAGCCCAGCTTTGCTGGTTTAAGCTCAAACTGTTCAAACAGTGCTGTCTTAACTTGGGTGTACCAGCAGCACCAAAGTCTCTGTCAACACTCAGTAAATAGGACAGCAGAGATTCTGTAGCTTTTAATTATAAGTACTGCCAGTATCCTGTGATGGGCTTTTTTGGGGGGAGTGATGAACCATATTGCCATTGTGTACAAGGAGAGAATATCCTGCAAGTGAGAGTAGCTATATTTAGAAGACAACTGCAGCAGGCAGTGGGGAGTGCTGAGGTGGCTGTAACTGATATCCCAAAATGGAGGTCAGAAATTTGACCTTTCTGCTTGGCAGCCAAGCAGCTGAGCCTTGTTGTTGTCTTTTTGGACAAATTATGAGTGGAAGAGCTGTTGCCTGTTCAGAAAAGCTCTAATCAGTTTGCTGTAAATTACTAAAAAATTATTTACAGCAGATTTGGTAAGTTCATCACATGCCAGGCATACTGCACAGTTTCAGCTGAAGGGAAGCACAGCCCACCACCAAGAAAAGGAGAAAAAACTTAGAATAAACTTAATTGTGGGAAATAACTAAAACTAGATGTTTCCAAGAAAATGTTGTCTTTCAAATACTCTTTGTAATATCATGAAATAATTTATTTTAGTCAAAACCTGTTTTATGAAGTTAAACTGCTTTGATTTTTCTGCCCACCTTTAAATGGAGAGATTGGACATTATTTTAGAATTGGTTTTTCAAGCTAAAGAGTAGAAGTAGTTTTAGTAGTAGGTAGTAATAATAATTTATAAAAGGAAAACATCCTTCTGATGTGGCTTAGCCTCAAAAATTCTCCAAGTGATTGGAAGGGTCTTTGGGCCCACAAAGACACAGAGAGCAGTAAAATTTCCTGCTCAGCCTAGGGACTACCAGAGCCACTGGTCATGCCAGCAATGGGAAAGGCAAATTGGGAGAACAGTCACCCTGTGTCCAGCAGGGCTCACTCCCCACTGAGGTGGCTCACCCACTGTGCTGGCAATAGAAATGCATGTATGTCCACCTGAAATATTATTTACCTTTTTTACAAATCCAGATAACTCCACTGTGGTGATTTTCATCAGGTAAATTTGAGAGTATTGTAGAAAACCTGTTTTTGAGGACAAGGGGTCCTCATGCTCAGCTGTTCCAACATGTACCATTGCCAGTCTTTCACAGAATCATTAAGGTTGGAAAAGACCTCTGAGGTCACTGGGTGATTTAAAGAAATCACCACTTAGTCAAATATTTAATAAAAAGGAGGTGACAGGTATGCAAGGATCACACACAGGTTCTCAAGAACAAACACTTTCCACTTTCACTGCACACCTACTGCACTGATTTTCACATACACACTGCTGCTGGATTTTTATTTTTTTATTGGCCTTGTCTCTCCTGTGCTTTTGAACTTCAGCTCTAATTTCTTACAGTGCTCTTTCTGCCACTTCCCTGTCATTAATTGCCTTGCTCATGAGCCCTACATGAGTGTCACTTTGTTGAGCTGCCAAGGTATGTAGGATATAATGCATCTCACTTGTTTTCTTTTCCTACCCTCCTGGCCCCAAGCCAAGGAAATGCCATCACCTCATCACCTGCAGCTCACCATTCTAATATCTCTCATTTTAAATTAAACCTCACATTTTATTTCTCAGGCATGGCAAGAATTTTACAGCACTTATGCTTTAAAGGGGTGGCTTTTACCATGCTGTAGGCGTAGACATGTCTCTCCAGATGTCCATGGACTCTTTGCTGCCTTTCTCCTGCATTTGCATAGGTGGGAAAGCTGATTTCATGTGGAATTTACTGGGGCAAGCACTGGAATAGGAGAAAATGCATGGGACAGCTGATTGAGCTGGCCAACCTGACAGGTGTCCAGCTGTAAGGGTGAGAAACAAGTCACATTTGCTGTACAATTTCAGCATTTCTTCAGCATGATCTGACAAACACTATTTCTGAGAACTTTAGGATATTTTTTCTCTGATTTGAGACTGGGGTGGGCAGATTTGGTGCCTCAGGTCAGCATTTTTCATGTGCCAATGGCTTCTCTCTGGGCATTTTACCTTCCTGCTCCAGAATGCAAGGAAAAGCTTTGCCATGTACTGAAGAGCACTGGTGGCTGGGTTCTGCTGTTAAACTTTTAATGCAGACATCCAGGACTGGGCTAGGCTGAACTTGGGTTTGGAAAGTTTTTCTGTACCATGCTGGGCAGATATATGTTTGGATTCTCTTCTTGTTTATGTATTTTTCTTGGCCCCTGCAACTACGTCTGCACTGTGATTAAAAAGTATTTAATTAACATACAAAAATAAAATTTAAAAGTGTAATAGTTATTGAAAAAATAAAACTGTAGCAAACCACTCAGGCAAACAGCACCCTGGGGAGCTGGTAAACTTGGAAAAGCTGGAAAAATACAACTACAACTGTAACAACTTCTCTCAAGAGGGGTACAACCATCCAGGAAAATAAAACCCACCATCTACTACAGCCAACAACCACCCTGAGGGCACCAAGGCAAGGCAAATAAAACACACAACCAAAGCTGAACAAGAAAAGTGCCTTTCCCCATACTTGTTCCCAAGACCGGGGGTTGTGAGCAGCCAACAAAGTCAACTGGGGTTTTCCTAGGATGGCAGCTTTGGGAGATGCAGAGGAGAAATTGTGGCCCCTTGAGCTGTGAAGCTTGTGCCACTTGAGAGCCAGGTGCTTTTGTCAGAGTTGTCCTGGGTTAAACATCTCGGCACCAGGTCTGGTGTAGCTGTGGGATCAAGGAGCGCTGCTGCTGAGTGACCTCCCCTGAGATCCTTGCAGTCTGCCAGAAAACCTTTGTCAGAGGGAGCAGTGTCTGATGGCATTTATTGTGGGACACTGGAAGGCAGCCTGAGCAGCTGTGGTGTTGAAGCCATGCTGCAGATGGGCAGCAGCTCCCCCAGGCACCTGAGGGCAATGTGGGGCACCCAGGTCAGGGCCCTGAGATCCTGCAAAACCAGAGATCACTCTTCCTTCACTGCACTCTTGTATTTTTACTAGCTTGATTTCCAAACAGTAAGTTCTTATTTTTCTGTCCTGGAAGTAGGTGGGATTAAAATGCTTGAGCAGAATTAGCAAGTGAATATGGGAAACAGAGGAGGGCTTAGAGTGGGAAACCTAGGTCAGGGACATGGGCTTTGCAATTAGTCCTTGCATACTGTGAGGCTGGGGATTGCCATTATCTCCCAAAGACCACATCTTATCTTGAGCCCTCTGAAAGCACTTTTCTTCCTGGGCCTCCCTGCCCTGCATGTTTCTGTTGGCCAAAGGCTCCTGGCCATCCCTGGGGACCAGGGGACCTCCCAGGCGCTGGGAGAGGGAGGATGATGAGAGGGGCTGCTCCAGGGGAGCTGGGGGGTCCCAGCTGGGTGTGAGGGGCCCTGACTGGTGCTGGGAGGGGTGGAAGGGACATGGGGGAGCTTGGGAGGATGTTCTGAGTGTGAGCAGAGCAAGATTTCAGAGCACCCTCTGCCCAAAAATGCTTCTGTGATATAATTGCTTCTGGTCTTTCGTGCTGCCTGAAGGCTTGATAATGCACCAATGCATCTTTCTTAACAGTGGTTTAAACCTCTCTGAGGCCAGAATATATAAACTCTACTAAATTGCTACAGCTACATTTTTACTCCCTTTAAAAAACAAGTGTAAATTCCTCATGACCAGCCACTTTTTATGGATCCCTCCAGTGCTTTTGTGAATTGCAAGGTCCTTGGGCCCTGGCCATGAATATCAGGTTTGCAGCAACTGAATTATTTTCATGACTAAAGATAGTAAAGGATTTACAGGCTTTTTTTTTTCCCCTCCATAGAAATCTCTCCTGGTTGCATTTGTCCTGAGTTCTGCTGTGTTTCACAGAAAATGAGGTGGGAATTTGTGCCAAAGTAAAAGGTTAATTTCGAAACTGCAGTAGAACTGGGGATATAATGGCATATGATAAGGATTTATTTATTTTTTTTCTGGTGGCTCTGGGAACAGAGTCGCTATCTTCTGTGTGCAGAAACTCACCTTAACATGAACAATGAGAAAATACTTCTGCCAGGGGAATTCAAATTAGCATGTCTTTCCCCTACAAAAAGGTGACATCACCTGTTTATGGCCAACCCTTTTCTCTCAAAAATGTGCACTAGAAATTTTCATTTTTTAATTTTTTTTTTCCTCACAGCCTTTGGATAGACATTGTGCTGTTAGTTTATTTTACAAAATTTTCTTCAGAGTTATTATTGGAAGGCTCAAGGATGCACCTGCATGATGGCTGAGTACAGAACAAATGGGATGGGTGAATCAGCCTTGATGAAATAAGAATCATCCTGGACTGCTGACCAAAACAAATCAGTTGTTTGATGTGACTAAACCATTTGGTGGTTAATGTCCCTGGCAGTACTTATTCCTGTAGCCTCAGGCATTTCCTGGTGCTGGTCCAAGCTGAAGCCACTGTACCAGGTGCTGGAAAGTTCATGTAGAAATATCCAAAGCCCTGTTGTGCCCTGGGGGATTGACATCACCCTACAGGGACTGGGCTGGTTCTGGAAAAGCATCCTTCAGACAGTGTGGCATCCTTTCCAGACAGGTGCTACTTTTGGCCTCCCTACTCTAAGCTACTAGAAAGTGGAGATTTATGAGCCAGCTCCATGATATATAGCATTTGATCCCTGTCCTGTCCTGATGGCTTGCAACAACTTGGACCTTGGATTGTTTCTGATGCCTTGGCCTAGCAGTGCTGTGCTGGCACACCTCCAGGGCAGAATTTAGCAAGTCCTGCAGCTCAGGCCAGTATAACTTTTTAAACTACTGACAAATGTGTTCTTCCTTTGCTCCTTACCCTTGATTTGGCTCCATTCATTTTCCTGTCACTGAAATCCCTCATTACTCCCAGTCCAAGCCGTTCATGAACCTTGCTGAATTTCTTATTTTTTTTTTCCTTCAGGCTTGAAACTTTGGTCTGGCCTTATAATTACAGTATTATTAATGTATTTTTATCATTGTTAATTATTTTTACATGCTGAAATTGATTCAATATGCCTGGAGCTGCCATGCTGGAACATGCCTTGATTCTTTTCCAAGCTGGAGCCCTTGCGCACCAAACGTGGAGAGTTCCAATGGCTTTAAATCACTATAAACCTCACTGAGTGATTTAAGTTATTGGAGTGTGTTCAAATTTTTATAAGCCCTCAAATGTGAACTCTGCTCGAATTCTGGGTATGTACAGTGCAGTGGGATCTAACATGGTTTGAGTGCTCGACATACTTTCTAAGCCCCTGGCTGGCTGGAGAATAATCAGGCTTGTCGGGCAGTGCACTGTGCAGGGACTTGGTAGGATGGGAACCATCACATTTTAAAAATGCTTTTAATTCCTTTAAATTGAAACATTCCTGTTCATTTAAGGGACTTTGGGCAGAGCTTTCTGTGTGGCTTGGAGGATCAGCAGTGCAATGAAGTGGGTTTCATCCTGGTGTTGATGGACTGATTTGTGCAAGGTCAGTCTCAAGGCAAGCCATCCCTGATCTCTGGTGACAGCCAGTGGAGCTGTGATCTGTGCCTGGACCCCAGGTTTGGGGTGTGCAGAGGGCTGATCCCTCCTCTGATGTCCAAGTCAGGCTGGGGTCAGTGGTGTCCATCCTGACCCTGGTTTAGCAATGGCCACACACCAGAACAAGCTGTCCCTTGGGCACATCTTCTGACCAGGAGGGCAGCAGAGAGGGACATCAGAAGCCAACAGCTGGACATGCTGAAATTTTTCAGCTCCTTTTTTAGAAGGTCTCAGGTCAGGAAAAAGCTGTAAGAATGCAGGTGAGAAGTTGGCCATGCAGTGGAGGGAGGAGACCAATGTGGGTGTGAGAGAAAGCAGGGCAGAAGGGCTCCCCCTCACCCTGACTTCATGGACATGGCCCAGCACTACTTACACAACATCTTAAACTGGCCTGGGAACCTCACCAGTGAAAATGCAAAATCTGAGAACTTAAAAAGGGTGTTGGAAGAGCGCTGTAGCTGCAGAGCAATATGATCCACAGCTCTGAGAAGCTGACTTTGAGACTGGTGCATTAGAGACAGCAGAGAACCCAATGTGCAAAATATTTACTCGTTTCAGATTTCATTTTTTATGGACAACAGCATAACATCTCCACTGTAATTCCTTGGTGTTGCCATCAAGTAGCCAGTTATTTTTATACTCACAAGTGCAGCTGCTGAACACATTGCTGTAGTTGGAAGTTTTGCCTTGATGAACTGTTCCATTCAGTTTGATATCATTAGGTACGTATGGGGGGTGTTTACCTGTTCAGTAAAACATTTAAGATTTATACCCATAAAGCTAATTACTGCTCCTCCTGCTCAGTAAATAATGACAGCTGTGAGATCTGTGAGTGCTGAGCACCTTAGAATACCTTTTCTTATTTACCTATATGAACCTATATTTAATATTCTTGTTACTATGGGGTTAAATGTTTCTGAAAATGTTTCTTAAAATCATGTAGAGGTAGGCCACAAGAATGCTTGGTATTGGGGATGGTCTAGCAAGCTGAAATGTTTACAGTAACAGGAACTGGTACTTGGGGTCTCCAAGATACCCACCCAGAGATAAGATTCGTACATGTTCATACAAGGATGAACTAACTCTCATGGAGCAGTATCGATATAGTTAATGAAGCAATATTAATGAAGCAATATTGATAAGGTTGTTATAGTGATTACTGCTACAGCTGAAATTGTATAAATATGTGCACTTTGGACAAAGACAATGGAGCTAGATTTGGGCTGCTGATGCCCGTAGTTCCTGCTAGCTTCAATAAGGCGCCTGCATATAATCAATCTGTGATTATGTGTGTTCCTGAACGCTAACATTCTCAGTTGATTAAAAAGTAGTTTTCTAATCCTAATTAGGACTAAATTCTGCCCTGAATTACTACACCTGAAGTAACTTTAAATAAAACAGAAAAACCTGAGTTTACACACCTATTAGTTAGGGCAGGATTAGGCCCATCATACTGCTCAAATCTCATTTTAATAGTAAGAGAGTTTTATTAGTCGTCTTAATGACAGAGCAAACCCCAAACTACTGTTCATTCAAGGAACAGGTTCTTATATTTTAAACAACATTTAATTCTCCTTAAAACCTCTTTTATTAAAAAGTTTTAAGAATAATATTAAATACATAAACAGCCATGTTAATTAGATTATATAGTTAATGTACATTGGAACTATGACTTATTGCAGAGTTACTGACCATGAAAGCACATTTTGATCATTCCAGGCTGTAATCCCCACTTAATCCATCCCCAGTCTGTCAATCAGTCGAATACAATCAGGATATTTATGATCACATCAGACCAGAGATCTGGAAGAATTTAGCAACTTTGCAGAGCTGAATCCAGAAAAGGGAGGGGGGGAAAATGTTTCCACTGGCAAAATGAACCATTGCCAGGAAAAACATTATTGTTGACTTGGCCCATGTAATTGAATTTTCTACTCAGAAGTAACTTACAAACCAGCAAGTAGGAGAAATTATCAGTGCTGGGAACTCTCATAATAACAAAGCAGAGGAGTTTTACCTGGCACAGCATTTTTTTCAATAGTGTTTTTCTTTTTTTTTTTTTTTAACATATTGCTGTGGTTTTTTTCCTCTCCTAATATTCTGCCATCATGAAATAATTTGAATTGCTAGGGCAACAGGGGAAAGCATCCCTCTCTTGGGCCCCTACCTCCCAACATCCAACTCAGCCCCTGCTCCAGTGATTGCAAGCACTTCCCAGCAAGAGCTGGGTCTCTGGACAGGGGACACTTGAACACTGATGGGGCACCTGATCCCCTTTGGGGTCCAAGCTACTTTTAAACACCTGAATCATGTCTCAGTATTTTTGTAAGGGCTGTGCAATTCAGCAGCAAAACCCGAGGCAGCAGTGAGGTGTCCTACAGGAATGTGACACCTCTTGCAAAGGAGGAGGTGCAGGGCTGTCATCTTCTGGGAACTGCAGTGGTTATCTTGTGGGTCTATTCAATACCCTCCATCCTTGAAAACATTCTCCATGAAAGAGATGAAGAAGCAGAAAGTGTTAGGAAGAAAGATGCATCAGAAGGGAGGGGACCAGCACTGCCCAACTCAAGGTGGGGGAAACTGAATGGGGCTTTACAAAAATGGGGGATATGCACCCTCTCCATGCTTTCCATCAAACCCAGGATAACCCTCCTGTATCCAGGGTCCTACCTCTCAGTGTCAGGATGTAGTGAATAACTTCCATTCTCGACACCTTATTCTCTCACTTTCAAACACAGAGAAAAACAGGTAAGAGGCTGTGCTGTCACCTTCCTTGCAGCTGTTCACAGCTGTACATGGGGTGTGATTTCCACATCTGTTTAGACAAAAAAGTTGGCATTTGCCTGCTCAAAGCCAATGCAAGAGCCTGACCCAGCTATTTCTGCCCTATGTAATGTTAAGCAACATTATGAAGATTTTCACCCACTGATGCACAGCCCCTGTGATCAAGCTCAAACAGTGACTTTTTCCTCCCAAGCATGAATGAATCCAAGCACGTTTCATACTCTGCCATTTGATTGTGACTTGGTCCTTTGCCTGGATGGCAAAGGGCTGGATTCCAAAAAATGTTTCTTCCATGAGCTTCAGTGATTGGAGCTGTGCTGAGCTTGGATAGACAATCCTGTGATGAACTTTCCAAGTTCCAGTTGGCTTTTTAACAAATTCCCCCTGGTTAAGCTCAGAAGACCATTGGAGATCGTGTTCAAAGGATGAGCTTGCTAGGCTCTTGATCTTGCCTTCTCCAAGGCATTTTTTTCTCAGTTTCTACTTTATCACTTCTGACTTAGAACTCTCTCAGTAACACTCTCTATGAGAAGTAGGCAAATATTTCTTAGGGGAGGGGTTTGGTTATTGAAGAGAGAAGTGCAAAATAGAAAACAGCAGGATAATCAATATTCTGTTCGGCTTTGCCAGGATCCTCCTGATAGAGATTCAGTCAACACCCTTTCCCTGATCTAACAGCAATAGAGGTCTTGGAATGGAACATTGTCAGGGGATTAGTCTTCTGCTTGTAAAAGAAATGCTTTAGCAGTTCATCAGCAGCGTGATGCCATTATCTTGTTGACAGTGCTCTGTGTCATTGATACCGTCTCTGATGCAGCTTCTGTTCAGACCCAATTTGCTGTCACTAAGCTTTCATCTAAGCTCTCCCTTTTGCAGGACATTTGCCTGTATTTTCCTACAGGTACTAGAGCATCCCTCAATAGCTGTGTAAATGAAAGTTGTAATGAGGGTGTTTGATATTAAATGAGCATTTGGAAGAAATGAGGTAACCCACAGCTCGGGAGTCTTTGCTGCCTGTGGCATGACATGGCTCCTTGCTTGAGAACTTGAAATATGTCAGTTATAGTTTGTTTCTATCAGAGTAATGTGGTAGTTGTATCAATGCTACTTTCCCAAGAATGTAAATGCTTCGTTAGTTCTGTCCCTGTCCTGAAAAATCTAATATGGCACAAATAAAGTGCGGTAAATGGCTTCATGGAAAGCAGATGTGAGTGGAAGCCTAGACTCCTACCAAGGCTTTAGGGGACTTCAAAGACTGAAAGAAAGAACTGAACAAAATATTTGACTGTGCCAAATTTTCACTGTTCTTGATGAAAGAGCAAAAGTGAGGAAAAAAAAAAAAAGAAAATCTGGCTCCTTGTTTTCATTTTCTGCTAGCCTAGGGCAAGGCTTTTAGAAGGAATAAATTACAAGCAAACAGGGAGAGAGACTGAATGGAGCAACTGCTGAACAAAGGGCATTCTTGGAAGGATCTGGTTTTAGAGAACCTAGAAATTGTCAGCTCAGTTATCAGGAGGCAGCCTCCCTCCCCTCTTGGGAGCCGGCTGCTTTTGAGCTCTGCCGCGGCTCCCCAGGAGCCCAGCCTGCAAACGCTGTCCCTGCACGGCCACGGGGAGCCCTTGGAAAAGTGTCCTATGCAGGCGTGGCTGGTAGGACAACCAAATGCAGAATGCTTTGAAAATTTGGCAGCAAATTTGGGTGCCACATAAATGATTGCAACCTTTAAAGCTGTTTTGCAGAACAAGCCATTTGGGCTGTACTTGGAAGTGATGTAGAATATAGATAATGGTATTCAAGAGGCTAAAACATGCCAGCTCTGAAAACTAGAATAATTTATTCCTGTTGGTTTGGGTATCATGTACTACATAAGGATTTATAAAAAAAAAGCCATGCAAAGAACAATCAGATTTTTCTTTTCTTCCTCAGATACTGTGTGGGGGTAAAGGCTGTGACTTAACAAAAGTTGGTCAGAAAAGAGAGGAGAAATATAAGAGCCGTGCTGCTTGTGGCAGTTTTATGAAATGATGCTTCATCTGTTTAAAATCTTTTCCATTTCCTTCCAAACTGCCCTCTAGGCTCCACCCCTAGTGAAGGTTTGGCTGGCAGTCCTGCTGGTGGCTTTGACTGCCTCCTCCACCAGCGAGTACCCCTGTTGTAGGTGCAATTTATGGTTCTGAGCTCTGGGTTTTCCTCACTCCATGTGAGAGCAACCTGCAGGAGAATCTTTATCTACATGGCCAGTGAGGTATGTTTTTTACACAGGCAGATAGTGCTAGGACAAGGGAGGAGTGGTATTATTCTGAAAGACAGAAGATTTAGATTAGATATAAGGAAGAAATTCTTCCCTATGAGGGTGGTGAGGCCCTGTCACAGGTTACCCAGAGAAGATGTGGCTGCCTCATCCCTGGAAGTGTTCAAGGCTGGGCTGAACAGAGATCTGAGCAACCTGGGATAGTAGAAGGTGTCCCAGCCCGTGGCAGGGGGCTTGAATGAGATAAGCTTTCAAATCCATTCCACCCAAACAATTCTGTGGTTCTATGATTTGAACTATGCAATATTACTCTCTCCATTTTTCCTGCTTTTTTCTACTTCCTTTTCCATGTCCTTAACTGGAAACATCTTTTAAGCAGTATTAACCCACTCTTAGTCACTCAATTTGTAGCTTAATTCATGTAGGTGCTCATTGTGGCTGCACAATGAGCTGATGGTTTGTAGAATGTGTTCTGTAGATGGACACATAGTTGTGAATTTGCTGTGGGACCTTGAGGCACAATAACCAAATACAATTGTGTTGTCGAAAATAATTATGTTTGCTTGAGTTTGGGCCAGGTTGCCTAAAGATTCTCCACACTGAAATGAGCTGTGGCTGTCTCAGCCTATGGTTTTGATGTAACTGCAGAGGTTTATTTAATTTTTATAGTTTTTTGGGCTTTTTTTAAAAAAAACAAGAAAGAAAATAGGGCAGTTGATGTGGATCAGCCGAGTGGAAGAAAATCCTGGTACTTGCTAAGTGCTTAGCTGATTTCCCACTCCATTTTCTGCAGTAGCCCCAATACCAGGCTGTATTTGTTTGCTGCTTCCTGCTGAAGCCTTCGACCTCAGCCTGCCCTTCTCTCCCTTAGTGCTGACAGTAAGTGAAGAAATGCGAAATTCATTCATCTGCCTGAGAACCCTTTGAAGTTCCCCACTAAAAGCTCTATTGTTTTATTAGCTGTTAATGCGGCACGGGGGAATTCGGCTGCGCATAGCAGAGCCGGGGTGCAGGGGGGGCCCTTCCTGGTAATTTGTCACTCTTTAGAAGTATGACACGCTCTGCTCTGCAAACTCCCTGGAAAGTTGGAGTGCTGAGGGCTCGGGCTGGGGCTGCTCGGTGCAGAGAGCTCCCACCGCCCTCGGCAGGAGCCCCGGGGCTCAGGGATTAGGCCAGGCTGGGGTCACACACCTTGGTACTCTCTGCAGGATGTGATGCAGGCCAGGGGTGATGATAAATTAAAGATCATGCAGAGCCAACCGTGCTGGCTGCAGCTGGAGACCGACTGTCGAGGGCCTGCCCGTCAGAGGGGACGAGCTGAGAGGGTCTCAGAGGGGAGGTGGCTGTGGGTGCTGGGTTTGGGGGTAGGTTGCCTCTTCACTTCCCTGCGTTAAGATGGTTTGGTAATGAATGCCTGAACACAGCTATTCTAATCCTTTTCCTGCCCTTTCTCAGACACATGGCATGTGAGGCCATGTATCTGCAAGGTGCTGCTTGTTGTCTGGAGACTCTTCCAGCACCAGCGCTGCTCAGGGCTGACATCGCGGGCCACAGTGATGGCTGGGGGCCTTCAAGGGTGATCCAATGCCTGAACATCATCGTGGCTTCTTAAAAACACATGCTGGGAATGCTGCTAAACTGCAAGATGAGGCTTGTCTTTTTACATATGTGCTCTACACAGGCGCAGAATCAGTGAGCCACAGGGAACTGATAAAGCACCCATTGCCTTCTCCTTGTGCCTTTCACCTCTCTGCATCTCGCTTCTCTCCCGTGGAGGGAGCTGCTGGTGTGTAATTGTCCAGACACGCACAGGCACAAGCTGGCCCTGTGCAGGCTCTGAACACGGGGCACAGAAGGGCAGTGGGTGCTGCCCCGGGCTGTCCATGGCCCAGCAGCACAAAGGGGCTCTGCAGAAGCCATCCATCACTGCAAGTGCACAGGGATGGCAGGGGCTGTGTCGTGCAAACACAAACAGGAAGGGCAGCACAGCGTCCCGGCCCCGCTGCCCGCAGCAAACCCCTGTTTCCTCTGCTGTGCTCCGATTGCTCACTAACTCAGCTGGGCAGCCCGTCCCCGTATCCTTCTTTCTTTTCATCCTTCTTCACAGAGCCTTCTGTGGCACTTAAATAAGCCAATAGAAATGCAAAACTTCTGTCTTCAGCCTGACAGTTCTTGAGGCCTTGGCTCTTGGTTTGCACAACTGTTTACCTGAGGCCTGCTCCTCAGCCGAGTGCTGTCCTGCCACGTGAAACTGCTGCTCTTTGTACTTCCTTCTCCATGTCCTAAACTGGAAACATCTTTTAAGCAGTATTAACTTAATCTTTTAATTTCTTGGAGGAAATAAGTCTCCCAACATTGTGGCAGAAAGGTGAGGGGTCACAAGGAGCTTGTCTGCTAACATCTCTAATTTGGGAGTGTTCAATCGATTTGATCTGTTGGGCCCTCACCTCTGGGCTGCGACACATCCAGGCAGGGTGGCACTGGAGCAGAGGGGACAAGAGCACATCAATGGCGAGATCAGTGTTCCTCTTTGGCAAGACATTTAAAATTCAGTGCCTTATAAAAGCACAAGGCAATGGCAGAAAATAGCTCCCACTTTATTGGCCTGATTCAGCAAATTACCTGTGAGACTTGTCCATGTGTGTTCTGCATAAAGCACATCCCTGGGATTTGAAATGTGCATCGATGGTGAAGCCTTTTTAAGGTTTATTGTTATGAGAGGTAACCTTGCAAGGCAGTTGTTGTAGACCTAAACTCAATGCACAGTGCACATTAAACAGCTCTCAAGTACTTCAAAAGACAGTGGCCTATTCAGACTCTCTCCTAACATTGCTTGTGGGTTTGACATTCTTAACAAAACATTTCCAACCACTTTAGTCCAATGTCAGTATATTTGTAAACCACAAAATCAAAAAATTAATTAATTATTAAACTATTTATAATGCCCATGTTTCTCTTTTGTTTAAATGGTGACACAGTTAATTAACTTGATATATGTATAATTGCTTTACCAACCTTTGTATGCAGTCACAGCTACCACATAGGCTACCAAATATGCAACCTTTGCATAGGTCACAGCTGCTGTGACCCCCTCTGCAAATCCCAGCCCCTTTGGAGCAGATAGGAGGGAGAATCATCCCTGATTTAGTAATCAATGTCTTCTGGGCTCCTGTGCACCTCTGGGCTTGTAAAGCACCTCTGGAACAGGCTGCTTGACACTGGGAGGCAAGAGCCACCCCACTACTGATCAACTGTACCATCCTCCCAAATCCCCAGTAAGATGGGAATTAGGCATGCAGAATGCTCACGTGCTCCCCAGTTGCTTAATTAGGAAAGCTTTAGGATGACACTTTTCCCCTCTGAGGGAAAAAGTGTCAGGCAGCCTTGGGAAGGTGTCACTCCCAGAGAAATCCCTGCAGTCAGAGTGCACACACCTTTTGAGTGGCTGGGCTGGGTTTCAGGGCTTTTATCAGAGCACACTGGGTGCTCTGTTTCCCAGTCAGTGGGGGATTTGCTCATGTGGGTGCTGACTCCCTGCACAGCTGCTGCAGAACCTTTAAGCCCTGAACAGGAGCATCCTTGCAGCAGTGCAATAGATTGGTTCATTGCCCCCCAATTTCCAGAGGTTTGAGAGGGATTTGAACTCCATCCCAAATTTTTCTGATTTAATGCTTGGAAAATGTATTTAAAGTAGGCATATACTCAAAATGCTGCTCTACAAAAATGTCTCTTTCATCATGTTCCCTCTAACCATAGAATGCTTTTAAGCACTTTTCTTCCATGAGAATAAAACTGGGGAATATTTCCAGCTACTCAGAATTTTTTTATTTCAACTCATGTGAATTGGTCAAACTCAAGATATCAAGCAGAAACCAAAACCGACTGGCATTTTCTTTCCAAAAACCCCTCTGCCCTCTGCACTCAGAGCCCTATTTCTGAATATAAAGTAGGGGTTTTGTGAAGGTCACCAGCATTTCTAGTGCCAGCACAATGCAGTCTCACTTCTGCATTAGAAAGGCAGGTTTGTGCTACCACATTGCTTCACAACTTGATAGGAAAGACATTTTTAGAAAGCTGTTTGGTACTTCAAGCATCTGGCTTCCAGTGGAAAAATGGTGCCATGTCCCAGGTGACTTGTGCCTTCAAAGCTGGGCATATGCCACCATGGAGTTCTGGCTTTCTTTTGGAAAACAAGCAGAAGGGTGTGCTGAGGTTTTCCCTCTTTTTTTCCCTGTCTTTAATATCTCAGCTACTGTTTAGGGAACTGAAGGTGAGGCCAAGGGGAAGGCTGGGTGTTCTCTGGTGTAGCTCAAGCTGTAAGGGTACCAGAAAGGTCCTGATGGGGCTTCTCCACAGACTTTGGTGTTGTCCTGCTTGTTAAAGCAGAGGGTGAAAACTGGAACCAGTTCCACCTTCCCTGATTTCTTTCAGAGAATTTCGAGTAAATGGGCACATGATGTTCAAGTGGACTGTGGTTGCAGGGGATGTCAAGATGCAGATTTTAGAGGGGTGGTGAAAACCCGATGCCCAAGGCAGGTACTTAAATGTGTTTCTCTGAGTTAGTTTTAGAAGAAATGGAAGTGAGCAGTGGGGGATTTCACATTATGGAATTGCTGTCATCCAGCTGGGCTGCCTGACACAGGTCTGTCTTCCCTCACACAAGAGAGAGCAACTCCTTCCACAGGCACTTTGAGGGCCAGCTCACTCCATGGGGGACTGACAGCCATAGGGAACCTGTGACATATCCCATGGGGTTGCTGGGGGTTTATACAGATTATACACAAATTTTTCTCTGTTTCAGTGGGATGTGTGGTAAGTTCAAGCCAAGAAGAGACATTTCCATCCTTAAGTTGTGAAGCTGTCCAAGTTACAGACAGCCATATTTCCAGATGGGTAAAATTCCACAGAAACCATAATGGATTTGACACATCTCAAACGATGATGGCAGAGGTGCAGACTCCCCCTTTAATTCCTTCCCCTAACAGACAGGGTCCCTGAACCTGGACCACTTCACCAACATGTGCAGCGCTTGTTTCTCTCTCACTGCATGTCTGGTTGGCTTTGCCTTCCTCCCCTGACTCGTAACTCCCAGCTCCTTTCCTGCGGGAAAGATTAGGGAGGATAGGAAGTCGTCTGTGCAAAAAACATCCCTGGCCAAAATAAATACAGGTCACAAGATTAGGCTTCATCAGAACTTTAAGCCTGGCCCAAGCTAAACAAATGAGCTGTCATGCCTTGGTAAAAGCTCCAGTAGGAGTGAGCTGGCACGACTGCAAAAACGGTAAAGCAGTTAATAGGTTTTGCAATATGGAAGCTTAAAGTTTTGTTTTCAGTGCTGCATTCCTGACAGTCAAGACTTGCACTGAACTTCAAATGTCATCAATTTTGTGTGCTAGCCTTGCTTGTTACCATGCAAACACCCTTCCCAAAGCACAGCAATAGCAGCAAAACAGCGCCATGGTGCTTGTCCACCCCAGAGAGCGCTCACAGTGCAGAGGAACAAACATGGGATGGTGAAAACCACCCTGTTTTCAGCAGCTTGGCAGCTCTTGTCTGTTGACACTCTGAGACTGAATCTCTGAATGAATTACAGATCTGTTTAAAAAAAAACAAACCAAAACCTCTAGCTGTTCAAATACCTAACTTTTTGATGTCCAAATATCTACATAAAAAATACCACCAGAGCCATGGACCACGTGTAGTCCATAGCCATTAGGTAGTTGCTCATGAAAAAGGGTAACTGAACCAGTAAGTAGGTGAGATCTCCCAGGTTTCTCTTTAAAGAGGTTAATTAGCACCAAGAGAGGACTGTGAATATTTTCTTCTGCAATAAGTAGAGTCCATGAACACGTGACTCAGGCATTGTCCTCTGGCTCTGGCACTGCCCTGTTATTAATCTCTGGAGTTGTTAATCCCCTCCTAGCACTTTGATTCCCACACCTGCAGTGGGCAGTGGCAGGACAGCCGCTGTGCTGGAAAAAGTACTGATGCTGCAAACCACAGAGCGGCTCAGCAATCCTCACTGCTCTGGTATCTTCAATAGTTACTGGTCTCAAATATTATAAAGGAAAAAAACAAAATCAAACCAGCAAGCATTAAAAGTCTTTCTGGAACAAAAGCCAGGCTTTTAATAATGTTTTAATGTATTCGACAAAGCTTTGGTTTAGAGCTAAGGCCGGCCTCTTGCAAGTATGCTGGGGTTGAGACAATTGAAAAAACAAAATACTTCTCCCAATAGAGACCTTGCAGCTTATCAGGTAACTGCAGACTGTATTTTGGCCACTTTTAACTGGGCATTAAAAGTCTTTTTGACACTTTCTTTATTCCCCTACAATAGACTCTAACAGCCCCTCCGAGGCCTTCTACAGCCCGATGTGTAAAACGTAATGGGGATTGGTTTAAAGAGTGGAATTTGACCTGAGAGAGATGTGAGTATTCAGGGACTACTTAGTCCTCAGTAGCAGTTGGGGGCTCTTTAGTTTGTGGGGCACTTTATTACTCACGAGTGCTCAGGGACGCTGCACTCGTTTGCTGTCTGCTGGCTTTCTCTGTTCAAGCATTGCTGTGTTGTTGCAGAGCAGATAGAGCCTTCCTTCTCCTCCTCTTCCTCCTCCTGTTATGGAAGAAACAGCTGGACCTGGGGCTGCCTGGGGATATTAAGGTGTCCTTGAGTGTGTTTGTCAGTAAAAAAGGACCAAAGTTAGGTAGTTAGCCACAAACATGAGACCGGTGGATACAGGGGAATGTCTGGTGTAAATATAACTGTAAATACATGGATAAGATGCCAAAGCATGCTCACAGGGAAGCTGTTTGTGCTGGTGGGGCTCTGCATAATTCCAGTGCAAAGCTACTCATCAGTGCATTTAAGAGAGGTACTTGTTTCAGCCTTGCCCTTCTGCTTTTCCTCGTCCTCCTGGCTGTGTCCCTGAGTCCTGTGCCAGCCACTGCCAAAAGCAGAGGGGGATTCCCTGGTGCTGGCAGACATTGTTATTTTCTGTTTCTGTGAAACAAGCTTGGGTGAAAGTGCCAAAACTCTTGACCTGCCCTGAGCTGCCACTCTCTTACTTTCCAGTATTGGCCAGCTGTGGAGATGTGATCATTCCTCGTTCATGGCCACAGCCATCCTCCCAGGCGAGGCTGCATGCTGGGGGGAATGAGGTGGGCTCAGAGACAGTGCTACTCTTTCTCACTTTTACTTTTCCCCTTAGCTTAAATTATTCCCAGACGTGTGAACTCAGCAAACAAGGATCAAGTTTTCTCCACAAGGCAAGGTTTAGTCCAGGGCTGGAATAGTGCCTGAGCTTCCCAGTGGTCAGGAAAAAGCTTGCAAGGAGCAGATGAGCAATTCCTTTTGTATTTTCCATCCATAAGGAAAAGCTGCATCTGAAAAAATAGCTGAACTGGAAAATAAAACTAGACAAGCCTGAACAAATATGGAAACCATCCCTGGCCTGGTATTGGAAAAGTCTCAAATGCTGGAAAGGAGAGAAGCAGAGAGAGGGAATGGATAAGTTTTGGCCTCTGTTAGGAATATGGAAGGAATTATTTCATTCTTTTTCCCCATCTATTTGTTCTCTATATGGCACTCTGTGTGGTGAGCCCTCCATCTTTGTCATAAATATATGTGGCAGAGACAAGTTTTTTTCAGAGATCCCAACCAAAACATCTGTTTTGAATCTGTGGTTTTGCATATGTAAATATTATTGCTAATAGTAGCAAAAGCCATCGTAACTTCAGCAGGAATAGAAACATTATTAATAGTCATAGTGCTGACATTTTGTTTGTGTTGCTGCAGGAGGTCACATCGTGCACCAGCACTCAGCTGTGAGTTTGAGTGAGAACAAAAGGATGGCTGTGACCCCCGGGAGCTGCGAGTGAGTTGGGACACTGCCACGGGTGTGGTGCCAGGATTGTCACTCTGGGACTGTGGCACTTGAACCTGATGATTTCCCCCAGACCCTTTAGAAGAGGACTTTACAAGGGAAATGGCTCCTTGCAACTCTTGTCATTGTGGCAATGAGAGGAGGATTCCCAGTGGTGACAGTGGCTAAAAAGTACCTGAAGAAAAATGGAAAACTTCCCAGTAAAGGCACTGATGATTCCTGCTTATCTGGAAACTGATTTTCTCCTGGTATGTCCAGGGGAAGAGCAATGGTCTTGATGTTGCTCCTGCTGCACCTGAGGTCTCACCCCAGCCCAGCCAAAGATATCTTGTCTCCCTCTCTGCAGACAACAGGCTCTTCTGGGTGGGTGACCTGTCAGAGCAGCTCATTCTGCAAGCCATCAGCAGCGGGCTGGAGACCTTATCTTTGTGTCTCTGCTTTACTGCTGTGATTGAAAGTGACAGCAACTCTCCTTCCCTCTGCTTATTGAATTAGTAGACCTCAGGGCTGGGGGAGCTGGGACCAGGAGCAGCAGGAAGAAGGCCAGATGGAGCAGGAGGAACAAAGGCACAGGCCATAGATACCAAACCTGGGGAGCTTGGAAGTGCTGGTGCTGGCAGCAGCACTTCAGAGAGGACAGATGCAAGAAAAGGAGGAAGCACCCACCATGTTTTAGGCTTTGTGCCTGGAGACACACAAGCTAACAAAACACAACACACCCATCTCCTTCCAGGTTTTTCCTGGGTTGAACTGGTATCTTTCTTCCTATACAAGGAATGTTTTTTGTTCAGCTCTGGTTGCTTTGCTGGATCTGTAGTGCATTAAACAGCCCATCTTCTGGTTTGTATTTTTTCCAGTTATCGTGTTTCATGCATTCTGGCTTCTTTCAGCCAGCTCTCTATCCCCCCTGAGCAGAGACTAAGCAGGATCCAGTCCTTGAGCTTGCTGCCTTCACATGCACAAAAGGGATATGGACTCACATCCCACATTTCTCTGCTGAGTTGTGGGAATATTTACAGCAGGGACTCACACCTTGCTCTGCTTTCAGTCTATCACGTAGATCACGTTACCACAGCTGGGCATTCAAGGCTCAGGGATGGTACATGCTGCCACTGGCACTTTACATCACCTCTCTACAAGCTGGATCCTGAACTCAGTCAAGGTTTGTACTTATTTTTCACATGATTCAGATTTTGATTATGGCACATTAGAGCAGCACGTGTAAGAGTGGGGGGTGGCTTGTTGGTGCTTTTTAAAGATCCGCCCCGACAGCCTCCTTCCCTGGAACACCAGGCTTTGCAGTGTCCCTGCGCCCAGCCCGAATCCTCCTGAAGTCTTCCCTCTCCAGCTTTCCAAGAGATGCTCTGCTGCTCTTTTCCTGCCCACTTTGAGGAGCAAGCGGTGTCTGTGGGTGGGCTGGGCCTGGCGGGACTCTCCCGACCGGCAGTGATTATCCAGCAGCACCTCGGGGGGAGGCAGGGAAGCCCCTGGCTAATCCGTGCCGGGCTGGATGCGTGCCTGGATCATTTCAGCGCGGCTCCGAGCGCCCCGACGGTGCGCACGCTCCGCAGCCCGGCTCATGGCACAGGCATCTGTCACCGAAACCTGTCTGCATGAAAGGCTGTCTGCACAACCCGGGGAAAAAGAAAGGCATGACAGCACAATTAGTGAGAGCAAATGAAAGGCTGTTTGAAGAGGAGGAGGGAGGAAAGGGGAGAGCTGCATAAATCCCTGGTGGGGTTTTGGGCTTGACATCAAAACCCCTTAACAGTGTATTACTTCAGCCCCCAATGTGGACAGATGTTGAGCTGTGGCTCAAAGGAAGTCAGAAATCTTTCCTTAGAAAAAAATTGGCTAGGAAACTAAAGAAAATATTGTGAAAGAAAAGGAAATAAAAGCCCACTAAAGAAGATTTATCACTGCCTCAGGCATTTCTGTATCCTCTATTCTTATGAGGTCTCAGCCTCAGGGGAGAGAAGAAGAGAAACAGCCTGTTGCTATGTTAATGGGTCAGAATTTGGAGTAGGGACACATTTGTCCAGTTGGGCGATGATGGAGGGAGCCAACTCACCCAGCCGAGCACTCCTCCCATCCATGCTGACCCCAGCCAGCCTTCAGGGGCCTCTGGCCCAGCCTGTGGCATTCCCCAGCACACCCAACCCAGCTGCCTTTTTTGCCCACTCATTCCCATTTGTAAGGGTTTTATGGAGCCCATTTCAATGGCAAAATGTGTGCATTCCTAAAAGAGCTTAGTATCATCCACAAACATGGAGATTTTGCTGTCCATTCCCTTGCTGACGCTGAAGGTGCTGAATAAAACCAGACCCAACAGAGATTCCTGGGCAATCTCGCTGCTGAATCTCATTTATCTTCAAAAACTGCCTGTTAAACCCTGCACTTTACTACCAACAAGACAGGAATATCCTTAAAGGGGTTTCAATACATAAAAGAAATATTGCTTCAATCCCATGGCAATGTAAATGTTTTTTAAAATAATTTTGACAAAATCTTTCATCTGTTCTGTCTGTTGGGCCCTCCCTATCCATATGAATACTTGATATATTCCTAAAGCCCCAGTATGCTGGAAAGGGAAGCTTTCCCTCTCTGACATCCATGTCTGCTGGCTCTTTCCCAGCTGCACACGTGCTTGCTGCTGGTGCAGACGCCACCACCCCAGCAGGGACAGAGGTGACACTCACCCCTGCAGCTCTCAGGGTCCCCTTCCATTGCTGGGTTTGTAGCTGGGAGCTGCACTAGCAACCTGCCACCCCTCTGGTACAGCAGCCATTTGGAAAGTCACATCCAGTTCCTCTAATTTACTGGGTGTGAGGTAATACCAGCAGCAGTGGAGACCAATGCTCAGTTGTGCCCAAGCTGTCTCATCATATCTTATCCTCCCTGGCACCCTGTTGCATCTTTGTATTGAGCAATGGCTCCCCAGCCAGTTTCTTCCTTTTGATATAGTTAAATAAATATTTTTAGAAGATACTTGCAAGATCTTCATGCTCTTTTTTAGCTCTCTTTTCTGTCTATTCTTTGCTTGCCATGTTTTATGGCTTTTCCTTTTCTTCTCATGTGGGAAACTTTTTCACTTACTGACCTTCTCCCTGTGATACCTCCTTAACCTTAGCAGCGAGTCAGGCAGGGTGTTTTTTAGGACCTCTTAGTTATTTTTGAGTTGTGGCACATGTTTTGCTTAGGCTTTAACAGAGCATTTTTTAATCACCTCCAGACTGCTTGCAGGCTCCTTGCTTTCTGCCTGCTCCTTTTTGGTTTGTTGTTATTGACTAATCACCTTATTTTTTCATAGTTCCCTTTCTTGAAATTGTAGAGCCCCAGGCTGGATTTATTTGGTGTGTACTCTCCCACTACAGCATTAAAGGTTGTTTTGTGGTCACTAGCAGAGACCAGCTCTCCCACAAACACCTTGTGAAGCAGGTCCTATGCACCGCTCCCCACCAAACCCAGAGCAGCAGCCCTCCTCGCACTTCCAGCGCTGCTTGGTCCTGGAGACCCTTTATTGTACCCAAACCCACTTTTTATTCCTTCCTGATGGATCACCCAGCCGACTAACTTCTCTAATCTCATTTTATATTTGCTTTTCATTACCTTTACCCTTATCAGGGCTCACTAACACAGTACTGGCTCTACATTATTTTTTTACTGGAATCTGTGATTTCCTATCTCAAGAAATCTATACTGGTTCTGGGATTGTTGGTCAGGATTGGAAAGCCTGGAATTAACTTACTTTTTAAGCTTCTGGTATAGTGACATATAATGTTCCTGTGAGTCTGTTGGTCCAATGCATGGCCAAATACACCTTATTTACTGCAGCTGCTTCCTTTATTTCCCTACTGCTCTCCCCCTGGATACAGGCCACCTCCTCCTCACCAGGATGCCAGTCTGAGTCTCTACACCCACTGACCTTCCTTCAGCTTTTCATTTGAACACTCCTTTACAGCTTTTCCACCTTGCAGTGCCACCTGCCCAGCTCTGCTGCCATGGAGGAGCCAGGCCCTGTGACACCAGCTGGCAGCTCCAGAGCTGTTTCTCTTCCCGGGAACATGCCCCTCTCATGGAAAGGGAAGAGCTGGGACCTTGCCCTGCAGCCCCAGGGCTCTCCCACACCTCCTCTGTCTCTGATGGCCCTGCAGGCTGTGCAAGCACAGACACCCAAACCCTGTGCAAGGTGTGACAAGCTGGACACCTCTTGCAGATTCCTCCTCCTGGGAGGCCGAAGCTGCTGGGTTTGGAAAGTGCACTGTGTTTTTTTTTATAAAGTGGAATTGGCAGTCCTTCACCCTGGGCTCATTGACCCCTTTTACCATGAGCTGTCACATCTTTCTGTACTGTCACCCCAGCCCCTGGCACTGTCCCTAGCCCTGTCTGCTGGTCCCCCAGCTAATTTGGGTGTTCTCCCAGCCCCGCTCATTGCTCCTGACCCAGATCCCTGTGCCCAGCACAGCCCAGCAGTCTCTCATCCCCACGCGGGGTACCCCGAATTCCCTTTGGCATATCCTTCCTGCCCAGCCCCTTCAGGCCCCGGGCACAGTGTGAGGAGGCAGGGAAGGGGCTCCGAAGGGTGCGGGGGGCTCGGATTTTGGGGATTGCGGGGGTCTGACCGCAGGGCCAAGAACGGGCGGTGCCGGCCGCCCACTGGCGGCAGGTCCGGTGCCGTGCATCCTCCCCGGCCCCATCCCGCTGTTCCCGAGACCTGGAACATGGCACATCTTGCTCACAAACGAGCCTCAGGGATGGAGAAATTGTCAGCAAAAACGGTGCTTTAATTCCTGCGTATAAAACCATTAATCTCTTAAATGCTAGGAGACACAAATGATGAAAAATTAAAAGCTATCAAAGGAAGGATGTATTCTCTGCCTGGGAACCGTGATTCTCCAAGGACCCAAAGGACACGCTGGTGGCATGTTCCCAGATCTAAGGCACTGCAGGGAGAACTGTCACTGACCAGAGGTCACCACTTAAAGGCCCTAAAGAAGAAGTGTCCTGATGGCCCAGGCTGCTCCTCTGCTGGTGAAACTCCTCACACACGATGCTGTGGGCAGGTCGCTGGTTTCACGTGCTGCTGGCGTGCTCCACTCTCTGGTACTGTGCGTGTGTGCAGCTCGCTCCTCTTCCTCGTCTCTGCTTGAACACATTTCCTTCCCACACCCTGCAGGGCAGTGATGAAGGTCAGGAGGGCAGTGATGAAGGTCAGGAGGGCAGTGATGAAGGTCAGGAGCGGCAGCTGCAGCACCAGGGAGTCAGGCGGGGGGTCACAGCAGTCACCCCTCCTGCCCTCCAAGGGGTGTGTGCTCCCTCCCCTTGGCATCAGCCTGAGGCAGCACAATCATTCCTGCTCCAGCAGTGCAGGCCCTGCCATCTCCATCACACCCAGGACAGCAAAACTACATTTTGATCTTCCCTAGCCCATTACAAGCTTTGTGTGAAAATTACCAGGTGGGAGCTCATGCTCCAGGAGATGTCTCTGCCTCGGAGGAGAAGGATCAGCCTGGGAATATTCTAAGGTGAAAAGACAGGACTATGATCCCCTCCTGCCTCCTCCCAGTCCTGACCTTCCTGTGCCATGTTGTGGTCCTGGTCTCCTGTCTTTGACCACAAGCCCTAGTTTTTAGCAAATTTTCTGGACTGTGACTGCTGCCCTCCAGCAGCACAGCAGTGACCTGCTGATGAAGGTGCTGCAGCTCTCCCACTCTGTCCCATAGCTCTGCCACAAACTTGACATTTTCTATTTTTGCAATAGCATTGACCAGACTTCACATCAGCCCAAACTTCACATCAGCCCAGTGCTACAGACCTGGGGGGCTGGCAGTGGGAAGCCCCCAGCGCTCCTGCTGGGACAACAGCACACATACCGTTTCCTGGAGAACTGCTGGTCTATCTCCTCCAGGGATTGTCCTTTTGTTTCCGGCACAAAAAGGTAAATGAATACAACAGCCATCACTCCCACCAGCCCATAGAGAAGAAACATCCAAGAGAACCCAATGGCATCTGCAGAGATTTAAATGTGTGAATGTAAGGGATGGATGTGAAGCACCCCCTGTGGGGGTACAAAGGAAACTGGTTGCTCTGAGGTGGTCATTGGTGCCTGACAGGGGCACCTTCCAGAGGGCTGGGAAACTTCTTATCTGCAAGGCCTGGACTAGGAATTGGCAAAGAGAAAGGCTGCTGCATGCCAGGCTTTGCCAGCTCCGGGGGAAGAAGGCAGCTGCCGTGCAGGGCCAGCAGTGCCTGCTGAGAAGGCGGTGAAGCTGCCGGGATGGAAGCTGCAGACTCTGTTTCCCGATACTGTGGTGCTACAGTGCAGCCCAGTGGGCAATGGGTGATTTTTATAAACGAGTGACAGAGAGGCTCTGACCGGAGCTGCTGGTGCCTGGCTCTCTTGCTCTCAGGGGCAACGGGGTCACATCTATTCCAGCCTCAATAAGTGGCATTCTGGGTTCAGAATGCCACTTAATCTCCAAATGGCTCGTGGTGGCCACCTTCCCTAACCAGCTGTGGGAGGTGGAGGGAGGGGAAGGGGCTACTTACCAATAAGGTCCAGGAAGGAGAGGCTGATCAGTAAATTAGCAGCCCAGTTAAAGCTGTTACAGAAAGCAAAGGCTCTTCCTCTTATCCCAGCAGGGTAAATCTCACTCAGGACCAGCCAGGTCACTGCACAGATTAGAGAGATCACAAAGACAGTGTGGAGTTAAGCAATTTGTTTGGGAAATGAGCAAGGGAGATTTCAGCAGGGGGTTTAAACTCTGGCTTCACCCAGCACCTGCTGCTGGTGGTGTCAAACATTCATCGATCTCAGAGACAGATCACAGCAGAACACTTCAAACCTCCTGTGTTCAATGCTTCATGGAGGAATGAAATAGCAATAAACAGGCCCAGGGAGGAAAGAAGAAAGCAGGGTAGCTGATCATTCCATTCACAGGATATGAAGAGATCTGACAGGCCTGCTGTCGGGTCATGCTCTTTGTAAAGAAATGAGAAAAGGGTGGAATTAGGGAGACAACATTGCATTTGGGATAAAATCAGAGTTAAAGCAATATATATCTTTAAGTCTCTCTTATCCTGGGGTTATTTTGTTTGAAATAAATTGCAGGGTGGCTGTCAAACCCATGCGACTTGCCCACTTTTCTTGCCAACATTCTTTTCTTGAGTTAAACGCTGTTTTTTGCCATCAAGGCATTTAAATGCCAGAACACTGTAGAACTCATATGGAAACAAGAACTAATCTTTAATCTCATCTGATGAAAAATAAATAATAATAAATAGAATAAAAAATACCCCAATTGATATTGATATTGAGAAACTTCAAAAGAGGTTCAACCTGCAGTTCTTCACTGACTTTGATAATCCCACAGCAGAAGCCCCTCAGTCCCTTTGTCCTCAGCCCTGTATTTTCCTCCTCACCCCAGTGAAAGGAAGATTTTGTAGGGCTTGTAGGATGCTCTGATTTTCCACCTAACTTCAGAGAAAAAAAAAGCTTTACAAGAGTAGTGAATAGCATGGAAGAGAAAGTTACTCTAGTGCTGTAGCTGACAGAGCTGCAGTGCTAGAAAATGATTCAGGGGGCAGGAGGGGACATATTTCCAGTTCCCAGACACTCAGCTGCTCAGCACAGCAGATACATAAGGAAAGGTTCAAGCAGACGGCTTGCAGATCAGCCCTAGTTTTATTCTCTGGGTTAGTACAAGGATAAATACCGCACTTACTTGGCCCAAATCCAATTGAGAAGGCACTCACAAAAGCCATCATGCTCAGCAGTGTAATCCAATTTAAGACCGTATGTTGTGCCCAGGGAGCAGGACCGAGAGGAGGGCCTGTGCTTTCCACCATTCCTTTCTTGGACTGACCCACCAAGTCCCTTTTCTGAGCGAGGAAAGAATTAGGAACAACCTCTTTGCTTTGAATGCTGGCAAAAACGTTTGTAAGGCTCCTTGTGGCAGCAAAACCAGGGCCTGCCTGACTTTTGACAGCACCTGACGCTGGTGGGACGGGTGACACCACAGACTGGGGGAGCACAGGTGCCAGGGGGTGCTGGCTGAGGCTCCGAGATGCATTGGGGCCCGCGGCAGCTTTGCAGTCCCTGGCCATGGCCAGCGGAGCCATGCGGCTGGTGAGGCCAATGGTGGTGACGGAGAAGGCCATCACCACACAGCCAGCCATGAGCAGCACTCTCCTGCCTGCCTTGTCTGCCAAGGCCATGGCCACCAGCGTGGCCACCACCTTTATTGCTCCCAGCCCGACTGAGGCCAGGATCGCTGAGGAGTTGCTCTGGAACCCCACTGAGTGGAAGATTTTGGAGGCATAGCCCAGCACATTGGGCTGCCCAGTGAACTGCTGGAAGAGCACCAGTCCCAGGCCCACCAGAGTCCGCCTTCTCATGTTGTCTCTGGTCCTGAAAAGATCAAGAAATGAGTAATGCCTCTCCTGACAGGGCTCCCGCTTGGCTGCTGCTCTGTCCTCGGTGTCCTGCAATGGGATGAGGCCCTTCTGGCAGTCTGAGTCCCATGAGCTTAATTTAACAGGGTTCACTGGGAGAAAGAGGATGCTGAGGAACTGCATGGCCGTCGGGGCAATGGCCAGTCCAAACATGTACCTCCACCCCTCATCCACATCCGCAAAGATGTAATTCAGTGCGTAGGACAGCAGGATGCCCACGGTGATTCCCGCCTCGTAGAGAGACACCAGCAGCCCTCGCCGGTGAGCAGCCACCATCTCTGAGACGTAGATGCAGCAGGCCATGGATGAGACAGAGATGGCAAAGCCCACGGTCATGCGCCCGATGACCAGCACGGTGAATGACCTCGCCAGAGTGAGGATGAGGCTGCCCACCAAGAGGACCAAGTTGCTGACCAGGATTGCTCTCCTCCGGCCGTGGCGGTCGATGAGGATCCCCCCAGCCAGGGAGGCGAGGAGCGCTCCGATAAGGACAGCGCTCACCAGAACTTCTTGCTTGAAGCAGCTGAGCTGGAAATCTGCCTGCAGCTGCAGCAGTGCTCCAGAGATTATCCCCAACTCATATCCAAATATCAGCCCGCCCAGGAGAGACACTGTTGCAGACAAGAGGAGGACCAGCAGTGCACGACCTGGAAGACAAGCAAGCAGAGCTAGGTTCACTTTTCTGATGCTGTGAGACAAGCTATCAGCATGCACAGGCTGGAAAAAGCTCTCCCAGGACACCAAAGCTACACTTTGTAGCTTTCCATCTACAAATTCATGGTGTGGAATTCGCCCATAGGTCACTAGGTCACAAGTATAGAGGCACTTGCAGACAGTCACACAACCACCAGACTTCCACTAACTACAGGGGTACTCATTTGGGGTGCAGAACTTTGAAATCAGGACTTTTTAACGGAGTTAAGGCTTGTTTTTAAGTGCAGGACAGTGATTTGTAGTTCCTGGAGTTGTACAGTGGGATCCTCTGTGGTATCTCTTGATTGTAATTACAAAATTTGCTCTGAGCAGGAAATGCAGCTTCTGCTTTCTGGTTTTGAACTGTTCTGCATTATCATTTTCACATTTCAGTGCATGCTCTCCCTGCAGGTTTTCCATTCTCACTTCCTATCTTGCCATTAAAAGCCCTCCTAACAAAAGTTTATTTTTCCTTCATTTTCTCCTTTAGTTAATCTTGTACTCTCAGCATGACTTTGTGGGCTGGCCCTGATTTCTTCACCTCTCCTTCTGCAGCCCAGGATCTCCAAGTCAATCGCAGCCTCCTCAGGTTGGTCCAGGACCACAGGACAAACTTCATTGTGAGCTGAAACTGTTGTAACTCTCAAATACAAGAAATGACTCTTTGACCTTGCCCTTCCCACAGCGCTGAGTGTGCCAGCTTCCTAAGGACGTGAGCTTAGCTAAAATAAGACAAAAACAGCACCAAAAGCAACTCAAACCAACTTGCCCCAAAGAACCCCACAAAACCAAGATGCTGGCTGCACAAGCTTCTCACCACGGGGAGGGGACGAAAGGGTGACCACGTGTGAGCCATGAGCAGGGTTACACCAGCAGGGATTGCACTGGGGCAAGAGCCAGCACTGATGTGGGGACCTCTGGGAACAGAAGGGACAGTGACCTCCCCTCCAGTTACACTTTTGAAGCATAGGTAAAGTGCACTAGTTTTGGGGTTTGTGCTGTTCTGCAGCATGTAATACTACCTGCATTCTTCTGTTTAATTAGAAATACTCACAAGTTTGGTAGACTGTACATGGAAAAAATGTGGGCACAACCACCAGACTGGAAACTTTTCTCACCCTGCTGAAGGACTTTTTTCCTGTCACAAGCTGTGTTGAATGGCAAGTGTCTCTGCTTGGCCTTTAATTACAGCTATCAATAAAAGGAATTTCTCAGTGATGGCTGTTAGTAAATACAATTGTTTTTATTTATTCTGCAACCTTCTGTGTTTCATTTGTTACTTATGCCATCCCAGCTATCCCAGTCCCTCGCATCATGCTCTGTATGACCATCTGTGCTGCTTTTAACACTCCTTGTACATGTTATGCAGATAATAAAAAAAAAATCTGCTGTGAACATAAGGCATAAGGCCATCCCATTAGCTTCAAACCACAAATTCTCTTAGACACAGACAACCCCACTATAAATACCATGGCTGATTTCGGCAGGTTTTGCTGCATTTCTTGTTACCCTAATAAGCAGTCATGGCTTATGAACTTTGATTGAAATCCAATTTGTGTATCGTCTATTCGGATGTATCTGGGGAATTTGAGAACTCTTCAGATCTCCACATGAGGACGGAAGGTTTGGTGGAGCAAGGAGCTGTGCCAGGCGATTCCCTGCCTACAGCAAACCGGGGGCCGAGCTCCAGGACAGGGCAGCGACCCCGGACTCTGCTCACACCAACGCCGAGGCCGACGGGCACCGCTCCGCTCCTCCAGCGATTCCCACTCCAGAGCAAACCCAGCTCCCTCCACTCCCCCCGAACCCCCGGTCCCCTCCCCGGGGACAGCCCCGGCCCCGAGCCGCAGGAAATTCCTTGGCTCTTATGTTCGCTGTACGCGCTGCTGGGACCGCTAAAAAAGGAACAGAAAGAAAGGAAGGGGCGGGGGATGCACCCCCAGCCTTTAGGAAAAGTTCCAATCTTTCTTTTTTTTTCTTTTTTTTTTTCTTTTGGAAACTTCTCCCCGGGGCAGGACGTGCCCGTTCCACCCGGCTGCCCCGCGGGCAGGGCGCTCGCAGCCCCCCGCTCCCCCCGGGCACTCACTCACCCATGGCGGGGCTGAGCCCGGCGGGCGCGGAGCGGAGCGCGGCGGGCGGAGCGGGGCGGAGCGGGGCCGCGCCACGTCGCTGCTGCCCTGCCCCCGGCCGGGTAGCCTGGGGCTTGTAGTCGCCCTGCCCGCCCCTCTCGGGGGCGGGGGTCCCGGGCGAGGGGAGCTGCAGCGCCCCGGGAGCGATGCGGAGCCGGATCCCGGGGGATGGGTGAGCCCACGCGTGAGAACCGGGAGCCGGCGGCTGCGGGGTGGCCGGGGACACGATACGGAGCTACGAGTTGGTCCAGAAACCAGGATGCGGGTCTGGTGGCTGGAATGTCAGCTCTGTCCGCAGTCTGTGTCACTTGAGGAACAGAAATCTCACTGCCTGCAGAGCTGCTCTTGTGCAGAGCTTCACCTCTCTAGACGAGAAAGCCTCCAGAAAGTCCACAAGAGCTTGACAGTTTGTTAATGTTTTTAGGTAGCTCGGCTGGATAGCCACAGAAACCTGCTAAGAAAGGGGTGGCCACTTGAAAGCTGAAAACAAAGAGAGCAGCGGGGGAGGTTTAGGTTGGATATCAGGAAAAGGGTTTTCACACAGAGTAGTGGGCACTGAACAAGCTCCCCAGGGCAGTGATCACAGCACTGTTCAAAAAGTGTTTGGACAATGCTCTCAGGCACCCGATGGGATTGTTGGGGAGTCCTGTGCAGGGCCAGCAGTTGGACTCAGTTATCCTAGTGGCCCCTTTCCATTTCAGCATATTGTTTGAGTCTATGGTTCTGTGATTCTGTGTCTGAGTTTGCCCTTTTTCATGGCTGTGGGACAGAAAGAATCAGTCTCTCAAGCTTGTCTCCTTCCTCTGACACAGTGTTCCATCAGACAAAATACTCAGTATTCAGCTTCCTTTGCAATTAACTTTTTTTTTTTTTTTTTTCCTGCTGAGTGGAGCAGGAACCTTCCTGCTGTCCTGCATAAAAGACACCGGGACTTGCACTTGGATACAAAATTATTTTCTGAGGCTAATTTCACATGTCCCAAAGTCTAGTTTGTTAGACTAAGATTTTTCAAAGCATGATACACCTCAAAGTGCTTCCAAATGTCTTTAACACAATGTGCAGGCATTGGCCCTTGGTGCTGTTTGTGTGAATGGCAGCTGCTGGGCAGGTTGAGCTGTGCTGAAGTACACGAGATGTTCAGGAGTTTGCTGTGATGGAGCAAAGGGAGCTGCGAGGAAGAGAGGTGGTGTCACAGGTGGGAAGACATGCACAGCCTGCCCAGAGCCTTGCAGCAGACACTGCCACTGAAGGGTAAGTGCAGATGATCACAAACCTGCTTTGTGAGCTGGCATGTGACTGCAGGTAATATTTCATTAAAAATCTATATTGAATTTTAATATTTAGTATGTCATAACTACACAAGGTCCAGAACAGCACTCTGTGGAGCCTCTGCTGGTAAAGCTTCTTGCCCCAGTAGAGAATTGAGCTGGGGAAGGTCTGCATCAGTGACCATTGTGCCTCTGACACAGGCAAAAAATAACAGGTTGGGTGAAGAGTAAAGAACATATAAGTATGTGATTTTTTTTTAAAGAGCCTTTTCAGTCATCCCCCTTGTTAACTTACTAGGAAATTTAAAAGAAGTGTTTAAAAATGGTTATTTTTCCAAGTATGGGGGTACAGTTCATGTCTCTGCTCTGTGGAGCAATGGTACCAACTCATTCCAACTCATAGTTTTGGGATGCTCGAGATGGGCCATATTGGATCATGTATATCCTTTCAGCTTTAGTCTGTTGGATCTGGCTGCAACAGGAGCAGCAGTTGAGGAAATGTTTTGGTTTTGTTTCTTCTCAAACTCATAGAGAATACGAAAAGTGTGTCAAATCATGTACCTGGTTTACAGAGTAAATAAAAGCTTCCCATTCATTTGCTGTAATTTCAGTGGGAATACAGGATGTGAAAACACCTTTTCTAAAACCTTGTATCTGATACAGCCTGACAGCTGCAATGGGGATCACAAACTTGGTGAAGAATGGCTTCAAACACCAGCCAACAGAAACCCATGGTGTTCATGGGAAGAGCTTTTCAATAGCATTTGCATTTCATATCAGATCAGTTTAAAGAGCTCTGAAATCACAACCAGCTCTTGTCATATGCAGTGGGAGAAATTACTTCAATTTTCTCTCTTCCCCAACACCCACACGAGACCAGTTCATGGCAGACAGCAAAGACCACATCTCTGTGTCTAGGCTAATGTTCCACATTTGGGGAGCACAGGGGGATGCAGGGGACACAGTGTCATCTTGGCCATGACCTCTGGCCCCCAGAGCTCAAGCCAAGGCATTTTGGCTGAGCTGTGTTAGGAAGTGGAGATGTCTCCCATGCATTTTACCCCACCACACCAGGCAGAGAGCCAGAGGGAACCTAGAGTCCTCATCAGCCTCAGGGCAAACTCACTCTTGGCTACATGAGCTCCAATTTGCCTGAACAATTCCTTCCTTCTGAAATTATTTCAGTGTGAGAAGGAAGAAATTATATTTTTCTCTACGGTCACTCAGCATTTATTTTTCTGCCATCTGAACATTTTCTGGAGGCTTCTTGGTCTCTGGCAGGGCAAGAAATATTATTAGCACTGACAATAAGAAGGTGAGGTCTTGGGGAGGACAGGAAGAGCTTTATGGTGTGTTTACCAAAGGCGGCCAAAAAGATGATGTCAGTCTGTACAGAAATGCAGCTGTTACATCGACACTGGAGGCTGTGGGTTATTGTCCTCTGGAAAAAAGGGTGAAAACCTGCTGTGATGTACAGCAGGGATAATTTGGGGCGGGGGGGTGGGGGGGAAAATCTTTCTTTGGGGTCCTTAAAGTACAGGTTTCCTATCACAGCTTTTATAGGCAGGGGTTATGCTGAAAGCAGCACCTTTGTCCCTAAGCTTCACATGAGAAGGTCTGGGGGGTTTGGATGCACCAGTGCTTCATGCCTGCAGGCACGTTCTTGACCTTGCTCCCTCCTGGGATGCCTTCCTCCTCCTCCTCTCCAGTCTGTGTGTCTTGGCAGTGCCATTTCCCCATCCGATCCTTATCTCTCTCCTGGCTGCCGGGCTTGCGGGGCGCGTTCCTGCCCGGCTGCCAAACAGCACATCCCCAGGGCTGAGCCGCAGGAATGTGCTCCTGGAGAGCTCCGCCCTGGGAATGGCAGCCTGTGTTTGGTAACACAACCCGCCTGTGATTACTGGAAATGTTACCCTCTGAGCTGGAGCAGCTGAAAGAGGCTTTAAAATCACAAATTGAAATACAAATACAAGAGCAGAAAGAAGTCCATCCTGGAAAAAGGAAGGCATGGTGTTCAGGAATCCTCATCACACCCTCAAGCGTATTTTCTTCTATTTTGGTTGACCCTTAGGAAGGGACTTGGGGGACCAAAGTGACCAAACTCAATTCAGTTATTGATGAAGTGATGGTCCCTGAGCAGGCAGAAGTGTCACAGCTGGCAGGGATGGAGCCAGCTCACCAGGAACCTGCATTTATTGCACAGTCATTCATATCCCAGAGAGATTTCTCCTCCTCATGCCAGGCTACAATTGTCCTTAAGCAGGGGGCTTCCCTGACAATACTGGTCAGCAGTGTTGGTACCAGCAGGAATCTTGTTTCCTTGCACATTTTAGGGATGCCTCCAGCATGAAACTCTGCAACAACTCAAATTCATCCCTTTTCCTACCTGTCCAGCTCTGAGGATGGCAGCCTCCATCCCTAAATAAGCTGGGCAGTGATGGGAGAGCTTCTTCCAGGGCTGCATCCTGCCTGATGCCAAGAGATCTGTAGGGCAACAGGGACGAGCCCATGAGACCTGCCTTGGTTCCCATTAGCTTGGTTTGCTGTGCTGAAGTTTTTAACTTCATTACATTGTGAGAGTTTGTAAATGCTTGTCACCAGGAGCACAAAGTTACATAATGAAACCGTTTACCAGTCTGTGGCTTCAGAGCAGTTCTTTGGGGTGAGTCAATATTCCAATAAAAATACTGGGTGATACCATAAATATTGTAAATGGCTCTAGTTGGTTTCCAAGGGCTATGTCAACTGTTTATTGCATTAAAAGAGAAAAGAATAAGTGAAATCACAGGGAAGATAAAATTTAAATAAATAAAGTAAATGGGAAAATAAAGCAAAAATATTTTCTTTCATAGTTTGAAAGCTCTGGAGGAGGTTTTTGGCCAGCACGAGAGAAAACCATCATGTTTGCCAGAATAATGAACCGCAGGCTATGTGTGTGCACTTGCTTATAGGTTGTATATGTGTGTCTGTGGGGATATCTGTGCACAGATGCTCTCATAAAATCTGTTCACAACACGAGAAAAACCTTTTGCTTTATTTGAGTGAGACATTTGCAAATTCCAGCTACAAAGATCATGAATTTACCCCATTCCCTGGGTAAGCTGCTGGGCTCCTGCTGCAGGAGGGTGCCACAGGTGGGCAGAATTGCAGGATGGATTATCTGTATCATTGAAAACTTGGGAAGGTTGTTTAAAAGTTGTCACTGAAGCAAGATAAATATTTGCCAGGCATGATCCCACCATGAAATGACATGAAAGCTGTGTGGAATGTGGTAATAAAATATAAATGTTCTGAAAAGGAAACAAATGTTGTGGGTGAGAAAACAAAGACAAAATGGACTTGCGGCACCCGCAAAAGCAACAATTGAAAACATTTACATGGACTGGGCTGAATTCTCTTGTATTTTCTGAGGAACATAGTTGAAGCATGCACAGATCACCCAGTAAGGCAGTGGGTTTTCAGGGTGCCAGAAAAACCCAAATATTGCTCCAATGAGGCTTATGAGGATAATGAGGTTTATCCATCTCGTAATAAGATGGCAATGGGGGACTTGGCTGCTCAAGGAAGGGGAACTCACGGCATGAGTGGCCCATGGCAGACCTGGGGTAGAAGCTTTGGTGGTGCCCACCGTGGGGACCCGAGGTCACACCGTGCCCTGCTGCAGGCTGCTGATCCCTGCACTTACGGGAAAATCCCTTCTCCTTCCCACCCAAAACTGGGAAGCTGCAGTGGGTCTGCACAGGCTCCAGCAGAGGCTCTTGGCACACGAAGGAGTAAGAGCGAGTGATGGACCATCCTGGTGGTGATGAGACAGAGACAGAGTCCCCATGGTGACGCCGTGGCAGTGGTGTCCCAGGGATGATGCCCTGGAGGTGGGGCTTCCACGAGCTCCCACTTGGCACCCCCGGAAAACGCGCATCCAACATCTCCCTTGCAAGCCCTGGGATAGCTGCGGGTCTCGCTCTTGCACCGGCAAAACCAGGGGAGCACGCTCCGGCTCGGGAATGATGCTCAAGTCCCAGCACGCTGCAGTTTCCCAGTATCCCCGCCACGGCAGAGACAAGCAGAGGGCAGCGGGATTTGCGGGAGGGGAGCACGGGGGGGTTTGGAGGGAGCAGCGCCCGCAGCCCCAGGAGCAGAGCGGCACCGGGCGCGTTATAGCGAGGCCGGCGGAGCGCTACAGCCGGCGGGGACTTCGGCACTTCGTGCCTTTCCGTCACGGCCCACCGAGCGTTGCCGAGGATGGCCGGAGAGTACCGAGTCTTGCCGAGCAGGCGCCCCGCGCATGCGCTGTGTGGGTCGCAGTGATGGCGGCGGCCCAGGCGGAGGCGGGCGGTGCGCGTTCGGTCATGGCCGGGGCCGCGGGCCCTGCGATGGGCGACGCGGGGCCCGTGGGCTCCGCCATGGGCGACCTGGAGGCCGCGGGCCCCGCCGAGGACGGTCCCGAGAGCGGGGCGGGCGCCGGCACGGTGGCGGAGGAGCCGCCGGCGCCGCCGGCGCTGCCGGGGCTGCGGCTGGTGCAGCAGGGCGCCGAGGCGCACGTGTACCGCGGGCTCTTCCTCGGCAGGGCGGCCGTGGCGAAGCTCCGCGTCCCGAAGCGGTACCGCCACCCGGCGCTGGAGGAGCGGCTGAGCCGGCGGCGCATGGCCCAGGAGGCGCGGTCGCTGCTGCGGTGCCGGCGGGCAGGTGGGCACGGGGGCGGGCGGACCGGGCCGGGGCTGCCTGGCAGGACGGACGGACAGACAGACAGATACACCCCGGGGCGGTGTGAGCCCCATCACCCCGGCTCTTCAGGTCGCTGAGATATCTGGGGCGCTTGGCGCCTTCCTGCGCCATCCTGAAGGATGTGGGGGCTTCTTCTGAGCCCGGGGCGAGACGCTCTGCTCTTCCAGAGTGCCCCTGAAGCTCAGCTTGCCCTCGCTGTCTCCCAGAGCGTGTTTTATCGGCGAGGCTCGCCCCAGGAGGGGCTGGTTTGAGCTGCCAGCTCCTTGTAAGAGCGCAGGGCAGCGCAGATGGCTTAGAAGTGAATGTTAGCCGGGCCATTCCAAGGGGTGGATCATCAGTGGCTGGGTGTGATTTCAACTGGCTTTTTTGCTTAAGGCTTTTATCAGTTGTGTTTTGTTCTTAAAATAAAGCTGGGAATCATGTAAATTAACTGCTGGCATTTGATTTGTTCTTTTTAATAGGGATTCCAGCTCCAGTGGTCTACTTCGTGGATTATGTCACCAACTCCATCTATCTTGAAGATATTGTAGACTCGATTACTGTTCAGGATCATATTTATTCTGTACAAAAGAGTGGAAACGATACCAGTGGCCTCCATAAGTTAGCAGAGAAGATGGGTGAGCTGTTAGCAAGGATGCACGATGAGGATATTATCCATGGAGATCTTACAACTGCCAATCTCCTTCTGCGGCCACCCATGGAGAAGCTGGACTTGGTGTTGATAGACTTTGGACTCAGTTTTATTTCAGGTCTTCCAGAGGATAAAGGAGTTGATTTGTATGTTCTGGAAAAAGCCTTCATCAGCACACATCCAGATACTGAAACAATGTTCCAAGCTCTGCTAAAGGCCTATGCAGCCACGTCTAAAAAATCTGGTCCTGTGATCAAAAAGTTGGATGAGGTTCGGCTAAGGGGAAGGAAGAGATCCATGATTGGGTAGAAGGGAGTGGGTTTGGGGATGGAGAAATAGTAGGTTTTGCAGATAGGGTTATTTATATTTCTAGTTGGTTTTATTTCACAGATCATTATTTTGATAACTGTGTCTTCAAATAAATAAACTTGAAAGAGTTTTAAGTGTCATAAAGTAACAAAAGTAATTGTGAGATTGGGGCACAGCAAGAGAGGAACAACTAGAGTTCACTTCTGTCCTAAATGTTAAATATTTCTAATACAAAGTAGTTTACAGTGTCATTCTAACCTTTTTTGTGTGGTTAGAATCATTCAGAGCAATCTTTCTTGGCCTGTAGCCCATAAATTTGTGGGAGGTTCTTCAGAGACTACAAAACAGCATCTACAGAAGGTAACTGAGAAGAACAAGTATGTTGCTTTTCTCAGATTTTACAACAAAGGGTTTCAATCTATTATAAATGACTTAACACATCCTGAAAATTTTCAGAACTGAATTCTGGACATGGGCAATGCTGAAATACCGCACTAAACATAAACCATTTTTTTTTTTCATCCACTAGTAAATTTTGGGTTTTTTACTCTCAGTCAATAGTACAGTCTTAAGGAAATATAAAATTTGTTAATCCAGAATAGTTTTCTACTGAGAAACTTCCACTTTAAGCAAGAAGTTTGCTGTAAATTTCCTTTTTTGGAGCTTTATGAGGGGGACTCCTGGTATTGCCATTGCCTGGCCAGGTAGGCGGTTGGCAGAAGTAGGCAGTGATACTCTTTTTCTTGTAATGTTTTCTCTAGATTACTTCATTTTTCTGGCTTATTGTATCTAATAGAATGGAAGATGTGCCAGAGGAAAATCTTGCACACCCCACGGTGGGTGGGTTAGAAGATAATCAGCTTTGTGAGCAGGTTGGGATGTGAGTTGGGTGAATGCAGGAGCATCAGAGTCTTTGGGTAATGAGAGAAACGGGGAACTTCTTGCTGAGCGATGTGCTGTGCTGGGCAGCCTTTATCCATCGGGAAGATCCTCTGTTCTCTTGTGCAGTCCCTTGTGCTCTGAAACTGCTCATAAAAAAGAGGAGCGAAGTCCCTCACCTGTGCACGGCCACGGACGTGTCGTACGGATCCTGGGGACACACGGACAAATGGATCCGCTGCTGGAAGGCAGCTGTGAGCAGCTGCTCTGCCGGGCAGGGCAGGAGGGATGAGCGCTTTTACTTCCCCGCTTCCAGCAGCGGGGACGGGGCGGGCGTACCTCGCGCAGGCGGCGCCGAGAACAAGGCGCCTCCGCGGGAACCCGCCGAGTCCGCGCGGTGGCGCCGGCGCAGCGCTGCAGCCCCTGGGCGCGGAGGTGGTCGGTTCGCGTCCCGCAAGTGTCCTGGCGCGGCGGGCTGCCCGTGCCCGGCGCGCATTTCACCTCTTGCCAGAGGAGCCGTCCTGGGCGAGTGCCCGACCCCGGCGTGTGGGGCTCGGGTTCCACCGCCCAGCTACAGCTTTGGCCGCCGCGCCGGGCCCCTCGCTCTCTGCGGGAGCGGCACCCCTTGTCCTGCTGTTTTGTTTTCCTCCTCTGTGGAGGAGCTGCTGCTGCTGCACCTTCTCCTCCCTGCCCGGAGAGCGACGGCGCTGCCCGAGCACACACGGGCACTTGGTCGGTGCTGCCCGGGTGTGCTGCTGGAGCTGTGGGAGCAGGTGGGACTGAGCTAAGGAGGGATCGGAGCCCCGAAGGCTGCACTGCGGCCCCGCTGAGGGCAGGCAGCAGCCTGACCCCCCCTTGCCCGCCGTCCCCCATCTGTACAAACAGCGCTCTCACCGTCTCCCGGTGATGCCGGGATTGAGTTCTGTTTGCAAAGCCCTTTGAAGAAGTCTGTTTCCAGCTATGGTGGTGTTTGTTAAAATGCGGTTCTCCCTGCGGGACAGCGGAGCAGAAACAAAGCTGATCCACGGGAGGGTTTCAGGGCCGGCGCGGTGCCCTGAGCCGGGGTCGGCAGCCCGTGGTCAGGCCAGTCCTCCCGGGGAGCTGCTGCAGGGACTGCCCTTCCAACAGGGGCTCCTGAACCGGCTCTGCTGAAATCAGCTCTGCCACCGAGCTTCAAAACAAAGCAGGACATTACTGGTCGTGAAAAGCAAAATGTTTTGTTTTTTCACTGCGTGATAAACCCCTCCTTGTTATATAAGTGTCACTTTCTGCACATCTGTGTTAGGGCTTGTTGATATTTCCTCTTGATCAGCCTGGTGTGTCATATGGATTGCTGTAGGGAATGCTGAACTGTTGCTGTTTGAAGGTGGAAGAATCTCAGCAGGTGCACGTCCAGCAAAAAGGGCACTCTGCACCTGCAAAGTGTCCACCCCACACTTCTTGCAGCCTCAGCTGTATCAGTCCATCAGGATCTGGACTCAATGATCCTTGGGCACCTCTTCCTACTCACTCCATGATTCTGGGATGAGTTGTGTCTGCAGCAGCAGCTCCTTGGATGAAAAGCACTGGTTCCCAGGGCAGGTGGAGGTTCCAGTTTTTGTTGGCTGGCAATAGCTTGACATGCTGCTGTGTCAGCTTTCTGTGCACCTCTGTGGTCGTGAGCAACGCTGAATTACTATTATTACTGTTATTAAAATAATTTACCCTTGCATTGTTAACACTCGGGCGTTATGTCGAGTGCATGTGCATTCTTGAAAGGTAAATAGGACTCCTGTAGTTTATCTGCTGCAAATCCAGTTTTGAGCAAGCAATATTCTTCCAGAGTTTGGCCTGACTTTTTACAAAGTCCTTATAATCCATGCTGGCAGAAGTGGTGATGTCCTGCCCTGTCCTACCCAGAGGGGCTGTTCCCCCAAAGGCTGTGTTGTCCTTCAGCCCCTCCAAAACTTTCTTGCTTGCCTGTAGGGGGGACCCCGAGATTGTGGGATGCCACAAGTGGTGGCTGGTGGTGCATGAAGCCACTGGGGGTCTCTCTGCCACCATCACCAGCACCAGGACAATCTGTGTGTCCAGGGAAAACCTTGGAGCACAATGTATTTACAGCTGTGTGCTGGATGTACAGTTGATCACTCTGGGTCTTCCTACTGCTTGAATTTTTTTGCTTTTAAGAAAGAATTGTTGTCTCAGAGCATCAGCTCCAGGCCTGCTGGAAACAGCTTCATTTTCAGAGGCTTTCCAGCACCTGCTTGATCTTGGTCTATACCTGGATATCACTCAAAAATGCCATGAATACAAGGAAGTGCAGATAAGATGTGTAAAGAGGAATGAAAGGAAAGTGGGAAAGACAAATGAAATGGAAATAGAGGCATTTTATTAGCAGAAAGTGCAGTGTACTATTTCTGAGGGAACTGCAGATTATTGATGCAGTTGTCTTTTCTGTTTATTTTGGTATCTGACATCATCAGTGATTTCTGTGGTGGGAGTGGGGAGCTCCTGGCAACCAGCCTGACTTTAGCTTGGCAATAAGACCAAGTTCTGTTTTGCCCACTGATGCCATGAGGGCAGAACTGAACTAAGGGAATTTTTTGAAATAAATGTGAGTTGGAGACCTAGATGAGCACTAAGAGAAAAGAAAAAGAAACATGAAGAAAAAACATACAAGCAAGGAGCAGGGATGGAGACACTGTTGAAAAATCTGGGAATGCTGTTGCCATGATTTTTGGGCAGTGGCTGCTCTGTGATGGCAGTTACTGTGTGTATAAGTAAATACTGTGCATACAATATAGATGGTGTAGCTTTTTTCAGTGAACTTTTTTATAAAAAACTATAGATTTTTATAGTCTAGGACTTGATGTCTGCAGGAAATTGATATTTTCCAGTTTTTTGCAAGATGCAGAACAGATAACCTTTTGCAACTCTCTTCTCCCATCACTGCTGATAGAAAACCAAGTCAGTGCAATAAAAGCATAAAAGCTCATTTGTAACCCAGGGTTCACTCCATGAGGGTCACTACAGATAAATAAAGCTCCTCCCTGGTCCAAGCACAAACTCTGTCCCACAGTGGTCCCTTTGGGCACTTCACAACACCTTTCTTTTGCCAATAAACTAAATTTACTTTCAGTAATGACCCAAATGATGGCCGTGGGGCACAGGGAAGGCACAGGCAGGACAGCTGCTGCTGGCACTGGAAATGGGGCTGGTAGAGATGGAATTTACAAGAAAACAAACAAATTAAACGTTAATTCCCAGCTGAAGTCCTGGAAGGCCGAGAGAAGCAGCGTGTAGCCCCTGCACAATGGACTCGGTTGGGAAGCTCCGAAGGCTGAGCCAGCATCTGCCCCGCTGAGCTGAGAGGGGCCGGGCAGGGTTGGGGAAGGGGCTGTCCAGGGATGTACTGCCCTGCCCCTCACCCTCCACACTGCCAGAAGTGTGTGTCCTTGCAAGAGGAAGAACAAACTGTGCCCACTGTTATTGTTTTGAAGTTGTTTTTAACTTTCAAGGTTGATTTTGAGAGAACAAGTTTTGTAGAGCCTCTTAGGTCCAGTATGTGGCACACACTCAAACACAGGCTCCCAGTCTCTGGCTGATGGGTATTTTGGGTAAGCTGAACCTGTTTTAAGCAGTTGCATCGTTTTACTGGCCTGAATTTTGCCTTCAGGTCTTCACTGATCCCTCTGCCCATTCTCTCCATCACACACCACAGAGTAATGAAGCAGCTTCTGCCACCGCAGCCCGCTGTAGTGACATTGAGGCAGCACAGCAATCTCCTACTCATTTACTTTGGCCACGATAACTTTGTATTCATGTGGTTGAGCAGTTAAAGAAAAGCAAGATAAAAATCCTCATAGATTTCTCTCGCTCAGCTCTGTGCTCTCCTCTGGGCCCCGAGGGAAGGTGCGTTTGCCAGCGGGGCCGGGCAGCCGCGGGGCCGGGCGCCAGGCGGATGCCGGATCCTCTCCTTGCCAGCGGCCCCCGGCAGTGCCCGGCAAAAGCTTTTGTGTCCGTTCTGCTGTTTGAAAAGAGCCGCAGTGGTGATGCCGCCACCCTTTAGCCCCTGCTAAAGTCTGTGGGCATTAACTGGTTTGTTACTATTTGTGGAATATTGCATATATGCTGTTAAGGAGAAGGAGGGGAACGGAGGAGGCGGATCCAGACCCAGAGCAGAGTCCCTTCAGATGGGAGCACAGTCCTGTCTCTACTGCTGATTGTACCACCACACTCTAGTTTCTTGTTCCCTGTGTGCCAGTGATTCATTGTTTGTAAAAGGGGGATGAGGCTTTCTCACATCTGCTTTTCAATCCAATGCATTTGACTCCAACTTCCTTGATGATCTAGGAGGTAGTATCAAGGAGGAGTAACTCTCCAGAGAGCTGATTAATTGTGAAATGGAGAGTTTTCTCTGCTGAACGTGAGTTTTATACATCTATAATATATACCACTCAGAGGATGCTCGTGAACTACTAAGAGTGTTACTTTGCCTTCCCATTTTTTCTCCGCACCACTCAGCTTTGTTTAGGCTTCAATTGCAAGAATCCAAGCGGTGCAAAAAGCAGCTCCCTTGGCTTTGATCTCTTGCTCAACTTGATAGTGCAGCAGCTCGGTTTCCTGCGGTGTTTGCCTTTCAGTGCTCTCAGAGGAGACCGGCAGCCTCCGCAGCACTTGCTGAGATTCACGGCGGTCAGGAGAGGGGATCCTGTCCTGCCCCACATATTCCCATTTTCTTTTTGATGACACCGATTCAGAGCAGAGTTGTCAAGAAAATCCACCCTCAGAGTTCAAACTGGGAAGCTTTAGTGCTTTCTTTTTGACTCATGAAGCATCCTTAAGGTCCATCCTGACAGGACACCCAGGGTACAGTCATATGCTCGTCGCTCGCTTGCTGGGGCTCACACTTGTGCGAGCCAAGACTTTGCCTCTTGCTTTTCCGCTGTTTCCCATGGCTCTATCCCGCTCCGCACCACTGACCTTTTGTTTGGTTGTGTTTGCTTATTTTTAATAAAGAAAAAAAAAAAAGAAAAAGGAAAAAAGGCTGGGAAACGGTGAGATGGGGGAAAGGAGGGGGATCTCGGGGCCGTATAAAGGGCGGGTATAGGGGACGGGAGGCGGTATAGCGGGGCTCAGGGCGGGGGGCTCGGGGGGGTCCCGCCCACCGGGAGGGCCGTTCCCGGGGGATAAAGCGGGTGCGCGGCGGTGGATGCGGCGATGGGCGCGGGATGGCGGCGCTGGGGGCGCTGGTGAAGAAGGCGTGGAGCGTGCGGAGGTTCGTGGTGCTGCTGTGCGCTCCGCTGGCGCTGGTGCCCATCCTGCTCAGCCTGCCCCCCAAGGTACCGCGCACGGCAGCCGGGTGGGCGCTGCGGGCTGGGCCACGGGCAGCGACAGACTGCGGGGCACCGGCTGGGGCCGCGGGGCAGGAGAACAAACTGGGGAGCTGCCTCGGGACACGAGTGCGTGGAGCGGCGTTGTACCCCGGGAGCTGCGGGGACACAGCCGGGGCGCTCCGTGCCGCTCAGCACCCGCAGGATGTGGCTCTGGACAGGGTCACCCTGCTGCCTGCCGGGCAGGGAGGGGACAGCAGAGTGAGGGCTGTACAGCTCCTCACCCCTTTGCCACAACTTAAAGTGCGAATGGAGGGGGCATCCCGCCGCCACGTCGGGTTCGTAGGGAAGAAGGGATAGATAACGTGAATTGTGTTTAAGATTCTTATATAGACATTGGGAGGTGGGAGGATCGTATGGTTCAGCATCAGCTCAAGCGCAGTGGCAATAATTAGTGCCTTTTACTGGCACCCAAGTGCCCTGTAGTTCTTATCACTAGTGCCCAAATGGCATCTGGGGAAACTGAGGCAAGACCAGCATCACCCAGGGCAGGGCTTGCAGAGCTGGGGTAGAAGTGCCCAGTGCTGAGTCTGCCTGGCATCGCTGGCCCATCCCCTTAGCCCTGGTCCCGGCAGTGGGACTGGGACCTGCAGAGCTGTCCTGCTGCTTGTGCTGCAGGGCTGCGAATGCCGGGGAGACCCCAGGGCCGCCCGCACCGCCGTGGGTGACTCTCAGGGGGACCTTTGGGGCTGTGGCTGAAAAGGCTTTGCGAGTAAGATAAGCGCTGTTTTGTAAATGTGGAAACTGGTCTCAAGGCTTGTGCTTTAGCATGTGATGAACTACACATAAAGCAATCTGTGGCAAGACTTTGGGGGCTGGAGGATTTTTTTGGCTGTCCTACATACACAGATTTTGTGCACCAGGAACCTCTGAGCCTCGGGTGGAAGTCCACGGGGCAGTGAAGATACTGTGGAGTTTTGCACTGTTGACTTCAGTGCAAGCAGGATTTCACCCTCCTGTTCTGACTCATATCCATTTGAGAATGACTTTTTTTTACATCAGAAAATAAGTAATGATCAGTATGTAGTGAATATAGAATAGTTTAGGTGCTGTAAGGACACAAAGTTGGCAATTAGTTCTGCCTGTTCAGTGCTTGTCAGGTGAAACCTTCTTGTTTGAGATACAAAATGCACCTGTTAAAGTAAAAAACATTACAGATTGACCATTGCTTTATTTAATGACACCATATATTAAAAGAGAAAATTCTTTGGATTTAATGTCACTTTTTTTCTCTGTTTTATATTATTGGCTGAGTTATGAATAGGACTGTCTGCCTCACGGAGCAGAAAACACATTGCACAACAGGTACTAAATTGCCTTGCGGATTCATAAGTGAATAGTCACATTTCTACATTCATTTTCAATCGCTGAACAAATGACTTCAAGTGTATTTAGTATCATGCTGTTTGACTTGGGCACTTGGTAAAATTGTGGGATAGGATTAGAGAGTGAGGAGATTCACTGTATGCTAAGTGCAAGCTCATGTCTGGTCTGTGCAGGGGTTAGGATTGTGATACAGGGATTTTGTGAGAGCAAATCACAGATGAACCCAGCGCTGTGGGAAGGGCTTTGGTCTAGTGCTCTGTGTGCTGGTAGAAGTGTGTAGTGCCATGCAGGGTGTACAAGGACTTGGATGTTCAGGAAAGGGATTTCTGTATGTGGAGAGAACTCAAAATGTCTCTGTAGTGTAAAGGTGCTGCTCACACCCAGTCGGCTCCTCCAGTGAGCTGGTAGCCCACTCCAGGGTGCAGTCCATGGAGGACCTCATGAACAGGGTGGTCTGATCAATGCTGTTTTATCAAAGAAAATATGATGTTTGGAAAGTAGAAATGTTTGCAGCTGAGCAGGTGGCAAAGCAGGGATACAGCTGTGGTAGTGGAAGGAGACCCTGGCAGAGCTGGCTGCTCGCCTTGGGGGTCTGTTCTTCGTTCTCCATGGGCTTTAAAGTATCAGAGGTGGTAGCAGTGACATGGCTGGTACCTGTAGTGGTGCCTGTCAAAACCTGGATGCTCACATGAGTGAACCAATGCAACATTTCAAGCAAGTCCAACTGCAGCTTCCCCAAATTCTCCCAGGTTTTGGCACTGGAGGGAACCTGTAGCTGTTAACTCCCATATGCAATTGTATCTGTTCATGTTCAGGGGTCAATGATTCATCCAGGGTTTCAACACTAAACTCTCTCACTTGTTCAACAAGAAAAGAAACTTGCTGTTGCATCAACAGGGGATTAAGTTCTGACGTCTGGAGCTTGCCTGAGCCCCTGTCCGCAGCCCGAGCTGCTTAGGGGCTGTGGGAGGGGAAGGAGCAGGTTATGCCTTTAACCACAGTGTGAAAACACCAAGGGGGAGGAACAGGTGAGGGGTCAGCAGGCAGGGGATCAGGGGTGGCAGAGTGTGGAAGTCGTCCTGGCGCGTGATGGCAAAGCATGCCCTGGGCTGCACCGCCCCAGTCAGGCGCTCTGTCCTGACCCAGGGCTCCAGCCCAGCCTCGCGCTCTCCTGGGCAGCCAGGAGCTGCTGCAGGTGTTCAGCAAGAACTCAACTGACTGGGCTGCTGCTGGAGCTACTGGGAGCCTGTCCCAGGCTGGGCATCCAGGGACAGCAGGCCAGGGCAGGAGGAGCTCCTGTGTGATGTGCAGCCACTGTAACAACCGTGATGCTGCTGAGTGCTTGCACATCTGAAACACAGGGGTGTTGGACAAGCTGGAGAACCCTGTGCTCCTGCTGGGATGGTCAGAGTGCTGCCTGGCAGGGTGCAACAGAAACTGGTAGGAGATGAGCTGTGGTGAGGCTCAACCTCTGCTGGTCTCAGGATGAGCCTTCCCTTGTGAGAAATGTGTCTCACAGGCACCTCTGCAGTAATTTGCTGCTCTGCCGATGTTAAAAATCTGTTCTCACATCATGTCAGCATTTATGTTCTCCCTGCCGGGATGCTCAGCAATTTTCATCTCCTAAGGGATTTCTGCCATAAACAGTCACCTCAACTTTAGTTTCAAGGGCAGCATTTCACTTGGATGTGGAGACCAAGGAATCATGACTTAAAGCTGATAGACCACAACAGGATGTGGATTAGTGTGTCCTTTCTGAGTGATACCCTATGATGTGGGTGCAGTGGGTTTTCCAGTGAAACCTACACCTTAGTGACATCTCCCTGGAGACACAAAAGAGAAAAATCATTCATCAAGTCTGCTCTTGCTCACTGGTGATGGACTCCAGCATCCACATCTCTTCAAGCTGTGATTAGAGCTCTTGCCAGCTGCCACTCTGCAGTGGTTTTTTCTCCAGATCCCTATGTGAGTCCCTTCACAGAGGGATGGTGACAGGGCTGGCACTGCTGCTGATAGCTGCCCTTGTTTTTAACTGATGGCTTCTGTAGGTTGTGGCTGTGGAGAGGGAGGTTTGTGTAAATGGTTTTGTCTACAACCTCCTTTCTCTTAAACAGAGAAATTTCTGCTTTGTGGGTGTGTTTGCTGAGACCTCAGGGTGTGCTCCCCAAGCTGTGTCTGGAACAGTGGCTTGAGTCCATCACGTCAGGCAGCAGAAGGAAATGCTCTGTGTGGAGCCACTTCCCAGGAGGCAGTTCTGTGCACAAGGGTCTGTGTGTCACCTCATGCTCTGGTTGCTGCTGAAATGGCTGAATATTTGTCCCGTGAGTGGAAGTGCCTGAGACCCCCCTGCTCAGAGGACTGTGAATGATTGCAGAGAGCTGGGGCAGGGCAGGAGGGGCTGGAGGAACTGTTCTGCTGGAAGGAGCATGGGGGCACTTTTAATGAGCTGTGCAAAGAGCTTGTTCCAACAGCTTCTAATGAACTCAATGTCTACAGCCTCTTGGCTTGGTAACAGCTGAGGCAGCCAAATCTGCTAAAAGGAGCTCTGAGCAGGCAAATGGGGCCCAGTGCCTTCACAAAACAGACTTGACTTCCTCGGTGGCCATAGAGCAATTTAAAATTAACTTGGATGTTATGGGTCCTCCTGGTTAGAACAAGGAGACTTTAAGATCTTCCAGAAGAAAAATTACATTGCTTGCACTGGAAAGCAAAGAGCATGAAGGGCGCCCTTGTGGGCAGAGGCGTGATGCAAATGTAGACAAAGGGGATGGGAGTGGGTTGTCCTGCATGCTGGAGAGGGCTGGATCTGGCTGGAGAGCATAGCAGGAGCATGGACAGGCAGGGAACAGTCTAGAGAGCAGTCTTGGCAGGAGAAACAAGTGATTGCAGCCTGATTTTACATTTCATATACAAAGTCCATCTCTGCAGTGTTTGTGCTGTTGATTTGGGAAGGCCAGTTTCACAAAACTGAAAGCAATGGTCAGTTAAAAGATGAGAGCAAGAACTTCAGTGGGGAAAGGGGGATAACTAAAAGTGCAGTGGCTACATTTTGCCACATCCTCTGTGAACTTCAGTCCAGAGAGAGGGAAAGCCTGACAAAGAGCAAGCTGACACTGGGAGGACGTGAAAGCAGCAATACTTGGGCTGGGGGAAAGGGAAATCTTTATTGACAGGAGTCAATATTAATTGGAAAACATGACTGCATATAAAATATGTCTGCCTGATTCCTGCCTGTGTCTGCAATGGTTGACTCAATGATGGTAAAGGTCTTTTCCAAACTACTTGTTTTTCTGGTTCTATGAAAAGAGGTGTGGAAGAATTGAGGAAGAAATCCCTGGGCAGGGTTTTGAAGATGATGAACACAAATGTTGTAATCTGTTGCCAGATGGACAGTGCAGAAAAAGCCACATTCAGTGAAGCATTTTTGTACAACACTGAGCAAAGTTCTGTTAGTGCAATCCTGCAGCCTAAGAAATTGACTGATAATAAATATTTTTACTGTGTCAGTAACTAAATGGAAAATTAAAATCTCATACATCTAACCCTGGCTACCTTAAATCTATATATTCAGACAACTTCCATACAATAATTTTGCAAGAACTGCCTGAAGAGTTTGTTGTGTGCCAATAAACTGGGTGTATTGCTACAAGCCTCAGTACAGATGGAGATCACCAGGGATGCTGACCACATGCCAGGCTGATCTGTAGCCTCCCTTGGGAAGTATTAAAAAAAAATAAATTCAATCATAATATGATCATAATATGTAATTAGCTCAACACACCTAAAGGGCTGGTTACCCACTGCCAAGGTGGTTAATTGTGATATTTGTGTGTATGACATGTGTGAAAGTTGACAGAAGCAGTGAAGAGTCTACCAGGCTGCTATTTGTTGAGTTGGTGACTTTTTGCCACACACTCAATTTACCCACTTTATCTGAGCTTCAGCTCTCACTTTAAAACAGAGATTCATTTATTTATTTATTTATAATTTATTTATTGCCAACTACAAAATCCTTCAAGAAGTTTAAATAAAAGTGTTCAATAAGCTTTATGTCATTTTAGCAGAGGAAAATAGGTTCCCTGAAGCTCTTGCAGCTTTGTGGCCCTTTGTTACTGGTCCCTTTCTAGCCACTCTGCAAACAGCCAGCAGGAGCAAAATGACTCCACTGGCAGGGAGGCTGGTAAACAGGGCTTGGGTTGTGTCCAGATTACATAATGCTTGCAGGAGCAGGGTTAGTAGAAATCAGATTCACATATCCATCCTGCTGGAGAACAGGCAGTGAGCACAGTGAGGCTGGCAGCACAGTTACAGCTGTGACATGAGAACACTCAGTGCTTCTTTTCTGCTCCAAGTAGTTCTGTGTATCACAGCTAGGATGTTTCTTTGTGATAGCAGAGGGATAAAAGGGCTTGAAAAGCTTCAATTCAGCAAAAATCTCTCTTGGTATTGGTATCAAGGTCCTGGAGGAGCCCTGTCTGCCTCTCTTTTACCCGGTTATAGGGTGGTGGGGAGCCTGTGTGGGCTGATGGGGCTGTGATGGCCATGCAGCATTCTGGGGTTGATGGAGAAAACCCCAAGTTCAGCAGTGCCAAGGCAGGGCTGCTTGGAGAGCAGAGTCTGCCTGATGGGGAAGCTCTGGGCACTGGGTCTGATCGGGAACAAGGTTCAGCCAAAGATCCTGGTGTCCTTTTCAGGCTGACAGTGGGGACTGGTGGCTGTGCCTGTCCCAGGGCTCCACCTGGGTGAGCCAGCTCGCCTTACCTGACCCACATTCCCTGCCAGAGCCTCCTTTCCCTGGAGCACCTCATCTGCCCTTCCTGGAGACCGCCAGGTCTCCTGCCCACAGGAGACAGCCTCGTGGCTTGGCTTCCTCTGCCACAGCTCAGCAGGTCCCTCAGGGTGGAAAATCCCCAGTGCTTTGAGTGCAGCAAAGACAGGATCTGTGTCTGGAGGGGCAGAGGTCGATCCTGAGGCTATTGAGCAACAGGAAGAAGAGCTGCTGCACTCCAGAGCCACAAGTGCTTTCCTGGAAATCATTAAATGGCTATAAAATTAACCTGATCACAAGATCCATTTTAAAGTTCATATGTGCCACCATGACCTTTGATAGAATTCTGGTGAAAAATATGAATACAAAGCTGCAGGGGGATACAAGAAGTGGAAGGAGTCTTGACAAGGATGAAGCCAAGGGATGGAAGGATAAAGATCACGTGGAGGTGATGGTGCCACACAGAGCAGTGAGTTCAGCTCAGCCTGTCCAGGGGAACCCTTGGCCAAATCCCTAAAGGACCATTCTCCTGACATTTGTTAGCATTTATTGTTTGTGTACTAACCAAACATACCAAACACTGGGGACATCGATTCATTAACATTTGCAAAATATCTTGAGATCAAAAAGCTTTCAATTTCATATAGAGTTTAGTTCAATTTTATTGATGTTTTTTTTTCATTTTGGGAAATGCTTGGTTGAAATTGAAGTTATTGTGGATTGGTCTTGTTCCTTTCTTGTTCAGTGGTAGTCCTGTCTCAAAAACCTTTTCAATATAGCTGCAATTTGTCCTCTTTTAGGGTAGAATAAACTGAATAAACAGCACTACGGCTTTCTTCAAATGGTTTCCTGTTGATCCATATAGGTTTCAAAAATTCAGGGAAGCCTTTCACACAGCAGTTCTTTCTGCCCTGTTTTGGTTTTGCCCCTTGGCTTTTGATCTTGCAGTGAAGAGGAGTTATTAGATTGATGCTTTGTCTCATTGCAGTGTTTTCCAGAACATTTTCCATACACTGGAGAATAAATATCCATTACTTATAATTAGTTTTCTAAATTGTACATCATCTATTTTTCTAATTTTATTAAGTCAATTAAAGCCTTCACTGATATGCTCTTGTATAATTGTTAAATATTTTCAGTTGCTCTACTTCTGTAAGAGCCAAAGTGTCTTTATTTTGAAGTTGATTTTGGTGCAGCTTTCCTTGCAGTGAAATGAAGACTATTTACCCAGTGGGAGAAAAAAATTATCCATATGGCCTCTGGAAATCAAATGGAAAAGAGAGGAAAGCTATTATATGGTATATAAAAAGAACAATAGTAAAGAGGAATTATCAGTTGGCACAGGAATTAAATAACTAATCTAGTGGCAAACACTTTAAAACGTGATTCTTTATTTTTGTAAAGTTTAGCACTGCCAGGTTTGCTGCTCTGGTCCTGCTGGTTTGGGGGAAGTGGAGCACAGCGAGCCCATGAGAGCTGCCAGGTGCCAGGGCTGAGCTGAGCTGGAGGGTTTTGCTTCACACACTCTCATATGTAATTTTATTGGCATCTAAAATTAGATCTGAAAGTGATCTTTAAATCCAGATCTTGGGCACTTCATATGAGGCATTGACACTGCTACAATTAATGTATGAAAAAATACATCAGTTACACTCAGTTCTGCTGTGTTCATGTTTCCACGTACTCTGAAGTGCTGGAGCCTTGCTAGCAGGACCCTTTGTGAATGCAAAGCCTGGGTGCTAAAAGCAAATCAGAAATTCTATCATTTTGTCCACCTTTCAAACCCTCACATGCAGATGTAGTGAGAAATAAATCCATGTTGGCTCTGACCTCACTCAGCCCAGGCCTGCAGCAGATTGCTCGCAGGTGAACAGGCAGATGGTGGCTGTGCTGTACCTGCTCTGGTGCCTGGCTGAACCTTCAAATGATGTGGCTGGGACCACATTACCCCCAAAATGGAGCTCCCCACAGTCCCCCAGCCCACGCTGCTCCCAGCTTTGGCAGGGAGCAGAGCCATCATCTCCCTCTCAGAAGCCCAGACTCGGTCCAGGGGAGGAAAGTCCCAGCAGAGGGACAGAGGTGCCTTTGAGTAGCAATTCAACCTGCTCAACAAGCTGGAAAAGTGATAAAATAAATAGTTCTGTGGCTTCCAAGTGATTCTCAGCAGTTATTTATAGTGCTATGGGCACCCTGCCTGTGCTTGCTGACAATATCCCTGTTCAGCCCTGCTGTGACCGAGCCCAGCTCCGCTCTGGGCTCTCCCATCCTGGGCTTGGGGCCGCTCTCCTGACTTCCTTCCATTGCTCATTATTTTGGCCGTGGCTGTCGTGACAAATGGCTTTGGTCTAGTTTGTGCCTCCTGGGTGGATGGATGAATTCACGCTGCGGCGTGGGGGTGCTGGGTCTGTGCCAGCCTTGGCCAAGGCTGGGGTGATGCTGGGCGATGCCTGCCCGCAGGAAGCGGTGTGACACCAGGGTGCTTGATTTACTGATTTCCGTAGGGGCTGCAATGAGTTGGCATGGAATGGGTTCTCACAAGTCTCTTGGGACTCTGGTCCAAGAGAAGAAACCTTTCTGTGTGCTGCCTATTGTAAATGAGTGGAACATACATCTCCCAAGGCTGTTTTTGCATAGCTGTGCAGAGCGTGGTCTGTGGAAGTTGGAGGGAAAGCACAAACATTAAATGGGTCAGACACCTGAGCGTGTTAGCAGCAATGCCAGCCCTAATTCAACATTGTGGGACAGTTCCTGATCTCCAAAGGTTCCTTGGTTGATACCTGCCAGTCTGCAGAATGTGAGAAGACCAGGCAATCAAGGAGGATTTTGGTTCTTCCATGGTCTCAGATCCATCCTGAACCCCTTACACAAAGTAGGGGGGAAGATGTACTCGATGGAAATTATTTGGGAAAAGTACTGTATCCTTAAGGGAGTAACTGAAGCATTTTGCTTCTCTAAGTGTCTCCAAGTGACAAGATGTAATGCCACATCTCACTTTTCCTCTCCTCCTTCTGCAGGAAGGAAGATGTCTCTATGTGATCCTGCTGATGGCCCTGTACTGGTGCACGGAGGCGCTGCCCTTGGCTGTGACAGCTCTGCTGCCCATCGTCCTCTTTCCCTTCCTGGGGATCCTCCCATCTAACAAAGTTTGCCCACAATACTTCTTAGACACCAATTTCCTCTTCCTCAGTGGTTTAATCATGGCCTCGGCCATTGAGGAGTGGAATTTACACCGCAGGATTGCTCTCCGGGTCCTCATGTTGGTGGGAGTCCAGCCAGCCAGGTGACTATGGGAGCAGGGGTTCTCCGTGGGGATGTGAGCTGCAGGTGCTTGGGAAGAGGCTCTGCTGTGCTGCTCCTACAGTGGGGCTGTCCACACCCCCTTTTCTCCAGCTTGCTGTGTTTGTTCAGCTGTTTGCCCCTGGGCCAGGGGAGCACAGGGAGAATCGTTTGGTTCAGCCCCATCCTTGTGCTCCAACCAGTTTCAGGAGGGTCATGGAAATCCTTTTTGATATTGGTTTTGTTATCTCTGCGCATGAGCTTTTCCTCCTAATGTGTTAAAGAACTTGCCAAACTGAAGAAATTCAGCTTTTCCTTTTTTTCTCTCTTCCAGACTAATCTTAGGGATGATGTTGACGACGTCTTTCCTGTCCATGTGGTTAAGTAATACTGCCTCCACTGCTATGATGCTTCCAATAGCAAATGCAATTTTAAAAAGCCTCTTTGGGGAGAAAGACACATCTAAGGATATGAACAGGGAAAATGAAGAAAACCAAGGTAATTGAGACAGGGCAGTAGTATAAGCCAGCTGAGGTCTGCCCTGCTGCTCTCAAATCTGCCCACATTTATTGACTTCACTGGCACAAATACCATGTTCCTTAGCTTGCAGCTCGATTTCAGGGCTGGTCCCACTTTACTGCACACTTTATTCCCATGGTGGAAGAATACTGGCAGAAAGCTCCCTTTTATCCTGCCCCTTCCTCATGTCACGCAGGATGCAATGCTTATGAGTGGCCTGGAAAACCAAAAAGCGGAGATGCCCAGCCAACCTGCTCCATAAACCTGCTGCTGGCACAGGTTAAAGTCCAGCTCTGTGGCACGGTGGTGGTGGGATTGTAGGGATGCTGTGGGGATACTGGAGCCAGGGAGGGCTGTGGGTAGGGCAGGTGATGAGTGCTGTGTGATGGGGCAGGGACGGCAGGTGGGTCCCTGGCTGTGGCACACAGAGCTGTCGTGTGCTTGGGACATGTGTGTTCTCCTTGTTTTCCTGTTTGTTCACCCATGAAACCGGAGCTGGAGGAGAAAGCAAGGACTCATGGAAAGGCTGGCAGGTTAAATATCTATCTATAAAGGGCTTTGTGGGTTTTTTTCCATCTCAATGCTGCTGTTTGGTGTTGTTCCTGAGCAGGTTGAGGATAGCTCAGGGGAATGTGGCCAGGTAAGGCCTTCCTTCAGCCCTCTCCTCACAATGCCAGAACTTTGGGGTTCTGGCAGACGGTGATGAGAAACAGCAAACCAGAAATGACATCCTGACATCGCTTTTGCAGCTATTGCTGATTGCTGGAGCAGTAGTCACAGCTTCTTCTTCTTCTGCTTTTTCTTGCACTAATTAGCAATTCATCTGCCTGTGTGATTTAAAAGCAATGGCTTCTTTGTTCCTGCTGGGTCCTAAGGCAGGTAAAGGAGTCCCCAGAAGAAGGCTCAAACATGTGCACACTCTAATAAAGATATAATTAGTCATTCATCATTGATGTTTAGCAATCATGAGATATTTGCACTCCAGGCTGCTTTATCATGTTTGCTTTATGAATTTTTGACTGTTCACATCTATTAAAATCAATCCCACTGATTTCCTTGCTATAATTTCCTGTGCTGTGTTTTGTCTGTCTGCTTTTAACCTTTTTGTCCCCAGACTCTGACGTGTAGTTGTGGCTGTAAATAGAGTAGAATTTGGGAACACATTAAAGGAGGATTCCCCCCATTGTCCTAGACACTGTTAGGCTAAGCAGAGAATTAACATCCTTGATTCACAACACCTGCAGTGCTAAGAGAAACCAGAAAAGGCAAGGGAGGGGCATGCAGGTAGAAGAATGAATAAAGTGATGCTTTGCAAATATCATGTGATGGTGTGATGATGTTTTTTGTTTCTTGGGGGTTTTTTTGAGATAAAGGCTTTTAAAAGTTATTTATGGTACAAGTGAAGGAGGAATCACCTGTAAAATGTACATTTTGTACATCAGAATGCGTATTTTCATGTAGACTTTTTATTTGAACTTTAGTGTCCCAAGGTAGACTCATCCTTCTCTGTAATCTTTCTGAATGGATGAGCAAAGCAGAGTTCCTTGAAGGAAGCACTAAACCTGAAGTGGGTCAAAAGTGATTAATCTAATGTTACACTTAGGAGTGGAGATGTGCAGATGAAAAAAAGGTATACTCATTTCATAGTTTATTAAATGTTTATATTCTGTCTGAATTGTGATCTGTCCTCCAAAAAAGACAGATTCATTTGTGAAGAGAGCTGTATGTGGAAGAAAACTTGTACAATGGCATGTGAAAAAATCTGTTTGCCAATTGACTTGGCTTCATAACACTGTGGTAGAGTCCATGAGGCTAAAAAATATTTGGGTGGTTAAAAATAACGAGTCAAACTATAATAAAGTATATGTGACATTGCAAAGCATTTGACGTACAGCAATAAGTCTCAACAAGTGTACAAAATCACTTTTGTGTAGGACTCTGCTTACACACACGGTGCCTGAATTTAAGTGATCTCTGATCATTTGGTGACACTTTTTTCCTGATGAATCTCAAGCTTTCGATCACTCATGTCCATGCTCAGCCGTGTGGGCAGCACGTTCTAGATCAGCAAATATTTACATTCTTGTGTCACTGACAGCTAAAACTGGGTGTAATAATTCGTTCATTTCCACATGCTTGGCATCTGATGCAGGAGTACAGGTAGTGAGGTTGTGCAGCTGAAGTCTCAGCTGCTTCTGGTGGATCAAAGCAGAGTTATAAATTTAACAGCAACAGACATTTTTCAGCTTCTAGAACTTTCCTTTTGGAGGTGGGCCCTGCAATTCTGTCTGACATCTCCAGCAATAGCTGTGTGACAAGCTGGAAACTGCTGTACCACTGAGCCTGACCTCTCTCCTGCTTCTGCCCACTAACCCACCACTGGCAATATTTCATTCCTCTTAGCACCTTAAATATCTCCAGGTAAAAATCACAAGAAAATATTTCCATTCTTTTTTTCCTTCATAGAGAATATTCTGCAAAGTCAAGATAAACTGCATTCAGTGCTTGAGGTGTAACTGAGTCACAGACCTGGAAATTATGTCTCTAAAGGGGTAGGTGGGAAATGTGCATTTTTGGACACTGCTGCCTGGTTTGACTGCCCAGTCCTAGGCAGTACTGGCAGGGTGTGTCCACAGCACTGCTGCCTACATCCTTCAGTGGGTGGAAATAGTCCTTTTCAGGTCTTCTCAAATTTTTAGAAAGAGTAAAAATGTCATTAAAGCAAAAATTATCTAGGAAAAGCATTTCTGCCTCTAAGGTATATGAGATATTTTGGTGAAATGGCCACAGAATTCTCATACTGCTCTATGAGGTGTGTACAGCTGGGTCCAAACTCTGTTATCTTTGGCCTTTTCTGACTTATGTCAGAACATAACATAAGAACAGTTTTCAATTCCTTTTTTACAAGTTTCATAGGAAAAGCTCTGCAGTATGCCTGGCTTTCCTTTGCATGGTTACCTTTGCAATCCTTCCTTGAAAGATAACTCACAGATGGTCCTGCCCAGATGGGCTGGTAGTCTAAGCTTATCAGGGGAAAAAAATTTAAAACTGTTGAGGTAGAATGAAATGTTTTTGCAGATCCAGGACTGGGCTTCAGTGGGACAGAAGCGTAAGAGCCTTTGGGCTAAATCCGTTGAAAGATCAACAGTCAACCATGGGTTAATGTTCATCCTTCTAATTACATCTCTTCATCATGGCAAGGCTGGGATGAAAGCTCAGCATGTGTGTGTCCAAGCCAATTAACTCCAATTCAGTAAATTAGCGATGTGTAAAACATGGCATCGCAAAAGTCCTCGGTTCACTGAGCTGCAAAGAGCGCGGTGTCTTTGGTGCACACGTGAGTGAGTCCAGAGACTTTGACCACTGGCATCTCTCCATGCTTCAGATCTCTAGGTCATGTTGGGTGGAAGGGGAATGGGTTTTGGGCTAAGAAGGGGTGCAAGGAAATTTGGGGGTTGCTTGGGTGGCAGCACCAGGAATTGCACTCTATATGTAGCTGTCTGCAGAGCACAGGGAAGTGCAGGCACACAAACCTCTGGACCCAAAACCACGCAGAGAGGACAAGGAAAGGCAGCAGAGCCAGCAAGGGTGGGGAAGGGCCACCTGGGCTGAAGGTGGATAAAAGTCACAAGTGCTCCAGTCCCATGAGGAACATGGGAAATGGGGTTTGGTAGCACATCTCCCAACCTCAGGAGGTCAAGCCATGACCACAAATGCCACAAGCCTTAATGCCAGGTCTGGTAACAGAGAGTGATTGTATTGCATTTCCATTTTCTGATTTCTGAGTTTGGTGTGGTCAAGTGGTGGGCAGCTCCCAGCTGACTGGGACTGGCTGCTCAGCCTGCAGGGTCTGTCATTTGTGGAGAGGATGATGATGGGCTTGGAACAGTCCTTGCTGTCAGGAAGGCCTGGTACAAAACCTAATCCCCAAATGTATCTCACTCTTGTCTTTAAAGAAGGAATTACAGTCTTATGGTGACTGCACTAGATGTATGCAGGGTGTAAAATTCTCACCCCATGGGAATGAAGCTCAGTGACAGGGGACCCTTTCTTACAGACGCAACAAGGCCCAACAGGGTTTCTTCCTAAGAGTCACTTCTGGTTAATCCCCCCACCACCAAAGAAAACCCACCCCAAACACATGACTTGATAAGGGATGCCCTGGAAGTCCTGGCTGTGTTAGAAGATCCCAAAGGCCAACCTGTGGCAAAAGCTGCCAAGTGCCTGGGTGTTGGAGGAGAAGCTGGGTGCTGTGGTGGGGCTGGAGCAGTGGCAGGAGGAGGTGGCTCCTTCATCCCCGCCAGGTGCTCCTGACCCCATCCCCTTGGTGTGAGCTCACCTTTCATTTGCACAGCCCTTCCTCTAAAATGGTAGTCGTTTCCTCTGTCCCTCTGTCTGGTTCAAGGAGAATTTTCTAGATGCTTTGAACTGTTTTAAAGTCCTCATCTTTCTTTTTCAGCATCTTTACAACAGAATAAACTTTACACTGTACCAACTGAGATGCAGTTTCTGGCAAGTACTGAGGAGTAAGTTAACTATAAAGTTTGTATTAGAGAGTTGAGAGAGAATTATTCCCTGAGCTAGACCAAGTGTTAGGAATTTGAAATTCAATCATTGCAATGTTTTGATTATACTGAATATCCCGGTCACTAGCAGCCTGATGATAAAAACCTTCCTCTGTGTGTCCACCATCCCTCTGCATGTCCAAATCATTACAGAGGTTTTTTTCAGTCACACTGAAATCATAGCCAGAAGTGTTTCCTGCTGGGGATTTGTGCCTTGGTTTTCTCAGGAACATTAAATGTGTGAAGCCAATGATGTTAAACCCCCCAAGATTTACACATGGGCGATGGTCCTACTTTCATAACAAGGATGGAGAGGAAGCGTCTTTTCAGGAACAGATGTCTCTTTCCTCAAATCTATTAAATTTGGGTTCTTTTTCCTTTTGGCAGTCCTGTGGACTTTATGCTCAGTGTTAAAATCTGCTGAGGGGCTGGGCAAGGCACAGGCACCCCCAGCTCCTATGGATGGGTCTGAAGGTGCTCTGTCCCCTGCAAGGCTGACAGTCCTGTGTGGCACTTTGCCAAGCAGACCCCTCTGCAGCACTGAGCTGATAAGGTGTCCTTTGGCACACTGGTAGCTTGGATTTTTAAAAACTGGGAATTCACCTTCTGTCAAGGCTCTGAAGTGGTTGCACTGTGTTTAAACCAGGGCTTTCACCGGATTCTCTTTTGGACTATTTTAAAGCAAAGATCTGGCGGAGGAGAAGGAGCTTTCCAGTGATGTTCTCTCAGACTTAAAGAAGGAGGAGGAATACAAAACAAACATATGGAAAGGTTTCCTCATCTCAATCCCATATGCAGCCAGCATTGGAGGTACAGCAACACTGACAGGAACTGCACCAAACCTCATCCTTCTGGGACAGCTGAAGAGGTATGGGAGGATGTCCTGGGGATCCCTGTAAATCCTGCAAGACAGAGACACATTCTTCATCCCTGTAGGAAACTCCTTTCTGTGCTGAGTGCTGGTTTGGAAAATTCATGCCCTTCCAGAAAGTTTTGGGAAATGGAAGCAGGGTGTGCACTTAGGCTTAATAAGCAGGTTTCCAGCGTAGCCAGGCAGGCTGTCAGCCAAACTGGAGCATGTGTGCTTCACCTCACTGATGCTTTTAATCCCATTGAATTTAATGGGACCTGACTCCACACCTACAATTAACCTGGTAACTGTTTTGATGAAGCAGACTGCGTAGTGCTTTGTGAGCAATTATAGCTACTGCTGTATGAGAGAAAGAAAAATAATGAACCCACTACTTCTGGCCTGTTTTCTTAGTCATAAAGGATTCCTCCTATGTGCATAGGAGCAGAAATTTGTGCCAGCCCAGGTGCCTACAGGTATTTCCTACTTTTGCTGAACTCTACAAGAAGTACATACGGCCTGTCTTGGGCACTGCAGCATCCTGCGAGGTTCATGCCCAGACTCTCCAACAATTTCTGTAGCAGGAATTAATCCTGGGTTTTCAGGAGTGTCTTTGTATTTGGCCATCTGGAGGGAGAATTCCAGATCTTTCCTTACAGGCTTGCACAGCTGGGCTGGGTGAGATGGGGGTGGCTGGGTGTCCTGGGAGTTGTCCCAGCACAATGCTCCTCACTTTTCCATATGTGCAGATAACTCCCAAGGCATGCACAGGGCTAGTTTTTAAATGCACATGGGCAGGTTTGTGGGATATTTCACTGCTGGTTTCAGATGCTTGTTTACCCATGGATGGAAGGGTTGCTTTCCCATCTTGCATTAACTTGATTTTTCCCATTTGCTTAGTTATTTTCCAGAATGTGATGTGGTGAACTTTGGTTCTTGGTTTATGTTTGCATTTCCTTTAATGCTGATTTTTCTTCTCATGGGATGGCTATGGATCTCCATCCTGTATGGAGGAATTAACCTGAGGTATGTTGATATTCACTACACATATATGTAGTCTGGTTATATTAGCATTATTAAATATGTGTTCATCATGCTTCTCATCCTAAATCTACTGATATCACCCAGGATCATCTCCTGGAAAGTGGGGGAATTTACAACTAACTCTAGCAGGTCCATCCAGCAAGTCATCTATTTTTAAAAAGTTGATAATAATAGGAAGGTTTTAAAGATATCTCATAGTTACATGTACTTTATCCAACTGAAATATGTGTGCAGAGTATGTATTCATTCAGTTAAATGTATAATTTTTAAAGGCTTCTCAGCCAAGATGCTGTTTTACTGCCTGCTTTGGCCTGTGGAGGGTAAATGGCAGATTTTTAATGACAGAAGGAAAAGCAGGATCTAGCTTTGAAGACCATGATAAAATCTTAGCTCCCCATAAAAGAGACAGGATTTCTTCTCAGGGCAAAAACCTGGGTTTGGAACAGATTACTTCACAACAGGGCTTAATTTTACAACAACGTGTTAATCTGTAACTGAGAATAACATGTTTTTCCGGTAAATCTTTGCTGGACACATGCAACCCCTTAGTGTGCACAGCCTAAAGCGATTGCAGCACTGCTCTGCTGCTCATGTGGAGACCTTCTTCCCCCTCCACGCTCTCACAAGTGATAGTAACAAAGCCAGAGTCTTGCTTCCTCCAGGGACTATGCAGAATTTGTAATATTTAGAAAAGTCTTTAATTGTTGTTTTGACTTTAAAATGCAAATGCAGGGAGAGGGGGAAAAAAAGAGAACAGGTGTCCAAATATTTACACTGTCTCAGGCATAGGGGAAAAAAAAGATCAATGGGAAAGTTTTAATGCTGAAGGCTTGTCCTTAACTTGCGGGTTGAGGAGGAGAGCGGAGGCTCTGCGTGCTGCTTGGCCGGCTCCCGCTGCTGAGAGCTGTGCTGCTCACACCGTGTGCCAGGGCTCGTGTGGAGCCTGTTCCGTGCTCCATGGTGGCCCCAACCCCTCAGGTGAGGGGAGAGGCCGAAGGCAGCGGAACGTGGGGCTCTGTGTTTGCTTTGGCTCGGGCCCCGCGCAAGGCCCGGCCGCTCTGGGCCTGCTGGGCCAGCGCGGATACCACAATTCCCCCGTGGTGAGGAGGAGAAACTCTCGTGTCTTGCAAAGCTTCTCAAGTGCAGCCAAGGCTCCCCAGGAGCCTGTTGGGATGCTTGGGCTGTCACTGCTTGGGGACAGTGGCTGCACTTTCTCTGCAGGCAGCTCCTTGGTGTCTGCAGCAGGGCACAGGGCACTTCGGCTTTGCCTGGATCCAAAAGGCATTAAAAGGCCGAGGTATGAGCTGGTTGAGGCTGCTGTTAATAACACCTCCCGAAAACCAAGAAATTAGAGGGCCAGGAACTTGAAGTGCAGGAGCTTCTGAATGATCAACCATTCATCTATATAGAACATCCATCCATATCATTTTGAAACAATAAATGAATTAAGGAAGGGCAGGGACCACAGGGATGGACAAATGTATCTGATACAGAAATTTGGGGCTGTAGGTTTAATTAAGATCACAGACAGTGTTAGAAACCAGGTTCAGTGTCATGGGATGTGATGGGAATGAAGTGCAAGATATGAATATATCATTTGTATGCACATGCTACAAAGGAGCAAACTGTGTGCAGTCAGTGCAGCCAGGCTAAGAGGCTTAGCCAAGAGCACATTAACATTCCTGGCCACTTAGAAATTCCTCGCATTTTTGTTAATCCTCAGCAGCATCCTGGGATCACCCAGGAAATTACAAGTGACTTGAAAAATGAAGGGACAGATTCATTTTCTGTGTCACCCTATTCCTAGTCGTTCTGCCCAAGTAGGTAACTTGCTTGGAAGGAAGACAAGGAAATCCTGCAATGTTGGGACTTTAATTTGGCAATCACGGCCCTTGCTGGAGGAAAGAGCTCAGAATATAAATGAGAGGAAACTTCCTCACCTCTGCAGGGTCTCCTTTGTATGAATGCAGAGGCAAGGGATATATAAAATAAAGCCTTATTATATAAAATAAAGCCTTATTACCTTTATCTCAGCAGAAATTTTTGTTGTTAGTCTTCATAATCTGAAGGTAATACAAACTGAGCTGCCAGAGATGTGCAGCTCTTTGAACCTTGAAGAGCTGGAGAAGGACACCGAGTCCTGCATGTGCTGTGTAGAAAATGCATTATTTCCTATGTGTCAGTAAGGTCAGAGGAACGTAAAAAATGCATGTAAAAATGTAATTGTGTTTCTTGGCAGGGGCTGGAAAACAAAAAAGTCAAATATAAGAGTGGATGCAGAAGCCCGAGCCAAGGAGGTGATAAAGGAAGACTATCAGAAACTGGGTCCAACAAAGTGAGTTGTCAAGTTGGGATAAAAATGAGAAAGACATTAAGTGGGTTTGGAAATATCCTGTTTTAAGAGTGGAGGACTGTGGGGAATGGAGCTTTTTAAAGAAAAGCATACCTATATTCCTACTCAGTCTGTTTGTAACCTGCTGAAGTTTGCTTTTTGCACGCTCCAGCCTTCTCACCATTGCTAGCATGAATAATTGCAAATAACAGCTTGCACTCAAATCTTCTGAAGAGCAACATTCCTGTTATAGAGGGAATTCATGCTGGGTTGTTTAATTACTCTTCATGATTTTTCTAGTCCAGGAACAAACCCAGTTCTGTGTGTGCTAGGTGCTAACCAACACAGGCTGGATTTCAAAGGTTTGTGCCTACCTGTCCTGCAAAGCAGGAGGCATTTGCTGAGAAGGCTGGTGAATCATATTGTGGTTATGAATCATATGGATTGTGGATATACTTTAAGAAATCTTAAAGCTTAGAGAAAATATGCAGAAAGAAGTCAGATCCATGCCATGGAACACATTATTTCTTCTGAATAATTCCTTCAACTATGCTAGTCAAGCAAGGAAAGTAAAAGCTGGTACAAACTGCAGTGATGGGGATTATATTTTGGAGTAAGGTGCCAGCAGAAAGAAACATGAGTTTTAGACTTCTGAGAAATGCCAAAAACAGGAGGAAGCAGGAAAAGCTGAGTATCTCCAGAAATCCAACCCTTCCTATGTCCAACCATCCACTTATATTCTGGGCAACCAAAACTACTGAAGATTGTTGAAACTGTAGGGTTTATCCTTAAATGGTCTGTGCTTCCCCATCTGTAAAATAGTATTTTCATGCTCAGGGCAGTGCTGTGGATACCCAGCGATGTTTGTGTCGTGCTATTGACATTGTAATTATTTCTGTTGTGTGGAACATGGAGTGGTTCTTCAAAGACAGCTCTCTGTGCCTGTGCTGTAAATGAAAGAAATTGGTTTATTTATTCCATTCAGTACATTATCAAGCAGCCTGCAAAATGTCTCTGAAAGAATCAAAGTCCCACTTTGAGATCTAGGAGTGGGAAAGTCCATTAAGCTGAGCTCTACCAATTTGATTAGCAGCCCCATAACTAAAAATCAGTTCAAGCAGCCTCTTCCCAAGGGCTTATATGCCCTTGCTTGTGCTCAGAGAGATTTTAAATAGAATTTTGAGGCATCATCTTAAGCTTTGGTTAAACCTTAACCCCACTAGATACTTAGTGAATGATACTGCCTTTTACCCTGCTGTTTGTCATGTGTCTAAGGGACAGTCTTTAGATTTTGACCTTGGAGGAATTTGTTCCTGCTGTCTCATGTATGATTTGAATCTCAATCATCCTTTTGTATTGTTTGAGCTGCAGTGCCACCATCCCTGGCTGGTGTCCTGGAGGGACATGGTCAGAGGAATGACCATGAGGAGCTGCTTGGCCTTTCCTCTGTGCCACACCCAGAGGGTCAACTTTTCATCCAGCTGTTGTGACATTGCTGATCTCCATCCTGCCTCTCCTTAATGTCTTCCAATAAGAGAGTATTGCTGGCAAACACCAGTATTTGCAAATAGATTTACAATCTGTTCCAATGTTTCACTGTAGCTGTTTTTAGAAAATCAGCCTCACTTCTCAGCCAATATGCTGCAGTGGGAGCTGGATGCTTGTCCTAGCCTGGATCCACCCCTTTAGCACATCAGCATTTTAACCTCATTTCTTTTCATTTCAGGTTTGCAGAACAGGCAATTTTCTTCTTCTTCTGCATGTTTGCAATCATGCTGTTCTCCAGGGATCCCAAATTCATTCCAGGTTGGGCAAGCTTGTTTGCACCAGGGTAAGACTTTATTTTCATTCTTCTCTGCCATTTTGCAGTAACATTTCCAAATGTCAACTCATTGACATTCCTGAGTTTCTGATTGTGTTGCTTAACACCATTACTCAGGTTTCCTGGAATAAATTAAATGAGCATCAAGTAGCAGAGCCAACTTTGCTTTTTCTCTCTCCTAGAGGAGATTCATAAAGCTAGTGGGAAGTTGTGGTGTGTCTGTTTGAGGCCATCCGAGGCTGTTTATATATTTAGAATGAAATACTGAGTTCTTTAGGCAATCCACTGATTTCACTGGGGTCTGAAGACTGAAGAGAGATGGCAGGAGTTGATTCCAGGGGCTATCCTATCCTATCTCCTATCAGAGAGGGTGTTGTTATTTTTTAAAAGAAGAGACCTTCATAGTTTTGTGGGTTTTTTCAAATAAAATTTTAGTTTGGTAAATATTTCCTTAATATAACAAAGTGGTTATAGACCTGTCCCTCATCAATTAATAACTTATTAAATCTAACACATGCTTAAGCTTTTTTTCTGGATGGAGCCTTCCCTTCACCTGAGAGTTTGAGCATTTTGCAAAGAGCTCATATAAATAAGATGGTTTGGGCTCTGTCTCTCTTCCTCCCTGCAACAGGCTGAGGAAACTTGTCTTTATAACTCTGCGATCAGAAAACCAGAACATCAGCATGGGGGGGATTAGATCTTGGTTTTTATTTTTGTAGGGCAGCTTTTCTGGGGGGTTCACAGCCCATGGTAGAAATGTAGCTCAACAGGGAATTAAAAAATAAAAGAACTGTGAAAAACGAGCATTGTTCAAACCTGATGGAAACTTGTAATCTTCTTTGGTAAATCCCTGTTCTCATAAACATTGTAATTCTACAGCCTTGTGCTTCTTACAAGTGTTTCTGCTGCTTTTGGACAGGTTTATCTCAGATGCGGTTACAGGAATCACCATTGTGATTATACTGTTCTTCTTCCCTTCACAAAAACCTTCCTTCAGGTGGTGGTTTGACTTGAAAGGTGAGTAGGAGACCCCTCCAGGCAGGGACTCTGTGCTTGCCTGTGTCCTGGCAGGGCAGGCATGGGGCCAGAAGCAATGCTGTCCCTGCTGGGAGCTGCAGCAGTGGCACCGCCTGTGTGGGGCAGCTCCAAGGTGCCATTTCATCCTAGAGAGGTTTTTATCAGCAGAGGCTCAGCAGTCACTGCCCTGCTGCTAATGGCAGGAATGATTCAGCTGCTGGTGTAGCTGTCAGGGTTGATGCCATGGTGGGATGAAGTGACCTGAAATGGGTGTTCATTTACCATAGCAGACCTGATGTTGGAACAGAGGTTTGGTGTCTAACTTCCCAACAGCTCCTGTCCTTCAAGGGGAGCATGGGCCTCTGAGAGGGCAGAGCTGGGCTAGTTGTCCATTCTCAGATATAGGTGGTCTTTCTCGGTTTCTAGAATAATTTAGAATTTGAACTCCTAAAGCTCAAGCTCTCCAGCAGGTTTTGAAGTCTTGGGTCAGACCTGTTAAGCAGCAATGAAATACAGATTTTAATTCATAAACTGTTTGGAATAAGAGATGATCTGAATGTGGAGAAGTAGCTGATGAAGGCCCTTTGTGGATGATGGAGCATTGCCTGGGGTCTGTGGGAACAAAATAGCATCTGCTCTGAGTCATGCACATTTGTTGTGTTGTACATACACAGGAAGATGTTTAATCAGGCCTCCTGTGGATAAAATATGTGCCCTTTTTCAACAGAAAATTTCAGTCCCTTTAGTGCATCCTTTCATACAACAGAGCTCACTTTATCACGTATTAAGAAATGGCTTTTAAGGGAGATGAGCTCTCTGCTGTAAAACTCACTGGCTGTTGAATGACAAATGGAAATTTAATAAATTGTTGGAATTCAAATGGCAGAAAATTTCCTCCTTCTGTGGACCCCCATCTGTTGGAGACAATGTTTATGTCTGTTACAGTGAGAAAATTAACCCAATATTAAATATTAAATCAAGAAAGCCTCAAAGAAAACTTTATTGCTAGGATTTTTTTTTACTTTTTATTTTTTTGCATCTGATACTAAGTTAAATGTTCCTTTAGTTGGCTAAATGAAGACACTCCTTGTGTGTATTTGATCAGCAGCTCATGGTCAGTGAGCTTCAGCACTGCTGTCAGACTCATGCTATCATTCAGTCAGGTGATGACTGACGCTCCTCCTCGGGTGGGTGTTTGACTCAGGCCTTTCCTCTTTGTCCAGCACCAAACACAGAGACCCAGCCCTTGCTGACTTGGAGGAAGGCCCAAGAGACAGTGCCCTGGAACATCATCCTGCTGCTTGGAGGAGGCTTTGCCATGGCCAAGGGCTGCGAGGTGAGGCCACAGCAGGTGCCACGTAGCATCATCCTGCCCAGCAGGGCTGGATTTTATCAGGGTGTCACTTGGCATTCTCATTTGGCTTTGGAAATCTTGTATCAATGGAGTCACCACACTCAAAGGACATATTTCTCAACTCCAAGTGACAACAAGACACGGCACATAACTAATGAGGCTACAACTCCTTGCAAGCTGCTTGCTGTGAGACACCCTGAGGACAAGTTCTAGGAGAGGACCAGTTCCCCTGCAGGGATGCAGGAGGATGACTCCTGTTTTTACTCTCCCCTTCTGCAGGAGTCTGGCTTGTCTGTGTGGATAGGAGGCCGTCTGCATCCCTTGGAGGGTGTGCCACCTCCCGTGGCTGTCATCCTCATCACGGTTGTCATCGCCTTGTTCACGGAGTTTGCCAGCAACACTGCCACTATTATCATCTTTCTGCCTGTCTTGGCAGAGCTGGTAAGGTCATCCCATGGCAAGACCAGCTTGTCCTCTGCCCCCTCCTTGCCCTGCCCTGTGGGTGGGCAGGTTTGTGTTGGGTCTGTGCTGGGACGGGCACTGGGTAATCTTCCTGCTCCTGGGCTTCAGGCTCTTAGAAAACCTTGGGAGCAACAAGCCCTGTAGCATAATGTGGGCACTGAAGGATAATAATCCTTCAGACTTTGTTGTGAGAGATGTGATTATTTATCACAGAGTGTGGGATAGAGCTGTGCCCAGTGCACTAGGTATTTGCACCCTTTGATTCATCTGTTGGCAGTTCAAATCTCCAAGGTCCAATTTCTTCTCTTCTGGTTTTCCAGGCCATTCGTCTGAAAGTAAATCCCCTCTATTTAATGATACCAGGAACTATAGGATGCTCCTATGCATTCATGTTACCAGTCTCAACACCTCCCAACTCAATTGCATTTTCCTCTGGACATTTGATGGTCAAGGATATGGTAAGTTCCTTTAGATGCATAAAATGATGAAAACAACCTGAGTGTTTAAAGAAGGGAATTTTCTGTATTGTTTGTACTACAATATGTAGTAAAATGAGAAGACAGAAGTCTGATACAGTTCTCAATAGTGTTTGAAGGAACAGGATGGAAGGAGCTTGTATGAAGTTGAAATTTGGAGCCACTGTGGCTCCAAATGGTGATAAAAGTGGACTTGAATGTGGACAGCATCTCCCAGCCTCTTGTCCTGTTCCTCTAGAATCAGCAGCTCAACTTTCATAGGTTTCTGGATGCAGGAAAACTTCCCCAGCTCAGTGAAATAAAGCTTATGAGTAAAATTAGGCTTAGTTGCAGTTCCTGCTCACATTCCTGAGGCTAAACAGATGTTAATGTTTTTGATGGATCAAAGCTTGGTAAGCAGCTGCAGAATGGCCTTTGTGGCTTTAAGCCTGCTTAAAATGTTGCTAATATTAACAGCAATTAAGCCTTCCATTTTTATAATGTTTGCATTCAAATAGCTTCGTGCTTCACATGCTGTAGATGTCCAGTCTAAACTCAACAGCTGTCTTTGTATTTCTTTTGTAGGCAAGAACTGGGTTGCTCATGAATCTTATGGGAGTTCTGCTTCTTAGCTTGGCTATGAACACATGGGCCAAGAGCATCTTCCAGCTGGGGACCTTCCCTGCATGGGCCAACATCCATGCAGAAAATGCCACCTCACTTGTGACAGCTGTAGAAAATGTCACTTTAAGTGCACTAAATAAAATATGAACAAAGCCACCCCCGGGGAAGGACTCACTCACTTAGGACTGGGGCACTGGAATCGTCAGAGTTTGCACAGGAGGAAAAGCCATGTGGCCGCTCACACTGTGTGGGACCTTCTGGTTTAATTTTATTTTTAGAAATTCTGGTCAGTGTCACAACATCCATTTGTTATTTTCTCTGGAGATCTTTCCCCACCTTTTGCAGGTACAAATCCGACTCTCCCAGAGTCCTTCTGTCACAGGTGGTTGTTAACTGGACAACCTGTAAGCATGGAGCATCTTTGGGTAGATGCCTGTCCCTCCACGAGAGCTTACGAGCCTTGCTGCTCTAGCTTCTGATACCCTACCTCGTTTTGGAAAGCAGCCCTGGCAACAGGGTGGAGGCAACTGGATTATTTATGTGCAAGCCAATGTGAGTGAGCGTATCAGAACCTGGCTGGGGAGAAGGCGGCATGGCCGGGTGCTTCTGGCAGGGTGTAAGGCTGGGGTCTCATTGCCGTCTCATGAGTAATTCTCTCTTGGAGGATGAAGATATTTCCTCAGGTTTGTGTGTGAAGGGATGACTCGGGAGATGTGTTGGTAGGACTCAGTGCATTGCTCCATGCTTTGGAAACTGGAAGGCCACAGTTTGTTTCCAAACATGTTCAGTGTTTTGAAAACCTGGGACAGCGATTGCTGCCTGGTTCTGAGTACACGGATGGGGGTTTGGAACCAAATTAATTTCTGACTTAACTTTGGACATCGGTGGTGTTTCACCGTTGGTAACTGTGGCCAGTCTTAGGTTTGTGAGATTGACTCACTCACAAATGACCTGCTGAGTCACAGGTCAGTGGACAAGTTGCATTGGAATATTATTGACATTTCTTAAAAATAGGCTTTGATTCTTAACGTCTTTTTTAATCAGATTGCTTGGGTACTTTCAATGAAAGCATTGCAAATTGACTGTGATTTTAATCACCATTTTATCAGATAATTTTTATTTTATTTTCTGTAAGAATATAAAATATTAAACTGAAATCATCAGTCATTTAAATAGATGATTGAATGATAGAGATCTCATTCTTGTTTTCCGGAAGGTGAGTGACTGGATCCCTGTGCTGGGACCAGTTTCTCTGACAATGTAAATTGGGGAGCTGAGAAGATGAACTGGCCCAGGGTAGGGATCCAGTGCATCCCCCTGCTCCTATGCTGCTGCTAACCCCCAGGGCCAGGTGGGAGGGCTGGCAGGGAGATGTTCACCAGCCACAGCTGCTGCTGCTGCAGGGGTTACCCTATGGGAGTAGCCTTGGGGCGATGCGGCAGGTGGGAACTCGAGGGGGTTGAACCCAAATTGCCAAAACCAATTAAATGTGGAACTTTGACCAATCAAGTCTAAAAAAAAAAAAATCCTTAATGTTCAAACAAAATCCTTAATGACTGTGGAAAACTTAAAATAAAGCACGTTGGTTAGCACATCACATGGTCCTGTTTGCTCTGTAGTTTGAGGGGAGAAAAGCAAAGCCTGAGCGTTCCCCTGCTCCAGCTTCGTCCCTGATTTGGGCAGTGGCTCCCCAGGAGGAGCAGAAGGGCAGTGCAGTCCTGTTAAGCAGAGGAGCAATGGGAAAACCCCTTGGCCCAGCATCTCAGGGCTGCTCTGCTAAAGAGCCTTGGAGCTTACCCCAAATCCCTGCTCTGCTTGGCTGTGCTGGGTTTGGGCACTGCCGTTCTGCTTGGGTGCTCCTCATCATGCCTTAGCAAAGATGGGCTGAATGGGAAGGGAAAATTGCTCCCTGCAGTTTGCTTTCTCAGCCAGCTGTCCCTGAGCAGCACGGGATTGCTGTCCTGGGCCAGGGAACAGGGAACAGGGAACAGGCTGTGCCCGCAGGAAGGAGCCCCACGGTCCCACTGCTCTGAGCTACTGCTGCTTCTGCATCCTCATCAGCCACTGGGGCAGAGCTGCCTCTGTCCCTGCAGCCTGGAGGACAGGCAGCAAGAGTTTTGGGATCATCCAGTTCCAAAGGGTAACATCCAGTCCAGCTCCCCTGCAGATGTTGGGGACGCAGGTTTGTTCTTGCTCTCAGCTCTGACTTGGTGCATCCTCGGTGATTGAATCCTGGATGGTTTTCCTTGGGCTTGAAAGAGCTGAGACCACAGAGTTTGTGTAGAAGTCTCCAAAAATCACTTCCAGTGTCCTGGCATGCGTGTGGCACTGTCTATCCAGGGATCAGGAAGTATTTCACAAATGCAGCCAGGGCAGGGTTGTGATCTCTGTGCCAACGTGAGAAACTGAGGCAGAGAGGAGACCAGTGACTTACCCAAGTCACAATGAAGGCCTTGGCACACCTGGGAAAGGTGTAAGAAGCACCTGGACCCTAAACCTCTCTAGTCTAAGACCTGTTTGCCAGCTCTGTCAGCAGCCCCTGTATTTCCCAGGGCTCCCCAGAGGATCTGATTTATCTAATTCTGCTCTTTTTATACCCAGGCATCTGTGAGAGTAAGACTAGTCTGGCATGCTTGACTTTTAATTAAATTTTTAAGCTGAGATTTTAAGATTTAGTATTTCTGGGATTCAAAGGTGAACATGCCTGCATGAATAATTTCTGTTTCTATTTGCTGCTGCTAGTACTAAGATTTGTCAAAAGCAGCTTTTAATGGCAACTCAACCCCATTAGTTTTGAAGGGTCTGTGATAAGTGTAGAGATATGAAAATTCCCAGGAAAGGGTATTTCAAGTGCTGTAGTAACCTTCTGTAACTTTGACTGTTATTTTAAAGGAACTTTGCTTGCCTATGCACCATTTCTCTAGGAATGTAAAAATCCAACAAGCATCACAAAAGCCATTCACATTAGCAGCCTCCTTGTGAATTTTAATTAACAGGAAATTCCACTCACGCATTGAAATTCAACATCCAGAATATCTCTGTTTTTCTCCTTTGATGTTCCCCATCCAGTCCTGGACCAACATCCCTATGTTCTCCTGAGACACTCAGAGGAAAATAATTTTGGTTTATTTACAGTAGGAAAGCATTTTGTCGTTGTCTTTTATCCCAGGAGCATTTGAGTTACTTTACAAACTGTTCACACGGAGGAGCTGCTCTGTGGGTCCTTGCAGCAGGGAGTGATTCCAGAGCTGTGCTCGTCAGTTTGCACTCAGCAGCGATGCTGGAATTTCAGGAGAGGCAGGAAAAGAGTAATGAAACAAATGAAAGTCCAGCATGATAGGGAATTCAGCTATTAAAGGTTAGACAGCCTTGGTTCCCATATCCCATCTATCCTTCAGAAAGGATATTGTTGGGATTTTCCTATATTTCTATAGTAGTAACCTAAGAAGACATGATCTGGCTCTGTTACTGTAAGATATTAATTTGCAAGTGATTTCAACAAAAAAAACCCCACCCCTAATTAGTTAATCTTTCTCACATCCTCAATTTCTCAAAAGGGCAGAATAATATGATCAACAGGTGCTGATGAGACTGCCATGGAGAATTATCTTCAGACTTAAATCGTTCTATTTTAGCCCTTAATTCTTCTGCTATCTCCAGCCATTTTCTTAAGCTGTATAGTTCATTTACCTCACCCTCTGCCTGGGGCAAAGCACTGCACCCCCTCCCACCGTGTCACCATGACAAGGTGACACTGTCACCACAGGTTGAACTTGCAGGTGTCTTGGCACAGGCCCACTCCAGACACTGCAGTCTGCACTTAGAACTGAGTTTAAAGCCTCTGTCCTGGTGGCTACCAGCTCAGTGCTCATCCCAAGGCCAGGTAGAGCCAGGCTCTGCCTCCTGGCAGTGATGCCAGTGGAATCCTCGGCTGTCTCACAGTTCCAGCAAGCTGCTCACAGGCATGAGGGGTCCGGTTTCCTCCTGTACTGCTAAAAAGTAAAAACCTGTGATGTTGGAAAATTTTAGAGCTTGAGTTCTACAGAGACTGGAGCTTGTCAAGAAAGCAAATTCCTTTTTATACCATCTGGAAATGACACAGGGTGGGAAAAGGCACCTTGGAGCACCCTGGGAGGACACAGGTTCCTCCTTATCTGAGAACTTGCCCAACTACATTTGGGATTTTTTTCAGAATCAAAATGAGCCGGGCCTCGGGGCCCTTGAGCAGAGTGTGACCACAAGATGTCACAGTTGCTTCACTGCAATGTGTGGTCCTGCCTTTCCTGTGTCCCAGTCCTGCCCCTTTCCCACTCCCAGCCTTCAGCCGCCGTTCCCCAGGTGTCCCTGTGAACACACACGTTGGTATTTGGGGGTTTTGCTGCTGTGTTTTGTTTGTTGGGGATTTTTTTTGGCAAATCAAGCTTGTTTATTATGTTCTGGGGAAGGTAAGGCATCTAGGTTTCTAGCTCGTTTGCAGGTCATTCATGGTATAAAATTGAAGTTAACCCAGATTTATGCCCTTGCATAAACCTGCCCTGTCCAACTGGAAGACAACAATTTTGAGTAGAGCCAGAGGAAAAAATCTTAGTATGACTGCAAACAAACACTTCTTGGTGCTGCCAGAGTTACTGCTCAGTGTCCCCACAAACCTCAGGTGCCTTTGCCAGATGGTGTAGCAGACTCAGAAAACACCACAATGTTGTGGACTTGGGAGGTTTTTGTTCTTTATAGACTATTGCTAAATTTATTTCCTTTTCTGCCCCAGAAAGCTGCCTGCACATCCTGGATGGGGTCCCAGGGGCTGATGCTAATATCAGTTCACTCTGAAGTAGAGCGAGAAAGGAGTTAAGCCGTAGGAGAAGCTGATGAGCCTTGCAGGATCCAGCTATGGGTCTTTTGGGTTAGTCCCTTATAGTGTGCACATTGAATTCAAGACCTAATTCATGGCCTGTGCAAGCAATTGCTATGGATGCTCCAAACAAACAGCACTTTCTTTCCCGCCCGCCTGGCTGGTGCCTCTTCCCGGCTGGAGCCAGGCAGAGTTTCTCATCCGGCCTCTCTGCTCCAGGGCACCAGGAGGAAAGCTCTGCTCCACCAGCCACACAGGAAAAACAAAACCCCCAACTACAAAGCGGAACTGTTGAGTGGAGCAGCCAGGCACAAGGGACCTGCTGCCTGCAGGAAGGGCAGAGGAAGCAGGCAGAGGTTTGCTCTGCCTGCTGTGCTCGTCATTCCTTGTGCTCCAGTGCCTGCCGCTGCTGTGGGGTCCAGCCATGTCCCCTGGGGAAGGTGCTGCTCTCCCACCTCTCTCTGGAGGGCAGAGCCCCACGTGCTTCGTCCCCAGGGTGGCTGGGACAGGGCTGACCTCGAGCCCTTTGCCCTTTCCAGCCCAGGGGAGCATGAGAACATCCCGGGGGCTCCCAGCTGGAGGGAGGGCTTGGCTTGGGACAGCGGGTCCCCAAAAGGGATGGGCTCAGTGGCAGCTGGGTGAGCTGTGTCACGTTTGCCCACAAATGGTGGCTTAGCATGAGAGCATCTGGCCAAGGGGCAGGTTTGGTGGGAGCCAGGGAAGGCTCCTGTAACCCCTGAGCTCATAAGTGAGGAGCAAACACCGTGGCTGTTCCTCATCTCCAGGTGAGCAGGTTTGGTGGCTGGAGCTCTGCTGGGCACATCCTGGGGTCCAGGCTGTTGGTACATCCTGGCCTGTACATCTGAGAGCTTCTCAACAGTTTGGGAACCCTGACTGTGGCTGGGTTTTCTCTGCAGTGGATAGGGAATTCAGAAAGGTTCAAGACTGAAACTTCCTCTTCCTCTGCTAGGACTGTGAGATGAGCCTTGAAGCTGTTTGTGAAGCCTGCACACAGTTTCAGCAAGGAGCAGCAGCCTGTCAGAACAGATGACCAGTTACCAGCTGGGTTGCTGGATCCTGCTGTGCCCTTTGTGCCATGATTGATGTCTGAAAGAGGAAAAGGTCCCTTTTGCTCTGAGAGAGATGCCAGCCCTGCTCACTGCTTGCTGGTGGGCAGTGTGAGGAGTAGTCATCTGATTTCCCCACAAGGAATGATGACACCCCAGGTTCCGTATGATCCTTGTGCCATCTTCGTCAGCCCATGTGTCATTGACTCATTTTTTTTCAGCTGTGTGTCATTAAAAATAAGCCTTCTCTGCAACAAGAATAAGACCAGAAAAAGTGTAAAGCCCAAGCAGTGCTGTGCATCCTGGCTGTTCTTTGGTGCTGTTATTGCCCAGGCTTCACTCACCAGGTTTTGCACACTTCAGGGATTGCCAGCACTGCTGATCTGAATTGCCTTAAAGCATCTTGGGTTTTGAGTCCTGGCTCTCAAGGTGCTGCCTTGGTTTCCTACCCTGCCTCTCCCAACAGCCACATCCTGGATCCCCTCAGAGCAATAAAGCATCGGAACATGGAGAGCTCTTGGGCAAGTCTGGGGCACCTCACTGCCGCTGGGTATGTAGAGTCAGCTTTAATCCCTCTCTTTCCCTCTGTCTTGATGGCTGTTGTATAGCTTTTCTCAGTAAACCTCCTTTCCCAGTTAAAATTGTCCCTCAAAGGATAGCTGAGGCTGCTGTCCAGCAGTGGGAGACAGGGATTGCCTGGCTGCATTTAACCCTCGGGACAGGCTCTTCTCCTCTCCAGGTTTTCTGGTTTCCGGAGTCACTCTAGATGTGAGGCCTGAGAAATTATACTCTTTCCCAAATGTTTGTTTCCATTAGATATTTAAATAGCTTTATGGGACATTTCATCCTGTCTGTAGTGGCCAAATTCTTGTCCTTGGAGACTTCCTCTGGCACTGCAGCTTCAGTGTGAAACCATTTTCTCTGTTTGTCACCCTTATACATGTAGATTCGTGTTTGGCCTCCTCTTAAAAGGCAGGGGAAGCACCACTCAATTTCCTCTTGTCCGTGTAACACCTCAGAGCTGGTCTTACAATTTCCACAGGAGGCAGTAGCCTCCTCCTTCTCCCTCCAATATCCTCTAAATAAGCACTAAAGCCTCAACCACTGCCCATGAGGTGACCCCTCAGATTGACTCTATTATTGTTTTTATAGAATGACACAATGTTTTCCTGTGCTTGCATTAATAGAGGAGTAGTTGCATTGCACTTAGTATTTATTTTTACAATAAGCGCCTTGAAATTCCCTGTCCTGCTGCTTCCAGGGGAGAGCGCAGCCCCAGCTGCTCAGGGGAGTTAGCAGGGAAGTAGAGTGAGACCAGAGCACTCAGAGGAGGACAATATAAAACCCTGTAAGTGATCATCTCAAGAAAGCCTCCTAATGAGAGTGTATGAACTTCCTCTGCTAACACCCAGGTACTTGCTCTTTTTCTAGGATGAGAGCCCGTGTTTACTGCGAAGACTTTCTGTTCCCAAAGGTGCACAGAAGCATGGCAGACCTGTGGTGGATTTACTCCAAACCTGTCCCAGCAGATGGCAGAGAGCTATGGACCTTGTTTCTGCAGTGTTCCTGCATTACAGCAGTGATAGGAGGCCTCTTTTACAACTGGATGTTTGCTTCCCTGGAGTACTCCTGGCACCTCTCCGTTGCCATGGCCATCTCCTTCAGTCTGCTGCTCCTCCTGACTCTCCTTTTGGTGCATCCTGCCCGTTGTGTCTTCAGCATGATCATGCCCACTTTAGGCACCAAGCAGGGCCGGAAGCTTCTCTTCTCCACCTGCATCATGATCGCAGTGGTGAACATAGTGCCCAACATCATAGGCAACATTAAAACCATACTGCAGGTTATTAAGTGCATCTGCAAGAATTCCTCTGACAGCCTTCTGAACTCAACTGCCCTGCTAGAGAAAGTTTCCTGGGAGTTTGGGGATGCAATCCAAGAAACCATTCATTCCATTCATAAGCCTATGAATGGACATTTTCGCTTTTTGTTGCTTCAGAACAGCTCCTTCATTTACCAAAAAATGCACCTTGCTGGTGAAAAAATTAGCAGAGAGTTCTTGTCTGTTGAGATTTTGGTCAAAGACTCAATACGAGTAGCCAACAGACTGGCTGCTGCCTCCTTCATGCTCTATCTCTGTTTTGAATCTGCCTGGTATTTGAAGAATTATCTCACCAACCTCCGCTTTGACAATTTTTACATCACCAAGAAGCTGGAGCGTTTAGCCATGGACAGAAGTGCAGCTCATCTCCTGGTGGGCTCATCCAAAAAACTCATCCGACCAACAGGCTTGAAGCTGTCCTGGGAGGAAGGGATGCTGTGCCTCGTGCAAGCCATGCTGGTCACTGTGGCCCTGATGCTGATGCTGGTGGTCGTGGCCATGGACCACTTTGCGTTCAGCGTGGCAGACACAGCGGTGAGAAAGGCAGCTCAGTTCTCTGCAGTGCCCGTCACTCTCAACATCAAATACCAGGTGAGTGCTGGGGTGTTCTGCCCTGCCCTGCTCTGCTCTGCCCTGTGTGGGGACCCCACACTGTGTCCCCTCAAGGAGGTGGTGGTGGGGATTGCAGCCTTTTTACTCCTATTTACACAACCCCGACTTCCCTCCCCAGCAGCCAGCTGGGTGAGCAATAGGCTTTGGGGGAGGAGGCAGTGGCACGACCTCAGTTGTTCCCTGGAGGGGAGCAAACAGTGCCTCATGCTGCAAAGACACTGCTAGCACCAGGCAGTCAGATGTCCCTGTGTCTCCAGGTCCCTTCCCTAAGCAAGGTGGAGGAATGGGACACTGTCCCCCCACTGCAGACTGGGTGCAAGTCCAAAAGGAAGGGAGCAGCTAATGAACACTGAGAGTGTCTCCTCATCCTGTTGCACAGGCTGTTTCTTCAGTAGAAATCCCTGCTTGCTGGCTTTGTTGTTGCCCTCTGCAATCCTTTCCACCAGAAACCTCTCCAGTTTCTATTTCAATATTCTTTGGCCTGGTGTTTTAACTTCCTTCCTCTGCCACACAGCCTACCTCCTTCCCCAGCCCCAGGATCCTTAGTGCAGATACCTGTTTATGATGGATTTACAGGAAATTTACAGGATTTACAGGGTTTAAAAAAAGCTTCTAATATTCAGCTATTCAGCCATTAATACCACAGCCTGGATTATATCTTTCACCATAAATCTCATTCAGTGAATGCCTGTTGTGATGTCTGTACCAGTGGATGAAGATGATAGATAGGACTGGCTCTCACCCTGCCCAGTACTCAGCGCCTACACATCCCACTGCTACTCAGCCTGAAGTGATCACACACTTCAGTGTCCTTCTCTTAGTGCTGTAACAGTGATTCCACACCCCCAGGCAGATGTTTCTGTAGTGATCAGTTGATTTTGGTTTCTTCATATCCCATTCACATTTTAACTCTCCTTATTTTAGGTTGAAATAGGGATCATGCCCTTTCTATTCAAAGTTTTTGGGCGTCCTTCTGAAAAATTACTGCTCGGAGACTTCAACAGGACCTACCACCATCATCTGATCTTGAGCTCTGCCCACTGCAGGATCAGCCCTCCCACACCTCCCAACCCCTCTGTGCTGCTCGTTGTGGGGCTGCTCTTCTGCATCCTCTACGCCACCGTGTTCCTGGAAACCTACGCACGCCGCCTGTGCCGGAACATCGCAGCCTCCTTCTTCCAGAGCTGGGAGGAGAAGAGAGTGCTTTACCTGTACAGGAAACTGTCCAGGAGGCACGGGAAGGAGCAAAACTGTGTGAAGGATGCTTTGGGAAGTCAGGGAGATGTCCCTGACACCACAGCATAGGCTTCTGCCATAGGATCACACATTTAATTTTCCAGAGTGAGAGAAGTGTTTGGAGCTTGGGGAAAAAATGTCACATTTTTGCATTATTTTGAGAAAAATGGGCTACAATTCCTTTTGGTTTTTTTGTGGTTTTTTTTAATATCTAGAAGGTCTGGAGTCTGCTGTTGCATATGTGCAGCACTAAGCAAGGATAACTGGGAAATACATGGGAGCTGGGGTCAGGTAAGAGCTCATTTACCTTCTCCACCACATGTGTACTGGAAGAAGTACACACTTTCTTTCTTTCTTAGGTTATACCTTCAGGCAACAAAAAAGGAAAGTCATTTGACTTGATTAATTTAATTTTCAATGAGCTTTTCCTTTCAGGTTTTGTGCACAGAAACCTAGGTAGACTGGATAAATTTAGAAGATAGTTTATTCACCAAAGAAAGTGTCACTTTCAACCTGCTGAAGTAAATTCAAGATCAATATGACCATGAGAGGCACATCCTGGGCATGGGTGGGGGTGGAAATCAGCACATGAGGGCTTTACAAAATCTCTTCAAAATGGCTGTTCAAAATAAAATATAAATAAAATAGCTGCAGGACTTCAGAAAAGAATGAGAACGATCAATAAAGGTCAGTCTGGGTGTTGATCTCTTTTCCCAAGTAAGAAGTGATAGGACGAGGGGAAACAGCCTCAAATTGTGCCAGGAGAGGTTTAGATTTGATATTAGAAAAAAAATTCTTCAAGGTTTACCAAGCACTGGCATAGGCTGCCCAGAGCAGTGATAGGGTCACCACCCCTGGAGGGATTTAAAAGATATGTAGATGTGGCACTTGGGGACATGTTTTAATGGTCCCTTGGCAGTGCTGGGTTAATGACTGGACTTCGTGGTTTTAAATGTTGGGTTGTTTTAAGCTCAGAAATTATATTGTTGTATACAAATTAATACATGCATCACTTGGGCAGCATCTGAAATGTGTTAGTTTTTATAGAGAGGCAGATTGGACACCTCTGTAAGGGCAGGATCCAGAGGAGAGGGAGATAAATCCCTGCCAAGTTAAAAACTAAGAAACTTCACAGCTTCATTTCTTTGAAGCATGTCTATTATTTTTGTCCCTTCTTCCACTGAAGTTTTCATTAAGGTAATTATTTGACATAATGCACCTCAATGAGATTAAATGACAGAAATGAAGTGGTAGCTGCTGCCAGATGCACTGAATTTTCTCATCTTCTAAGATACTTGAAACAAGTATGTTTGGATTATATTTTTTTAAGCATCTATCTAACAAAACCCTGGTGAATTCATCTCCCCAGGTTTTTTAATGCTCTGTTGTTCTGATGATTAATCCAAGCACCTTTATGCCTCTACAGCAACTGGGGGCTTTGTCATGGTATTTCTGTAGAAAATGTCCTGTGCTCTATTGTTTGGGTGAAAGTAAAAAGATTTCCACTCAGTAGCTAAAATTATCTGGAGCTTGGGGTTCAGATAGCTGGGAGGAGAGAAGCTCTTCAGACTGCAAACCATCCAAGCAGCATGTTGTCTTCCAACAGGAACAACTCAAAAAGGAGTTTTTCCTCAGGAAGACATCTTTTTGACATCAACCATGTTGTCCCTGGTGCCACATTGGGCTGTCATGTTTTCCCCAGAGGAACTGGCAGGAGGCAGAGCTGCTGGAAATTGCTCAGCTCTCCTGAGAGGCGTTCCTCAGCTGGATAAAGGTGTGACAAAATAGAAAACATTACCATTATGGAGCTGTATTACCCACTGGAGGGGTGAGCTGCCTTGCCAGGGTTTGTGTGATGGTGCAAGAGAGAAATGCTGAACAGATTAACCAGCAGGAAACGTTAATTTATTCACATATTTTTTATTAAGTAGAACCAATGTACAAGTCTTGTTATTTGCTGAGGGATTTTCTTCCCTCAGAGCCCCTCCATACTCACTCCCTCACTCTTGCTCATCAGGGCTCTAGTTGCTTTGTTTTCACTCAGCACATCCCTCCCATCCCACAGGAGGCATTTCCATCCCCATTTCCTCCTGGAAATGGGGAGCAAGGCTTTGTGTTGTGTCACTCACCCAGGTCCTGAGTGTCCCTCTCCTGCAGGGGGAAAATCCCTGCTGCTCCGTGCTGCCCCTGCTCACTCTCTCCTTTGCTGTCCCTGACTGCAGGGCAGTGTTTCACCACACCTGCCTTCTGGGTTTGGATGCTGGTGGAGCTCAGGCTCAGAGGTTTGTGTGCAAGGAGGCAGAGGCAGGGCTGGGGTGCCCCAAAGAGGCTGGGGAGCCTTTGGTGATGGGCACCAAAGCTCCTTGCTGTTGCTCAGTGCCAGCCCCCAGCTGGGCTGATGCCGTGACCCTGCTGCCAGGGGCTCATCATTCACTCAGATCTGCTGCAGCTGCCACCAGGGCAGATGTGGCCCTGGATCTGCATCCACAGCTGCCATTTTTCCCAGGAGTTACCACCATGTGAGGAGGAGCTGTCAGCCTGGCAGGACACACGGGGGTGGGCCAGACATGGCTGCTTGCCTGGTTTCTTCTTTGCACTTACTGAGATTTGAGGCTTCTTAATTAGCTAAAGAAAAACTAAAAGAAAACTAAAGAAAACTGCAATCACAAGAGAGAAAGGCCCATGGATGTTTTTCCTCCACCAATGCAATGAACCCAGGGGACAGAGAGACACTCCCACACAGGACAAGTTTTACCCTGAAGCCCCTGATTCCGTGGAATTTTGTGGTATATTTTAGTGAAGGGGTGGAGGTGAACTGACTCCATTTCCTCAGCCTCAGGTGTATTAGGTAAAATATATGCTAAGTTCCTGCTTATGGCTGGCTGGCAGGCAAGAATGAACAACCTTAATATACTGAGGTGCAAGTGTAAATAATCCAGCTCAGTCTCTAGGAAAGATCTTATTCACAGCCACAAATCTGCATCTACCAGAGCACACAGGCAAGCAAACAAAAACCTCTTTCCAGAAGTATTTTCTGATTTTTAAGCAAACTCCATTTTTATTGCATTTATTCTATCTGTAGTATTTGCACAGTAATTGCAATGAAGAAGAGACACTTCCACACACCAAATTTTAGAAAAGGAAATATTAATGGGCATAAATAAAAGCAAAAAGAGATCATAATGCTATCATAAATGCTTCATAGCATTGTGCATATAATTCATAGTGAGAATTTCCCAAATCCTGGCTCTTTCAACTGTAGATTGTGTCAGGGTTTCACTCTGAACTCAATGCCTCACATTTTGCAATAGAAAATTTCCAAATTAGTTGTAGCCAGCTTTCAGCCTGCAACACAAACTGTGGAAATGAGGTAGAAGCAACACTGGTTATCCCAAAAGGCTGCTAAAAGCTGGAATGTGGACACAGAAGCCAACCCTGCAGGCATGTTTCTTGGTCCCCTGATTTCCAGAACTGAGCACATCACTAATTCTCACTCTTCAGGTACTCAGAGAAGCCCTGAGATTCATGACTTCAGAAAGAAGCTCCAGGGGTTCAGGGGATGGCATTGGCACACTGAGGAGATGCTGCGGAAATGCAGCCAGTTCACCTCCATCCCTTCAAGCCCCTCCCAAGGACTGAGGCAGAGGCAGTTCTGTGTTTCTTTGCTGATGAGCAAAGATTAAATCTCCAGAAGAGATGTTTGCAAAACACAGACAAACATGAAAAAGTACCAGGATTTCACACATTTCTTACTTAGATGCTGTTCCAGTCAACATTCTGTAATTCCTCATCCCACCTGGAAACAGCTGGAGAGATGCTTTCATACCCGAGAAGGGAGAGAGGCCAATTCTGTGAATTTATTTCCCAAGAGATTTAAAATAAAAAGGCCAGGGGTCTGACTAGTCAGGGGTGATCCATGGCTTGGACGAGAGGTTTTCCTTTGAAGCAGGTTGAGAAACTGAAACAGCCAAGTTGAAAAGCTGAAAGCTTCCTCTTTTGCATTATAAGTTAAGCTGTTCAGACAATAAAGTAGAACCTCTGTGAATCATAGGAAGGAGCAGGTCAAGCTGAGGCTGTGGCTGGGATGGGATGAATCACCTTTTCCCTTTACCAGGAGAGGGAAGAAATTGTTCCATGTGCCCAATGCTTTGTGCTCTGCACTGCCAGGGAATCAGTAATGCCAGGTTCACAACCACAGTGAGGGAGGGAGGAACTTTGGTCCCATCTAGACCTTTCCTAAAAATAGATGCCTAAAACCATGTGAGTTTTGCTCTCTCAGGAGCAGCTGATGATGTATGTGTGGTCCTGGGCTCTGTGGGAAGTGAGTATGGTGCTTTAGATGGGGCTGAGAGGAGGAAGGAGCTTTCTCTGGCATTGGAATAAATTCCTCTAAGAGCAGGGAGAGATTTGCCCTCTGTCTGGACACTGCAATGAGCAGTGCACACAGGAAAGACTGAAAAAATGTTTGAAACCACAAATTGGGTGGAGGCTCCTGAGCAGCAAGAGCTGCTGCAATTTCATCACCTGTTCTTTTGGACTAACCAGAGCAGCTCTGAGGAGTGAAGGCTGATGGATCAGAGACATATTTTGGAGGGAAGATCTGCAGCAGCAGGACCAGAGAGGTCAGCTTTAGCAGGCTTTTTCCTGCCCTTTCATGCCCTAGACTGCTGTGTAGGATGCAGTGGTGGATTTCAGTGATGAAGAACTTTACAGACACCATTCCCAGTGTTTCCTGGGTGTTTACACCAGACCTAAGGACTTGGAGCATTTTGTCAGTCCCATTTTGTCACACCTGCTTGGTGTGACATCCAGTCATGGTATGAGCCCAGACCTGGATACCAAGTGAGGGTGGGCTCATGTTTCCTCCCTGATTCCCAGATGCATGTCATGGTTCTGCCTGCATGGACAGGGAGCAGGAGCAGAGCTGGAGGCTGCTGTGCTCTCCCAGGGCTGTGCTCATCAGGTGTGCAGAGTGTGCTGTACCAAGTGCTTGTTGTTACAGAGTTATGGTGTTGGCATTTAGATGTCACAGAATATGAAATAACCCGTAATTACAGTCTAATTGTTCTGGCAGAGTTTTATTATTTTATAATATTGCATGAAGAGCTTTTATCTCCCCTTAGCATTATTGTGGCTATTATCCCCTCAGGATGCCCCTCCAGCATATATCCACCCTGATTACTGTTCTGGGAACTGCCAATCTCTGTTCTGGCTCCAAGTACATCCTACCCTGCATGCTGTCCTCAGGATGAGCACTGGGATGGGTGGTTGAGGTAGGATGTGTCACACACGGTGCCCCAAAAGCACATCAGATGTGTAATTTTTCACAGTACAGCTCCAAGCCTTGCTTGGTTCTGGCAAAGGCTCAGCTTTGGTTTCCCAAACCACAGTTTCCTCTTACAGTTATCAAGATTCCAGAAAGACTGGGACTCCCAGTGCTTCCATTTCTTTGTGTTGTCCTGAAAGCCAATGCTTCCACCTGCTTCTTGCTTTTTGCTTGTTCAGGCACATTTCCTGGAGGATTGGTGATGGACACAGAGCTGCTCAGGGACTGGCAGGAGGAACTGCTTCAGAGGGGTGCTTTAAATGCTGTTATTATCTGCACTAATAACTGCTGGATTGTCAGTGCCACAGAGTAAAGCAGCCAGGGGAGTAATTACCTGCAATTATCCTGCACAGTGTTCCAGGTCTGAACCAAAACAAAGCTTTTTCCAGTGTCTGCAGGCATTTGTCTTGGTTTTGTTTCCTGATCTAACAAAGCCAGTTCCTGGAATGGGTTTGAGGAAGCAAATGAACCCCAACTTCTCTCTGAGAACATTTGTGCCAGGTTTGTCCCTTCTCCTCTCCCACACACAGTTTTATGACACAGTCCACATTCTGAGGGCTCCCAGCATCACTGTGAGCCAGCAGCAGTGGGATGAAGTGCTGGAATTGTGTCTGTGTTAGAGTCACTCCAGAGCACTGAAATACCTTGGATTATGTGAGAAAACACACGTGCCCACACTCCCAGTCCTTGCCACAAAAGTGCAATAAGGGACAGGAGCTGCCATTGCTCCCAAACCTGGGGCTGTGGAGGGCAGGGGTGTGAGGCTGGCCAGGACACAGAGGACCTGGTGCAGGCTGCCAGTAGAGCCCTAAGGAAGCCAAATGGAAAGAGAAAAAGAGAATAATTTGTCCTTTAAAACTGACCCAAAGGTGAATGAAATATCATGGGAAGCAGTGAAAAAGACATGAATTGTTGTCTGCCAAAGAGCAGCATAAGGTTCCCCAGAGCAAAGGGGAAAACACTATTTGTAAGTCAAAGCCTGGGGACAGTGCTGCTCCTTGGGCTGAGGCAAAAAGCATTTTATCCACCCAGGTTTGTGCAGCCCAGGTTTAAAAATTTGCCTGTGAAACATTGGACTTCAATCACTCAGCATCAGAATGACCCTTCACACTTTGGATATGTGCCTCAGTGTCTGGGATTAACAGGACACCTCTGCCTTTAATTGAAATCTGATCTAATAAAAAAGAGAGTTGTCCCCTTGTCTTTTTTTCCACTCCACGGGTTAGGGGGCCCTTAGCACAATTACTCTTTCAATTTGAAAATTCATTCTGACAGATTGCAGAGACATCAGGAACAAGCATGGAGCTGGCAGCAAACTGTGGCTATTGCTGACCATCAGGGATCTCATCTCCCAGCCTGACCACCAGGGAGATACCAGATATCCCAGCCTCATTGTTGGAAAGATTTGGAATCTTTGGGTTAAGCCTTCTCCCTCAGAAGTGACACTGTGCTTGTTTGGGACAGGAGGTTCATTCAGGGGTTCATTCCTCAGCCCAAGGGAAACGGGAAAGGTTGTGGATCTCACTGGCACCGCCCTGCTCCTATCCTCCTGAGGATGAGGAATAAAGGACTCCCCACCCTCGGCTCTCCTTGTCCTGGGGGAGCAGTGAAGCTTGTTTACTGGCTGGGGACACAGGCACCCACAGTGCGGGGTCCCACTCACTGCTGGGGTACTTGCAGCCTCTGCACCTCCCCACCCTGGCACCTCTCACCTGCACCCCCATCCCCTGCCTGGGCTCCCTCCCTCCTCCTCCTCCTCCTCCCGCTCCGTCCTGCCCAGCGGTGCGCTGGGACCCGGCGGGCGCAGGCGGGGGATGCTGGCGGGAGGCGATGCGGGGTCCGAGGGGGCTGGGGGCTGTCCTGGGGGAGCCGGGTGGTTCCCGGGGGTCCTGGCGGCTAAGGGGAGTCCTGGAGAGCCCCGGGAGCCTGGGGGTTCTGGACAGTCCCGGGTGGTTCACGGCAGCTCCTGGAGACCCCCGAGGACTGGGGGGATCCTGGCCGCTCCCCGCCCCTCCAGGCGGAGAGTTTGCAGGGGAGAGGGATGCAAGGAGCAGGGCGGCTGCAAGACTTGGGGCGAATCGTGGAAAAAAAAAGGCGAGGGAGGAGCCGGGGTGGGCGGGAAAGCGGGGAGGGGGCTCGGGGACAGCCCCGGCTCCCGCTGCCGCCGCAGGGTGCGCGGGGCTCCGCCGGTGCCTGCAGGCGCGATGGAGAACGGCTCGGCCAGCGGCAACCAGAGCCTGGGCAGGATGCCCCGGCAGCCCCTGGAGCTGCAGGTGGTCACCATCCTGCTGGTGCTGCTCATCTGCGGCGTGGGCATCGCCGGCAACGCCATGGTGGTGCTGGTGGTGCTGCGCACCAAGCACATGGTGACCCCCACCAATTGCTACCTGGTGAGCCTGGCCGTGGCCGACCTCATCGTGCTGCTGGCCGCCGGGCTGCCCAACATCTCCGAAGTGCTGGCTTCTTGGGTGTACGGCTACGCCGGCTGCCTCTGCATCACCTACTTGCAGTACCTGGGCATCAACATCTCCGCCTGGTCCATCGCTGCCTTCACGGTGGAGCGGTACATCGCCATCTGCCACGCCATCAAGGCACAGCTCCTGTGCACCGTGTCCCGCGCCAGGCGCATCATCGCCTCGCTGTGGCTCTTCACCTCCCTCTATTGCCTCATGTGGTTCTTCCTGGTGGACACCACCCAGGTCACCTTCTCGGATGGGGCGCAGGTCACCTGTGGCTACCGGGTCTCCAGAAGCCTTTACATGCCCATTTACTTCTTGGATTTTGCCGTCTTCTATGTCATCCCGCTGGGGCTGGCCACTGTCCTCTACGGCCTCATTGCTCGCATCCTGTTCGCGAGCCCCGTGCCCGGCACCCCGCAGCATTCCCCGGGCTCCGGGCACCAGGGCAGCTCCCTCAAGCTCTCCTGCCGGGGCGGCAGGGCTGCCCTGAGCTCCCGCAAGCAGGTAGGGGCTCCCCGCCGTCTGGGGTCTGCTCTGCCAGGGGCTCGGGGCTTTGAGGGCCGTTCTGGCAGGGATGAGGCGCCACAAAGCTTTGTTTCCCTTTCTGGAGGGAGTGGGGAGCGTTGGTTTGCTGCAAAGGAGCCCCTCAAGCCCAGCGGGAGTCTGGCAGCACGGATGGGCTCCCCCTGCTTTGGTCGGGCTTGGTAGAGCAGGACAGGGATTCAGGCGGGGAGAGGCAGGAGTGCAGGCACTTCTGCTGGCTAATTAATTACTGATTGCCTCCCCGAGGAGGAGAGGGCTGGGTCACGTTATGGCAGTGGGACTCATCTCTCAGACAGCGTCCTGTGCAGGTGAGCTCACATTTAAAGGAGCAAAGAGAAGGGAGAACTGTCTTCCCTTGGAGACCAGCCCTGGCTGCAGCCCCCCCATCCGTGCAGCCGGGGGAGTCACTGCCACAGCGGTGTGTTTGCATTTCGGTGGTTCCTGTGTCTCTCAGCTGCCTCCTATCTCTCCGTATCCTTCTCCTCCCACCTCCTTCTGTCCTAATTGCTCATCCTTCTCTGTTCACATGGGCAATCACTGCCTCGTGTCCCATCTCTTTGGGCAGGTCAGTATACAGACAAGGGACAGTCCCACTCTGAATAGGCAGGGCCCATTCAGCTTTCCTTTTAAAGAAAGGGGTTGAATCTGGGACTTTGGCTTGAAGTCCATTAAATCACTAGTTCTGTTGTGATTTCCAAAGTAGGCTTCAGCCTGCCCTATAGTCCTTGTGTTTCCAGCTCAGTAGCTTGTTGTCTGCCTTGCACAGGAACCTCCATTCCCCAGGAGAGACGAGTCAGGGTCACAGAGGGGAAGCAAACAGCTCAGAGAACGTGTATTTCTTCATGAACTTCTGAATCTTTCCAGTCCAGCTTTTCCTCCCTTTTTCTCTGAAAGGTTTAAAGCAAGTGCTGACTTCTTCAAAAGCATTTGCCTGTTCTCCCATGGCCACTGGCTGCTGCAGGAGCCTCAGGCAGGGTGTTTTGCAGTGAGGGCTCTCGACTGGTTGATGGATCTCTCCTTCCAGAGCAGCTTGCTGGAGGGGCTGTGCTGCTCCCCCTGCAATGCTGTGCTGTGGAGTGGCACAGCATGCTCCAGCATTTTTGGGACAAGTGGCTGCTGGGGCATTCCAGCTCCTGGAAACATCTTCTGCTCTCTTTGCTGTTACACCAGGAGTTGACTCGAGATTGGCATTACCTCCCACAATATCCTAGCACACAAAGACTTCCTTGGAAAGCCTGACATCACAGTGCTGCCATCATAAGGAATAAAGAAGGCACTAAGTTTTTAAACTGTAAAGCAGTTTTCCAGGGCTTCCAGTTGGTGTGTGTGTAGCTCTGGAGGTGCCTCTGACCAGAGTACAGACACCCACATCAGCATTTCTCCTCTGGCCTCTCTTTATAGGGGAACTGGCTCTTCCAGGTCCCGTGCCCAGAGTTCCCTGGGAAAGCTCCTAAAGGGGCTCTCTCAGAAGGGCCTGTTTTTCTCCCCTGCCTGGATGGCTGAGGGAGATTTTCTGTGGCTGTGCTCCTACAGAACTGCCCTGCTTTTGGGGTGTGAAGGTGCTGCAGTTCTCTCACTGGTGCTTCTAAAAGCACTTAAATCCTGAGCAGGACAATAAACAAGGTGTGAGCTTTGCTGTATTTACCACTTCTACAAGCACCTCCAAGTCTGTATTTCTCCTCCCGAAGAGGGACCACTAGAGGGAGTGGGATTCCTAAAAAAAGGCTGTACAACTCAGAATGTACGGTGCAGGAATAAGGAGGGAGGATACTGGCTGGGGAGAAGCATCTGTGGCTTCCAGGAGAGGAGAAGAGGCTGGACACAGCTTTGTGAGACACCACTTGTACATTTTCTCAAATCTTTCCCAAAAGGCAACAAACTGTAGCAGCAAACAAGTTTCAGTCTTAGCAACAGCCTCAGCACTCATTGTATCACTGCAAGATCTTATTTTTGGAAGTGTCCTCACATTTCCATTAAACCACACACAGCAAACACCTTCTATTTTGGCCACAGCTGGGTAATAGTCCCTTTCTTCTAGGGAAAGTTTTGTTGCCACAAGCAATGACTCCCAGTTTCTACTCACGGCATTGCAGGAAGGTATAGTTTCTTTTGATGAAGTAAAATAGCACTCCAAGAAAAGCTGAGAGACTCTAAATGTGATCCCAGTGCTTATGTCCATACTAAGAACTGGATTATTGCACAACTCCCTTTCTGACATTTGAAACACCACTGCCTAGATACGCGTGTGGCATCAGTGTTTAGTCATACTTTCCTCCTTGGGGACGTGTGTATTGTGTTAGTATTTGTTTGAGGAGGATTGCCACTTACCAGAAATAGCTGTTGAAATTATTAGGATGACTGGTGTTTCAGTGCAAAACCCCAATTTCCTGAACGAGCTTATTTTGAGCTGAGGGCAATTACTGCTCACTTTTGAGTTCTCAGTTTCTTTTTGTTCCCAATATGTTTATGTAGTACTCCCCTAGTGTGCTGAAAATTAAAGTAACCCATGGTAAGTAGCTAAGTAAGCCCTATATCAGCACAAGTAATAAAAGATTCCTGACAGTCTCCTCTGCTTCCAGGGTTGCTCTGAACCAAAAGCCTGTTCCTGGAACGATGTAAGTGATGTAGGAAACCAGGAAACCCTAGGCAAGGAGATGAAGTGCATTCCCTGACACCCCTAAAACCTAGGTCCCTACCTTTAGACAAGTATTTTCCCCATTCATTTACTGTTATGTAAAATTTTCAAATTTGTTTTCTGGTACAGACATTCCCATGCTTATCCTAGCTCATTACAAGGATGGTGAATACCTTTCCTAAAGAGATTTAGAGGCTCTTCAATAGTAGATGACAATCTATAATTTCTGGTTTTATTTATGCAAGATTATTTCCTGATTAAAACGGTTTCAGCAAGAACTAGTGCCATGCCCTGGGTGTTTCTTTTAAATGCTTAGAGAGGGGAACTAGCTGTCTGCACCAGTGCTACAGTGGGAAAGTTGTGCTGGAGATTTAGCACCATCTGGCTATTTCTCTTTTTGCATCTCCCCCCCATCAAGGTGACCAAGATGCTGGCTGTGGTGGTGGCCCTCTTCGCCGTGCTGTGGCTGCCTTACCGCACACTGGTGGTGGTGAACTCCTTCGTGGACCCTCCGTACCTCAACACATGGTTCCTCCTCTTCTGCCGCCTGTGCATCTACCTGAACAGTGCCATCAACCCCATCATCTACAACCTCATGTCCCAGAAGTTCAGGGCTGCCTTCAGGAAGCTGTACAAGTGCCAGGAGAAGGGTGCTGAGCACCCTGCCCCGCCCTGCACCCCGGTGTACTACAGCACTGTGAAGGACTGTTCTCACGACAGCTCTGACCACAACCTCACCGAGCAGGAGGATCTGAGCAGGCTCCCTGCACCTGCAAAGAAACATAAACAAATCCCCTGAGACTGAAACAACGCAGGCAGTGGGAGCTAAGTGGCTGTACACACTGTGCTGGGAGAGTGCCAAGAGGAATTGCTTTGGCACTGCAGCGAGCTTCATTCAATACTTCTTCAGGGCATTTAAGAAAACGTATTGTTATAGGCAAATTAATTTGCTTTTCCTTAGTGCTAATTTATTCTTGTTTGGTGAAGTGTTAGGCACATGTCAATATTTAGCATCTCCAAAGCATCTGTTGTTAAATATAGCAGTGCCACCCCATTTTGTTATGTGCAAGTGCTGAGCTGGACCAAAGCACTGAAAGGAATCCCAGGAACAGAAGACTGTTCAAGGAAAAAATACACCCTTTTTCTAGTGTGAGTCTGTCCTACCCAAACTGACATGCCACAGACACCCCATGGAAGCTGCTCCTCTGGAGTCCTTTTGAAGTTAATGAGGACAATTAGGCATTTCCACGTGTCTCATCTCACCGCTCTCCTGTGAGGAATACATCCCCACAGAGGAGATAAATGCCTCCAAGATACAAGCCCATTGACTGTAAAGGGACTCTCAGGGGGAGACTCCTACACTAGGAATAACCAAAGCTGGGTGTCATGGGCCTCATATCATGTCTCTGGAAACACTGCAGTGCTGGTAGCACAGAAACCCGAGATCCAGACAGATTTGCTACAATTAGCAAACTAATAATGAACAAACTAATAGTAAATGCTCCCTAATGTAACAGAAGTACTTCCCATGTTGTGGTCTGAGTTTCTTTTGGATAACTTTACCTTTCCTGTCCAAATTCCTCTGCTTGCTTCAGCTGGAAGCTGTACTCTTGTCCTGTAAGCCCCAGTGATCTGTGTAGTTGTGTACCACAGAGCAGTGTTGCTCTCTGCCCCAGCTACAGGTGCATTTCCATGGCAGGTGAAGAAATTCTCTTATTTCCTGGAAATCATTTGTGAAGCCCTTTAAGTGTTTTGTGATTACTGACACAAACATTTATTGCTGCTGTCAGTAGATATTCATACCCTGCAGCATCCAGGAGACCAAGGACACTTGCCCCAGACTTGCAAGAGACCATCTGGACTATGAGCAAAATCAAAAAGATTCACATGAACCAAACCCTAAGCTCATGCCAAATAAAACAAGTGTCTGCCACCAGTTAGCCTTGAGTGACTGTGAAGTATCACTTGAACAGCCAATGCAGCCTCACTAGTCAAATTACCTTAGTTTGGCTTTCACCAAACTATAGTGTTAAAAGAGCTTAGAATTTTGCAGCCACTCGGGAAAATATGGGTGTGATATTTTCAAGGGCACAAAATGTTAATTAACCATTCTGCATCTACAGGAAATCACTTCACTGAATGAGTCAGGACAAGAACTCAAGTCCCCTCAGTGTGTTGGAACTGTCCAGGACCTATTTTGTTGTGTTTAGGGAGGTTTTGCATATATGATTATTATATTGCATGTTATTAAACCATCAATGTTACCCCTAAAATAGATGAGGATGAGGGAACAGAACACTGGCTTTTTGCAGTTATTTTAAACATAATGCATTTGGAGTTTAAGCATTCATGCTATTTTTGCACTGTTTTGTGTATATTGTATAATGTGAATTTATGAACAGAGTTCCTATTTGTTGTTGTTAAGAAAGTTCTGCACAGAGATTTGGGATTTACTTCTTGAAGAAAATGGAGGTGTTTTTGCTAACATGTGAGGATTTGCTTGTAACAATCTTTTTTATACTACAGACATTTTTTTCCCCCTTAGAACAGATTTTTCCTTAGCAGCTCAGAACAAGATATTGATAAAGATGTGCAGACAAAGCAAAGCAGTAAGGATCAGGGTAAGGTGGAGGAGTGGGAAGGGGATCCCTGGGTGACTCCTGGGGCCTTGAGCACAGGCAGAATCTTCCTGGGATGGGCTGTGCTGTCTCCTCCAGCCCTTCCCCTGAAACTGAGGGGGCAGAGCTGGATGTGGGAAGAGGATTTACTGCTGGAACTTGGAAACCCACCTGCATCCTGACCTAAGGCATTTCTCAGGCACGGGATGGGCAGTTTGACAAACAGCCTTGATCTCTGCAAACACAAGGAGCTGCTTGATTCTGAAGTATCTCCAGCAAGATGTTTTCCACTCCTCATCACATTTCCTATCTTCACTCTTCCCCTTTCTGCTTCTCCCCCCAGATGGAGACACCCTAAAAGCATTATTTTCTTAATTAAATTTCAGGCCAGCAGATAGAACAGATAGTTCTGAAATATTTGTTCAACATACTTGAGATTCAATTAAAACCTGATTCTCTTCTCCCCTTTCTGCTCTCAGCTGCCAAGTACTGCATAACCCTTTGCTATTTTTTGAGAAGTAATTGGCAGATAAATTCTCCTGGAACCACGAGATCTCCAACAAATGCACCAGTGTTAAACTCTGTAGATGAGGAATGAGTTCCTGGTCCTTCCCCCTGCATGTATTCTGACACTTTAGGAGGAGCTGAGAGACTTTTAGGTGGAAGTGGAGGCAGAAGGTCAGCACTCAGCTGCTAAGGAGATTGTGGTTGAGATATGCATGCTGCTAGGAAATAAATCAATAACAGAAAAGAATTAAAATAAATAACTCATCACTGTAACTTCCTTTGGATATTCAGGGCCTGAATAAAAACCTCAATTCCTTATAAGAAATCAGAGATCACCCTTGAAGCTTCAGCCTGCATTACCTAGTACCTTGCAAAATCCCACCCTGCTCATAAAGTCTCAAGCCGTATTTTACCCTCAGCATTTATTTGTCTCAACAGCATGAGTGTGGGCTGTGAGTTTATAAACATGCCAGCAAATAAAGAATCTATTGCTCCTAAGTAATTTATTGCATTGAAGTGTAACTCAACATGGTCTAACCTGTTACTCTCCTAATTAAAGCTCATTATTTCTAACCCCTGCCCTTTCAAGGGTTGTTAACCTGGTAAAACACCATCTGGTTTCTTCAATTACAAACAAGTCCCCTGGCAGGAGAGGAGGGATCTGGCAGTGCTGCAGAGCCCTGGGGTGAGGGGAAGAATTTGTGAGTAGTGCAGAGAGGGGGATGGAGGAGGCAGAGGCTTGGGGAAGAGCTGATGGGAGAGTGGTGAGGTTTCTGTGCCTGAAGAACCATAGGTTGGCTGAAGCTCCTAGCATTCATCAGGGAGTTTCAGCTTAGGAGACACCACATCCAGGACATTTACCTGAATTTGGCTGGTCCCAGTGATAGAGGGCACACAGCAACTGCCTGTATGCAGGGCATGGATGGGACCTCAGCAAGGGTTATGTACTCTGGCAAAACACACAAGTTTAAATAACTTATGAAAATCTGTAGTTAAAGGCCCTATCAGGTTGTCTTCTTTGCCTCAAGATTTGGGTGGTGGGAAACCGGGGAAATAGGGCATCTATGCCAGCCTATGTCACAGGAGAGAGATCATGCAGGTGGTTTTTTGGGAGAGCCTGACCCCTACAATGATGGCCAGCACGCTAAAAGCCAGCCTGCTCCAGGGACAAATTATGGAGTAACACAAAATACCAGCAGTTCCCTAAAAAGAAAAACAGGATTAAAAGACCATGAGGGCATGCAGCACCTCACTGCAACCAGAACAGGCTTCCACTCTGTGGCACCCAACCATGTTTCTAAAATAAAATAGTGGTACCTTTAAATGAAAAATGTTCAGGTCACCAAAGAGGATGCTGAACAATTGCTTAAATTTTTAAGAGCCACAAGAAAGGGTTGGACCACACAGTAGGGAAAGAATTGGATGCAGCCCTTTTTCAATCTGGTCTGGCCCCAGCTGCTTCTTTGAGCTAATTAGTTCAAGCAGATCACAATTAAAGAGCTGCTAATAAAACCTCGGGATAGTCCTACAGCAATATTAATGCAATCATTCACAGTTGTTTATTTTGCAGTTCCTGTTTCCCAAGGCTTCTGGAGGGCTCTTGAGCCAGCGCTGCCCCCAGACCTGCCTTCAGGCTTGCACTCGCTCAGGGATTGCTCCTCAGGACTCTTCAAACCAAGGCAGGAGTTCCAGAAGTGCCCTGGGGCACACAGCACATCAAAGCTTGCCAGTCCTGTGGGACTGACTTTAATTTACTGCAATACTCTCAGTTTAGCAGTTAACCAGCCCTACACATTTCTGTCCTGACAGAGGCTAAATGAAGACTTTAATGGGAGGGCATTGCCTGTGCCCCAAATCTGGGGTGTGTTCCCTGGTACTGCCTGAGGGAGACAACATGATGGCTACACACAGGCCCCTGTGCCATGGGTGATGAGCAGAAGTATTAAGGACAATTTGTGCTTTATAATTGATGAATTTTCTTTAATAACCACCTTATGAATTGGGCTCTGAGTGTGCTGTTTCTATAGAGACAGGGGATACTGTGAGTGCACCAGTGGCTCTTCACTGCTCTGCCAATAGAGAATTAATGCCTGAAAACACAAGCTGTGAAGCCTATAAAAACTTTAACCTCTCAAGGAGAAGGCCCTGGGGTGGTCCTGGTGCTAACATGGTTTTGAGGTCCTCAGCAAGAGCCCACTGGGCTCCCAAGCTGACTGATCCTGTCTTTGCAGGCACAGTGTGGGTGGTTGCTCAGAGGAAGTAAATTAAAAGCTACTTCTTCCAGCTGTGCAGTGCCAGTATTTCTGACAAGAGGAGAGGGTTCCACAGTAAGGCCCCTTGCTGCCAGCCCCAAGCTGGGCATGGGATGCCCTTGCTGGTGGTGCCTGTTCCCTGATGCATTAATGCTCCTGGGGCTCAAGCTAGCTTCCAGGAAGGGTCCTGAAGCAAAGGCAGTGCTGTGGAACCAGACCCATTCCTGGCTCCTTGGCCAGAGAGGACTACAGGAACCCTTCTGCATGTTTCAGCACCTTCTCAGTGCCAGGGTCACCTTTACCTCAGCTCTGACCCTTCCTCTTGTGCAAAGATGAAGACCAAAAGAGAGGGTGGCTCCTGAGAGCCCCCATGCCCCACTAGGACAGCGGAGGACAGTGTGGCTGTCCCCAGGATGCCTGGGCAGGTCACTGTCAGAGGACACTGGGGCTCAGATTGCACCTTCCCTCCCACCAGTGGAGGGTAAGGCTCCTGCCCTTCGACACAGGATCAGGCCAGTGCCTTTAGCTTGGTTCTCACATATCAGACACCTCCCTGCCTGCCCTTGGGGACATTTGGCTGGACACTGTGGGGACATTATCCCTGAAACCAGCAGCTATTGAGGCAGAGAGACACGCACTGTCCCCACTACCCTGGGGAAGCTGCAGATTTTTTGTTCTGCCTTAATTAATAAAGCAATGTGTCATTGCTTCAGCAACAGACCCACCTCCCTCCCTACTGCCTCTGTAACACGTGAGCCAAAGACCTGCTCCATCCATCAGCCTGAGATTTATGAGGTGCACAAGCTCCAGTTACCCTGCTGCCCCTGAGTGATGAATGAGATGTAGCTGGTTCCTTCCATACCCAGAAGCAAAGCAAGCCCAGAGGAGAGTAAAGCCATCATTTCATTAAACTCAGCTCCTTAAGTCTCTACCAGGGCATAAAATCTGCCACGAGACCCCTCACACCCACAGAACGCAGGGACAGCACTTCTGCCCATGAAGGCTGAGCCTGTGTCCCACCAGCCTCTCTGCACAGCCTGGCTTTGCTCATGTGGAACACTCCAGAAATAGAAAAAGGATTGGAGGTTTTGGCTACTCTGGATTCCTTAGGCCCCAGGGCCCTGCTGCCCTGGGCTGGTGCTGGGCTCTGCTCATCCATCCTCCCCCATAAATCACCCAGCTGCCATTTCCCTCTGCCTCGTGCCTGAGACAGCCGGGTTGTTTCAGGAGGCTGAGCGAGAGGATGGGGCACAGGCAGCGGAGAACAGCTCCTCCCCAAACCCAGGAGGAGCAGCCAGTGACACACAGCTCGGAATGAACTCGGCAGCAGCCCTGGGCTCGGGAGGCAGCAAAGGGACCTGGCAGCAGCCATCTGCATGGCCTGGGCAGGCTCTGGGCCAGTGAGCTGCCTCTCCTCCTGGCTCTGTGCAACCCCTGCCAGAGGCCAGCATGATGGGAGCACGTGGAGTGTGCTCTCAGACTCACAGGGTCCTTAAAGGCTGCCTAAAAGCAGTTAGTGGAAACAACTCTCTTTGCAAAGTATCCCCATCAATAAAAAAAATGCAAAATTTTATAACAGGTAATTAAGAAATAGCTAAAAACATCCAGATGCCACCAATAAAATTCTGCACTACTCTGCTTTAGAACTGGCATGAATGTGTCAACATGGAAAGAAATCTGGATATTCCCCTGCAAAAATCCACATGGATAGAGTGAGCAGATAACTGTTTATTATTGCACATAATCCAGCAGAACAACCAACAGAAAACTCTGGACAGTAGTACACAGACTGTAGTAAACAGCTTGCAAAATCTGTGATGAGGGTATTTTTGTGTGAAGAGTGAAAGGTATCTGCATCTTTGTAAGACCTGAAAAGTATAACACAAAATCCTAATCAGTTTTGAAAGCATGCACTTTGAGGTAAATCTGGTATTTTGCATCTAAGGAAATGAAATCCCTAAGGGGCTCTCTCTCTATGTATATATATCCATATCTCAGGGCAATATGGATACAGTTATACATCACATAAAAGCAAATCTACCTACTTTTCTCAGAAGGTTACTAGGAAGAAAGCACATTACTGAGTGCATATCACATGCATAAAAAATAAGGAGGGGGGGAAGGAATTACCTTAGCACTGTTGAAAAAGATCCATTTTTGTGCTTAGTGATAAATAAAAGCCCCTCAGGTCTCTCAATGGAAATTGTCTTGGTGGTGAATGAAAGCAGTTGGCATATTGAAACTGCAGAGTTGGCAAGTGAATGCCAGCAAATGGAGATAAAATGTTAAAGGAAGCAGAGCCTGGGGTTTGCAATACATTTATATTTAAAGAAAGAAAAAAAAAATAAAAGAAAATAAGGAAATTGCTACTAAACTATGCTCTGTGGAAGTGTAGATGATGCTGCACAGCTTTCCCAGGACTGGTACAGCCACATGGCTTTTAGGAAAGGATTATATTCACTTCTTCCACACTTAATACCACATATTGCTACTGTGGCAATGTTCCTGAGCTGAATAAGGTTAAAAAATAGACTTGGTTCACAAAGAAAAGTACTGAATTATTCTCACTCTCTTACGCCATAACTAGAGTAGATAAATTAGGCAGGTTTTGCCCCCTGTCTCCAGTGAGTGTAAACCCCTGTGTGTCTGCCACTCCATCTCTGAAATCCTTTCAGATTGACCTTTGAAGCAGACCAGGCATCTGTTTTTTTCCTTAACTATCATTTCCCCATTCTTTCCAGTCCAACAAGGTTTTCCCACCCAGTCCTGTGCTGTGGGACTTCAGGATACACAGAGGTGCACAACCAACTATAAATAACATCTCTGATTATCTTAAAAAGGGATAGGAAATACACATTGCTCTTAAAAGAAGGAAGAAACATGTCCAAGCACTCAGCCTCACACTAAACTGTAACTTCATCTGTGTTGACTTTCTAAGCTCGCACTAAGGATCAGAGCAGACTGTGGTGGAAATATCTCCTTCCAAAGGTCACTCCCTGTCACAGCTTTGGGGAAATTGATACAAATCGCCCAGACCTCTCAGCCTTGCACACATGAGCAACAGCTACAACTGCCCCACTGTACTCTGCCACGGCTGAAAGCCTGGCTGCTGCATATTTCTGAGCCCAACATCCAAACACACTGCAGTCACTCACATCTCTGCACCTTTTTTCTTTCAGGAATAAGGTAACCTCTCCCACGATAGCCACCCTACATCCTCTGGCTGGAAAGTCTGTTTGTTGGGTGCAATGAGAGGCCAGGATCCCCTGCAGCCCGGAACACCAAGGGGAGGAACCTGCAGGTGTATGGAGGCATTTTCAGCAAGAACCTCCTTTTCACTGGAACTCACAACATTTTCATAGAAAAAAAGGGGTAAAGGGACAAATTCAACACACCTACTGCCTTCCCTGTTACAGTGGGAAGCCACCCACTGCAAGACACTTCTGTGCAGAGCATTGTTGGTGGCAGGAGAGCGCTTGGATGGTGCCTGGTCCCAAAAAAGGCCCCATCTCCACCCAGAGCACCCCCACAGGCACCAACAGCCTTGGATCCACCAGTCCCTCACACCCCACCCCGCGGGCCCATCCATGGTGCATCGGCCACCATGGGCAGGACTCGGGTCACACTTCAACAAGCCAAATTTCAACTTGCTCCCCCTCTCAGTCCTCCATACATGGAAAATGATGCCAGGTACCAGGGGAAAGGAAAGACTTTTTGTTCATCCCTTTGGATGACTTCCAAGCACGGAGAGCAGCGTCGTCCACCCCGAGCCACAGCGCGGCTCTCATGAGTCATTCTGGTTGCTGCATTGCTTCATCTCCATGCCGTGGATGACAATCTTTGGAAAATCTCTGACACCGAGTCAACCAAGGGAGTTACAAAACACATCAGTGTGCACGCATGAGACCTTCTCACTCGTTTTCCTACAGCTACAGATAAGTCCCTCATCCCTGGCATGGCAGGACAGTTGATGGCTTTGGTGAGAATAATTTAAGGCAACTGCTATTTTATACAAAGAAGAGGAGACCACAGTGCAGAAACCCTGGCTTTTCCTTGGTAGATTGCAGAGGCCAGCCACAGCCTGGGAGCAGGAAACTGAACTGATCTTCAGACACTCTCATTTAAGGTTGATGTTTGCAGTGTAACCTTGGGATTTCAAGTCCTCCTCTTAGGTGTTTCCAGGTGGCTGAGCTTTAATCCCCGCCAAGGTCTGAGGTCTCCACCAGCAGCAACGCCTGTCCCAGACACAGATAAATAGTAAAGTCAAGGGAGAGCAAAACACCTGTCCAACACAATACCACAGCTGTCTGCAAGGCTTTCACCTGTGCAGGCTGAGTGAGACTAAAAACATGACAGAAAGCTGTGCCCAGCAGAGCAGTTTTGTCCCCCAGGAGGTCCTGGGAAAGCAGCCCAGTCTCTCCACGGGGGCTTAGAGGTGTCTCTTGTGTTACATTCACAAATTGAGGATAAAATCTCATTCTGCTTACCTTGTTCAAGAGGCTCATCATGTCAAAAAATGTACAAATAGGATGGCCAGACCAATGTTCAGTAAGATGACCATGCAGATCACGATTGTGTTAGGTCCCTGAAGGAAAAACCCAAAACAGAGTATTACACACCACAGCTCCAGGGGAGGAGACAGACACAGCTTGATTCTTCTGTTCAAAAATACCACAATCACCCCCTCTCAATGCACTAAAATCTGGCACCTAACAACCAGCCCAAATTTCAAACTAGTTTATCCTATCCTATTCCTACTTCTCTGCAAATTCATTTGAAGGAGGTTAAGTCAGGCTTCTTTTGCAGCTAAATTAGATTAAATGAAACCGTGATAACAGGAATTGCTGATCCCATGTCAGGCTGCTCCTCCCAACTCCCTTCGGCATCCACATTGCCTGTGTTTGTAAACTGGCCATTTTTAATATCATAGAATCATAAAATGCTTTGGTTTGGAAGGGCACTTTGAACATCATCTATTTCCAAACCCCAACAAATGAACCCATGTGAGATTGCTGTAACTTCAGACCAAAGTATTTCCAAGCCATGCTTTTCTAAAGTCACATTGGAATCATTCGCGTCCAAAGGGCTGCAAGATGGGACTCAAAGGGCTAATAAAATGTCTGGGTTTCCAGCTGTATTTGCCAAGAGCAAAATTGAGTTTCAGTGACTATATTTTAAACCTGGGAAATTGGCTGGTGATTCAACACCACAGTTCAGCTTTTGAGGTGCCCCTACAGAAAAAAACATAAGTGAAATGGATAAAACAGAAATACACTTGAGCTTTTCCTGTTCCCCTCCCCCAACTTTCATATCCAAGTTGGCTGGTAATAGGGTGGGAAAAGAAGGTGAGAAAAGTGGATAAAATTAATTGGATGATGCCTGGTTTTGCACAAATTTTGAAATACAATGTGTCTGAAAGGATATCTGCCCAGGCAGAGAGAGGAGGTCAAAACGGGTGGGTTACGAATGTCAGGCCAAACACATAGGCAGGGAAGGCAGCAGGAGAGGGGGATACCAACACTCTCCTCCAGCGGCTCTATGATCCCAAAAAGAGCCACCAGGCACCACCTGGCGCCCACTGACTGCAGCCCCAGGCCCAGGGAGTCTGCATCCCTCTGGGTCCTGCCACACCTCATGGGAAACAATAAAGGAAAGGCAAAGGTGGCTCCCAGGGATGGCTCACGTCACCTCTTCACACTCCTCCGCCTTCTGTGCTGCCACCACTGCTTGGGCCGGGCCGCGCTTGGCCCCTGCCCTGGGCTCGGTCCGGCCCGGGGCCCTGGCCTCAGTCTTCCTGTCGGCCGCGGGCTCGGCCCGGCCCGGGGCCCTGCGCTCGGGGCTGGGGCGCTGCTGCGGCTCCTTGGGGCGAGGCGGCTCCGCCTTGGCCTCCGCCGCCACCGATGGCTTCTCCTCCCGGCCCTGCGGCGGGCCGGGGGTGCCCCCCCGGCGCTGGGGCTCCCCCCGGGGCTCCGGGGAGGGCGGCTCGTTCTCGGGGAACGGCTCCTCCTCATAGTCCGTGGCGGGGGTGACCGGGGATGTCCGCACGGCGTAGCTGTGGTAGCCCTTGAAGAGCTCGACGTCGGGCTCCCGGGCCATGCGCTGCAGCGGCCCGATCTCCATCTGCTCGGCGGGGCGGCCGCGGCCCCGCGACGCCGGCCGGGCCTCGCCCTCGGAGGGCGCTGGGCTGCCGCCCGCCTCGGCCCAGCTGCCCGGACGGAGGGCCCCGTCCTGCCGGGGGGCCGCCTTGGCCCGCTTGGCCTCGGGAGGGGTGGCGGCGGGGCTGGGGGCCGGGCTGGAGCGGGGCCGCGGCTCCTCCTGCTCGTGCAGCTGCGGGCTCTCGGGCGGCGTCGGGGGCGGCGGGGCGGCCTCGGGCCGCGGCGCCTCCTCCTCCATGTTAACCGCGTGCTCCGCGTTCTCGATGATCTCCTGCAGCAGCTTCCGCTTCTGGTACTCGGGGCCTGAGGAGAGAAGGGCTGGTGAGAGGGGTCACGCCGGACGGGGGACAGCAGGGTACCACGATGGCACCATCGGGGCTTCCCCCCAGCAGCAATGGGTTTGGGGACCGTGGTGCGAGGGTCCAAGCTGGAGTGTGGGACAGCGGGTACTCCCAAACCAGACCCTGCTGCCAGGAGAAATTTCCTTCAGGAACTCCCAAAGGCTCCTAGCCTTACTGTGGGCTGTCCAGTTGGGAAGAGTTGAAGGAGTGGGCAGGAGCTGCAGATGAGGTTAAAGAAAACAAAATCTGCAGCCCAGCTTCTTGTGGTCACACAGATGAGTAGTGCTGAGGCTAAGGAGGACAGCTCCCAATGAATTCTGCTGGGGTTTTTTATTTAATGGCTGGGAAACTCCTCCAAGAGGCTTCCTTGGTGTCAAATAGCACAGTAACTTCACAGGATGCACAGGATGACCAGTGAAGATCATCAGGAAAGGCAGGGTCCCCAAATGATCTATGTGCCATCCATCATAATAGGAAAAATATGTTTCTTATATATGGAACAGGGTTGGAAGTTATAGAGCTGTATGTCTTGTCTGCCCTGAGCTCCCCAATAGCAGCAAAATTACCTGGCACCATCATGAAAGGTGACTCAGGGCTTCAGATTTCATTTCGACCTCATCTCACACACTGACTTGTGAGATCCCAGCAAGCTTGTTTCACTTCAGTTGTTCACCTATTATTAAATCTTTACTCCTTATTAACCCTACTACAAATTGCAGCCCAGCCTGGGTCAGGGGAATTCATACAGAGCCTGACACTGAAGATACCCACCAAAATGCATCACTAAAGAACTGGTAATATCTTGTGGAATAACAACCCTCTACAGTGCTCCACATGCTGAGACATGCTGGGAGAAGGGTCCCCACACATCACTGTGATGCTCATAGCAAGTGAGAACACGAAGAGCATCCTGTGCAGTGTGAGGTTGCAGAGCAGCTTCTTTGAAAGCAAAGCACCTGCTCTGGCCTCATTCTGCTGAACCCCAGTGATGCTGATGAGTGCAGATGTACAGGGCTTGCTCTGTGCTCCTGAAGAACACAGATCCTGGAGTCACACTGCCTCTGTTTACCTTAAGGTCCTTCCCATCATCTCCTTCATCTCAAGGACTGATGCGGACCTGAGTCTGGTTGAGAAATTTGGCTTGGTGCTCCTTTCCCTCTCAGAAGTCAGTGGTATGATTTGCACACTGCTACCTCCTGTCCATGCAGGCAATGCCTCCACTCGAAGGAGCAGTGGGGAAAAGGAGGGCACTGATTTCAGCTGCTCTGCTCTGCCTGCACACTCCTGTCAATCAGCAGGTGACCCATTCAGGGCCATTTATTTCTGGCTGCAAGTGAGTTATTTGGAAGCCATTTCAACAGTTGTTCAGACTCCTCAAAATAGGCTGCCTGCAGCTCCAGGCTCCTTGCTCTCTCCTGCTGCTTTCTTCTCTTCCTGAATAATTTACAACACAAAAGCCCCCAGCTGCCTAGAGGGCAGGAACTCACCTCCCCACCTTCATCTCCCAGCACATTTCAGCAAGGGTTTTGGCTTACATCCTTCTCGAAGTTACTAGGGATGATACCCTAACTGAAATTCAGGGCTCAACAGTTATTAGGGATATGGGGCTTGCTGAGCAGGATTGCCTGTGCCAGACACAACACAGTCAATCTGCCAGGACAGCAGGGAGAAATGCAGGTACCAAACACTGCTGGGCTCTCCTGGCTGCGTGAGCAGCAGCTCTCAGTCCTAGCAAAACCCAAGGCTGGACTGTCTGTCTGTTCCTGAATGGTGTGACCATGCGAGAAGAGATACATTCTTGTGCACTTTGGGAATTGAGAGGTTTAAAAGAATCATAGAAGAATAACATGCATCAGGAGCTTAGAAGGCCACTGAGAGAGGCCAGGACCCAGGTGAGGCTCTTCATAACAGCAGCAAGAGGCTCCAGCACCTGAGGAGCCAGGAGTGGAGGTCAGGCTGCCCCAAGTTTTACAGACTGTTTCAATTGTCTCATTGAATTGCCATGGGTGGAAAAAGTAACCTAGCTAGATGTCCAAAACCTCCCCTCAGGAATTCCAGCTTCCTTTGTCTCTGTGCTATAAATACCCCAGTGTGCAAAGGGTGAATGTAGAGCTGTGAGTGGCAGCTGGGGGCTTATGTGAGGATCAAGAACCATTTAGCCATTGTTAAATGAAGTGCCACAGGCTGGCTCATGCCCATGCCCGGGTGCCCTGGTGTTTCCCCACTCAAAGCCAGCTCCAACAGGCCTTGCTGGGTGCTGGGGAGGAAGAGGCAGCCCTCCAGCATGGCATTTCCCCAGCTCATATGTGCAGGACAAGGCGAGAGTACAGGGAATTTAGGAAAATCTGTCAGCATGCCTCTCCCCAGCCAGGCACCAGCTGTTAGCTGTTCCCATTTCCCACTGTGTGCCTTGTGCCAGGGTGTGGTACAGGAGATGCAGAGACACCCAAATCAGAGCAGAGGCAGGTGTCCAGTTTTGCTGAGCACAAGTCAACCTTTGGCTTCTACCCCCATTTTTACTGCTGTGATAGTGCCTTGTGATCATGCCTCAGTAACCATGGGACACCCACTCCAGGCAATAAATCCAGATAATAAGAAAGGATGAAAATGTAGGCACTTGGAATTTTATTTTCTGCTCTGTTTTTACTGTCCCTCTCTGTACAGGAAAGTTTTCCAGGAAGAGCATATCTCTAGCTAACTCAGTCCAGGGAAAAGTAATGGCATTCACAATGCTGCTTCTAATATTACACTCCCCATCTACTAATCCTCGGTGCTTGGTCTCACAGAAGGAACCTCCCAAGTGTTTTCCCAGCCAAATAATTAGCAGTGATGCTAACAAATGAATAGAGAATCAGGGAAATAGTATTTTGTATTAGCTTCTTTCTTATAGGATATTACAGACCCTAATTAATAGAGTCTGATTGTTCTGAGGCACCACAGGATATGGGTTTGTGAGTCAATGTGCAACGCTGTTCCAAGAAAAAGCCACAAGGGATGTATCTACAGGAGAGCTGCAGATAGACCCAAGCTTGCTGCCTGTCCTGCCTGCTCTTCTGAGGGCTTTGATGTGTGGAAAAACATGAGAAGATAAGAAACCGTGGGGTTCTCCTCCAGGCTGTGGTAACACAGTGAGTGAAACAGTGGTGTAAGGAAGGCAGCAAATCAGCCAGGGCAAGGGGCTGGCTGCAACTGAGCAAAAGAGGATTTAGGATAGACAGGAGGGCAACTTGTGGAGGTATTAAGTGGGTGAAGCACTTGAATGGATTCCCCATGGAAACTGCAGGATCCCCCTTGGAATATGCCTCTGATCCTACCTGGCTGGTAGAAGTCTGGGGAGAGCTCCCTGGCCATCATTCTGGCTATGCCTGATTCGTTGTTGGCTGCCTGAGCTGCCTGCTCAGAGCCTTCAGCCTTGGCTTTGGCATGAGCCGTCCTGCAGAGAGAAGAGGGGAGAACAGTGAGCATCCTCTGAGCCAAGGTCATCCCAGCTCACACAGCAAACCCTTGCTGGCACCAAAATTGGATCAGTCCATCTGGCATAACAGCGCTCAGAATTTGCCCACATGACCCAAAATCCTACACTCGGGGAGAGAAGATCAGATTTTCAGCATGGAAGGGGCCCAGATGCTCAAGGGTAAGGTGGAAAGGCTGCACACAGGGATCAGGCAGGTGTATTTGCAAATGTCAGCATGTTTACATATTGCAGTGAAGCAGCAGGCACTGCAGAATGGGCTCATTGCTGTGCTGCACAGAGGAGTGACCAAGGTATCACACCGGCATCATTGGTGGTTGAACTCCTCTGTGTGTCACCAGCCCTGAGCTGCTGCACCTTGCCAGAGGCAGCGTGCCCCTGCTCAGCACACAAGATGGGTTTTCCCTGAAATTTCTATCTTGTAGCTCTCCAGCAAACAACATGCCTTGCCCAGGGGCTCCTTTACTCACTGCAGCCTGACGGGCTGATCCCACCAGAGCTATTGTCTCCCTCTCAGCTTGGCTGGCTGAGTCCTCTCTCTCCTTCCCAGCACATCCCCTCCTTGCTCCATAGGGCTACAGGCTATGGGAGTTATTTTACTGGCCAGCTGTCATATTCCTCACATGCCTCATGCTTGGGCCCCTGTGATCTCCTTGCTAAAAGCAGGGCTGGCTTTACAGCCCAGCTGCTCACAGTCTGGGAAGGAGCTGACTTCAAACAGCAATGTTGCACCTTAAAAATAAGGGTGGGTGAAGCACAGTATATTCAGCTGCTTTGTTGCACTCAGGACTTACTGAGAGCTGCCTTCCCTATGCTCTCACTGTCATATTTTCCGAGGCTCCCCATATTGCCTGTTTCAGTACAAAGCCACATATTTTTGTATGATAAGCAGTTAGCATTCCTCAAACACCAATTCACCCTAAATTATAGCTTTTAATGTGGTCCTGGGGTGTCTGATGAGCCCTTTTCAGATGCAGGTTGGTATCTGGTATGTTTTAGGACAAAAAAGGAGAAAAGATGCAGTTCTCATTCCTGCAGTGAAAACACTCCAGAGGAATTTTTGGAGTGTTAGTCATGAAATGAGGATTGATGCCTTCCCATTAAACTGAGATGCAGTATGCAGACAAGCTGAAGTCTGAGTACTCAACAGGTGCAATGAAAATATTATAGAAATGCTGTTCTGAGACCCTTACAAGGGAGAAGATACATACATATGCCATTCTGAGTAGCTGCAGGGAAAGAACTAAAAGTAGGGCATCAATCCCAACTGATACAGGCAGCAGTGTGACTTGACAAGGGGCCAAAAACACTGTTCAGGGCCCTGCGATAGAGAGGGTGCAGAGCTGCTGTGGCTCAGCCTGTCCCTCCCTGGGATGACATCCCACTCTGCTGGAGCCATGATTCACCTCCCTGCCCACACTCACACGTTATCTCCCTGCTTTCACTGCAGGTTGAGCTGCCTGAGATTGCAGACATTCTTGGTCTTTTTATCCAAAATTATTACAGTTCCTGAAAAACCCAGAGACATGATGAGGCAGAAAACAACATTTTTAGGCTGTTGCTTGCAAGCAGGGGGTCTGAGCCAGTTCTGAAGGGAGAAAGCACCTCCTTTTTTGGTAGCATATAATCAGCATGATTAATTCCACTATAATCTGGCAGGGGCCAAGGGGGATGTGTCTGTGCTCTCCATGCCTGGGGGATCAGAGTGGGCTGGGTGTGCTGTGCCTGGGGCACACAGCCTGCTTGGCGCCAGCCCCAGGGAAGAGGCTTGTGAAGGGAGGATGCAGCTCTTCATCCTGGCAGGACGTGCTCCAGGCTCTGCCTTTGTCCTGCTGCTCCTGGAGGATGAGATTCACCATCAAGAGATAAAATTCTCCTTTTCATTTTCCCTCTGAGCCAGGCAGATGCTATCCTGACCAATTCCCAGCCAGACAATCAGCCAGCTGGCCCCAGCTGGGGGAGCAGCAGGCAGCTCCTGGCAAGTGCCTTCCTCAAAGGAGCTCCCAAAGAAGGAGTCTGGAAGTGCTCTGGATGTGGGGTCTGCTCTCACTAGTAAGGACAGAGCTGGATATGTCACCAAGTGGGTGCAGATGGCTCCTGCACACTCAGCTCTCTCCCAGCACCTGGGGACAACACAAGAAAACAGCCTGGGGATGTTGGAGGTTGAGGTAGCTCCCAGTTGTACTTTTCTTCTGCTGGAGTTTTGCTTTCCTCCAGAGAAGCTGCTGGATGCTATTTGATTGCAATTCCTGCAGAGGGAGAAATGGCAAGACCAAGAAGATCCAGCCTGGGTGGCAGAGGCTGCACTGAGGATGCTGTGGGTGGTGGGGAGCTGAGCCATCACTGTGAGACACCACGGCCCCAAGGGCAGCAGGGCTCTACAATGAGGGGTGTGAGGGCAGGGAGAGTCTGGGCCAGCTCCTGGGCTGCACACACAGAGCAGTGACAAGAAGCTGAGCAGTAAAACTTTGGCATCCTGCACTGCCCCACGGCAGCTCTCACCCTGTGAGACACAGCTGGGCTCTGCTCCTGACCCCCTGCTTGCAAAGTCATCCAGAGTTGTTTGATCTGGAGGGAATGTGGTCAACACTGTTGCACTTTCAAATCTGGCACCTCCAGCAGACCCCACAGCAGCCCTGTCAGGATCCCAGGAGAGCACTGCTGTCCCAGCCAGCAGCCTGGGCTCAGCAGGGATGCTGATACCCTGTGTTGGGTCCCTCCATTGCTGAGATCATTTATTAGGCAGCAGCCAGGTGATGAATGTTTGGCTTTCAGAGACATGGCACGGTGTCTTAAGTTCATCTTCCCTGGTTGAGCTGCACATCCCCAGAACACCAAGGGATGCAGTGCTACTCACAGCCCTCCAAAAAAACCCACTCTGAGGGTTTAGAAGCACTGTGACAAAGCCCAGCCTAGAGGAAAGGGTCCAGCCATAACAATAACATATAACTGGCCTCGACTATCCCTGAATTTATTATTTATCCAACGTGGCTGGCAAAGCCTGGGAGCTCAGCACAGAGGAAAACTTGGCCCTGGCAGCAAAACAGGAGACAAAAGCCAGCCTCCCTGGGAGAGCCCAATGCATGCAGCACAACAGCCTGTCCCATCCCACGGCCTGGGGTCTGCCAGGAGCAGGAGCTAAGGAAAGAAAAAGCCCAGGGAGGTTTGAGGGTGCCAGGAAGGTGATTTTCAAAGCTCAGAAGTGAAACATGCAAGAGGAACAATTTCTTTGGAGGTTAAGATCTTCTCAAAAAGCAGAATGAGCTTTATCATTCTGCTCTAAGAATCTCTTTATCAGCTTTGATAAATTTGATGCTATTCAGGCACACTTTAATCAGGGCCACACTTTTCTTTTTACTGCTGTTGTGTTGTCAGCTCCCAGTAACTCTGCAGTAAACAGCCCCTGCAAAAACCAGCAGAGGATAAAGTCTGGAGATAGAGGAGCTCAGCGGGAAACTAAAACAGAGACCCAGGAGCTTTAGAGCAGCCAGCAGCAGAATCCAAAAGACCCTTTTCAAGGCAGCACTAGACAATGAGCCAGGAACACTAAACACATCCAGTTGGAGGAAATAAACGCAAAGAGGGACCTTTACAAAGCCACACCGGTGCTCCCCGTCCCAAAAGGCAGCGCTGCCAGGATGAGCGTTTCCCAACTGCACCCTCCGCCATCTCCCCGGGCAGTGCTCTTAAAAATAGCTCCAGTGAATTCTTCGCAAGGAGGAGCAGCAGCTCGGAGCCGAGCTGAGGGGAAGCATGTGGGCAATGTCTGCAGCCCCTGTCACAGCCCTGCTGCCACTGCCTCCCCTCTGGATCACAGCACCTGCCGGGCTTCACACCCCAGCACAACGGGAGGGTTAAATGCATCTGCTGCTTTATTTGCTCCTCTGGCATGGCTCTAATGCTCTAATAATTTTTGTACTAGTGCAGCACAGAGCACCACTCCTGTCCTTCCTGGCCATGTCCCAGAAACACTGCCTGAATCATTCCTCCAACTGCTGCTAAGATCCCCACGGACACACGAGCCGCAGCTGAGCACCGCGCTAACAGGTGAGGCCCAAACCCAGCCAGCACGCCCGTCTCTTTGGACAGTTTATGTGGTTTTGCACATCCACATTGGATTAGACTGCAAATGAAATTGGAATTAGCAGGGAATACTGCAAATACCAGACAGGGCTGGGGTGCCTGAAGATGCAGCATGACCTTGCAGCTAGAAATAGGGGAAGAGTTCAGCTCTCTGCCCTCACATTTGCTTATTGGGGGAATGTCAGACCTGTCCAGCACTGTCCTTCTTTCTCCAGGGTCTCCCTTCTGTAGATTCAGCAAACCTTGAGAAAGGACCAACTGAACACCCCTCCAACCCAACCCATTCTATGATTCTATGATTTGTGGCATTCTTGATTATTAGGAGCTGTCTAGAAGACCATTAAGCAAAAGTAATTAATGAGTCAGTTCTAGGAAGAGAGTCTTCTGCTGAACTCCCCTCTCCTGGAAACTGGCTCTTCCACTCCCAGCCAAATCCCTGCTCCAGCATCCAACAGGAACCATTTTGTCCTGAAAAAATTTAAAATAATTATTTGTCTTGGCAGGAATGTTTGCAGCACTCAGAAAGGATCAAGGGAAAGCTGAAGGAGTGTTTTTGTTTATGGCAACATGGTCCTTTCTGTGAGCGGTCCATTCCGTGCTCACATTGTGAAGGGCAAGGGGACACACACCTGACCAGCACACACCTGGGCTGGGGCTGGATGACATTTAAAGGTACCTTCCAGAATTCTATGATTCTGCATCCTGACTAGGACAGAACTTTCTGGCTTCTCTATTTGACACACCATCTTCATACCTGTGCCACCTTCTCTAGATGGAGCATCCCTTTCTTCCTGCTGTCCCAATCCATCTCCTTTGTGTCTCTCCCTCTGCCTCCATACACAGACAGTTACCAGCAAAACTCTGCTACCCTCACTTGCCTGTAATCAGCCCACAGGACTGAATATCCCTCTTCAGTCCACCTCTCATGCCACTTTCCCTGCCTTCAGTCAAACTCATCCATCCCATCCCATGGGTGTCCTGCCCTGACGAACAGCTGTACCATTCATGTTCCTTTTGCTCTTTTTGCTCCATGACTCACAGGCATATACCCACTCCACTTCCACTCTGACAGCCCTGGGGTGCATGAGCCTTTGCTGCTTTATAATACGGGCTCTGCACCTACAATGTGTGATCTAAATTGTGAAATAAGCATAAATCAACACAATTTGCATCCTAAAGGAAACACCTCCATGCTACTGAAGCAGAAAGCCAAAAAGATAAACCATCCTGACCTTGCAGAGCAGCTCATGAGATGCCCCAGGCTTTTCCCTCTCAGTACCAGCACTTACACAGAAGTGGTAACACTTTGTACATGCCTAGGCTACTTGGCTGGATAAATCAGACCTTTTCTCCCTTCTTCCACAGAAAGGACATGACCAGGCCATTCAGCCCAGAGAAAAGCATCCTTTTCTGTGCAGTGCTTTAGGAGCACAGGCCTGGCAGAAATCCCTGCCACCTAACGAGCTCAGCCTTTATGATTACTTGGTGAATTTTTAAAATACCGAAATGTTATCCTTAGCTCTAAATAGCTCTGAGCCACTTGCATCTTTCACTGAGGGATACTTCCCCTTGGAACAGTTAAAGTGATATTAATCTTTCAGCAGACAGATCTGCAGCTGTCTTCAATAAGATGACAACCTGCTCAGCCCAGCCCCACGTACGGGAGAATCTGCTCCATCAGTCTCTGCCAGCCCGAGTGCCCCAGGAGCTGAGTGGGGCTGGGTGGCCAGCAGGAGCCCATGGGCTGTGAGGAGCCTGTGGGGCTGGCACAGCCCACAGCTGCTCTCTGTTTCCCCCACAGCCCCAGGATGCAGCTGACAGCTGCCCAGAACCAGCTCCAAAAGGAGGGGAGCAAGCCAGAGCCTGCCGGCTCAGAGGGCTGCTGGCACCAGGATGACACCACAGCCCAGGGACTCTGCACCACGAGCAGGACAGGCAGCTCCTGGTCCTGCTGGAGCCTGTCCTGCCAGCACAGCCAGGCTGGAAGCAGCTTGTCAGAGCATCCACAGAGATATTTTTGGGCAAAGGAGGATTTGCAGCTGCCAGCTGGACCGTCTCCTTCTTCCCCTGGTTTTCAGGGCCACCCTGCTGCTCTGGGTGCAGATTGAGTGGAGCCCCAAGGAGCAGGAGCAGGTCCCTCTGAGCAGCACAGCCTTGGGGCTATGCCCAAATGCCAGTGATTTATTCCAGCTTCCAGGACAGCATTACCAAAGGGGCTCAGCAAATGCCCTGGGGACCCTGATTTAATTAGGTACCACTGCAAGATGAAAGGAGCTGGGTTATCCCACTGACTAGCGCATCAAAACATCTTTACAGCACCTATGCAGTTAGAGTCCTTCAGCCTTTCCATCCCCCCTGTGCTCCTGCCTCCTTGCCTGTACCTGCACTGAGGGAGCAGGGGCTGCTCCCTGGCCTGCCCTTGGAATTCCCACTTCCAAGAAAGACCAAGGATACAGCAGACATTTGTTTTGAGGGAGCCCACCTAACCCAGGAGCTCCTGCCTGGCCCCAGGCTCTGCCAAACAGACAACATCTATAACAGTGTGTTTTACCAGACTTCTGCATCCACCAGTATTAAAATGGGTCAGAAAGTCTATGTTTTCACTCTAAGATTGTTGGTTTTTTCAACCAAAAGTTTTAGCAACTTCTAAATCAAATGTTTTTCACATTTCAGCAATCCAGACCAAAAGAGTGAGGAGCTGCTGTATCTGTTTTGTGGAGTTTTATCCCCAGTCAAAAAAAGAAAAGCAGATTTTTTTTTTTAGGAAATGAAGGCGTATTTCTTAAAATATTGCATTTGCCTGAAACCCCAGTTACTCATCAAGATTTAAAGTAGGAGCTTTTTTCTCACAATGCTGTGGGTCTCTTGAGTTGATGCTCACAGATCTGAGGTGAAGGAAAAAGCAGAGAGGGAGCTGGGAGGGTACCCAGCCCACATCCCACACTTTAGTGCCTGCAGTTCCCAAGGCTGCTGAGAGCACCCAGGCAGGTGTGACACCACGTCCCTGCCAGCCCTCACTGGAGAATCATAAGGCTTTGCAGGAGCAAAGTGAAAGAACTTGGACTGAGAAAGCCAAAGGGCTCTGGCTCAGCACCAGGATAAGCTGAAACAAATGCTCCTCCTCCAAGAGAAGAGAGAGTTTCTGCCTCCCAGGCTTTCTATTTAAATTGGACATTTTACTTAACTTTATTTCTTTTTTGAGATAAGGCTATTTCACATTCCACTGAAATGATGATAAGCAAGCAAAGCGTGATTGATTTCAGTGATTTCAAAGCTCAGGTCCCTGCCAGCTGGTTCCAAGCATTTGGATGGGAGTCAAAGCCCTCTTGTTCCACGCAGCAGCCGATCAATTCAACGAGATGCTATCATTTTCCACAGTCATTTTTGCAGATAAAAGTCACACTTCATTTTTCCCTTTCTGTGTTTGTAAGCTGTTGAGATAAGGATTTCCCACAAGGTCAGAATGAACAGCCCATTAATTCCACTTTCCCTACCTGTCTGGCTATCTGAATTGTACCCATCCCTAGGGCTGACATCCCATCTCTGCTGCTCTTGAGGGGATCCCTGCAAGACAGAGCCTCGCTTGCCTCAACCCTGATAACCCAGGAAGCCCTGGAGAAAGCTGTGTGCTGTCCAGCAGATGCCTTCTCCTTGGAGCTACTGAAAATGCATGTTCCTTCTTACCCTAATAAGGCATGAAAAGTGCCTGAGGAAATTCATGTGAGGTGGGTGGAAAACAGATAAAGCCGTGCACCCTGCTCTGGAGTCAGAGCACATCCCGCGTAAGGAGCACGTGGGCCAAAAATGTGTCAGTGCTGGAACTGCAGCCAGCCTGGATGAGGCTGTTCTGGGAGAGGGCTGGAAGAAGGGGGTGAAGGCATGACACCATCACTCACCCAGGGACACTGAATCCCTCCAGCCCACAGCACCTCACACATGGGGGACACACTGTGGGTGTCTCAGCTGGGGTGGGTGTGTGATCCTGGCTCTGGACCCCAGCACTGGGGCTCGCTGTCCCCATGAGCACACCGCATGAGGAACAGCAAAGAGCTCACCCAAACCCTACAGCCCTCTCCCTGCATGGCTCCAGAGGATGGGTGGAACGAGGATTAGGCAGAGGTTTGAAAACAGCAATATTTCTGCAGAGCTGGAGATTGCTGTGCCACACAGAAAGTGGCAGAGTCCCAGCCCTGGGCTTCAGCTGCTGCAGAAATAGATGCCAGCAACTGGGTTTCTGTTAACCAAGGGTGATGAAATAGGATTATCCTCTTTATAAACACCGAGGTCTGTGAGAAACATCTTTACTGGGACAGCAGGACTGGGGAGCATCCCCCTCAATGCTGTGTCCTGAACCCAGCTATAGCAGGGAGCCATGTGGCTGCCCTTGTTTCTCCCTGTCCATGTGCATACTCACTCTCTGAACCCTGTCCATGGGAGCACCAAGGTGCAGATTCCCATTATAGGGGCTGTGAGGCAGACAGAATTCCTGGAGCAGCCAGAATACCCAGCCATGAAGGAGCTGTGCTTCAGCTCAGGCCACTCCACTGCCTCCAGGTGTGGTTGTACCTTGAGTGACCCTCCCACTGCACCCCATGAGGAGGTGATGGGTAGTCCTTGGCCCCCCTGCACCTCCATGCTCTTGTCATTTAAGCCCCATGAGAGCTCAGGCTGTGACATCTGTGATCTTTGGTGTCTGATCAATGACAGCTGCAGAAATGCTGCTCCCAACTCTTGTGTCCCTCCCTGGCAAATAGGAACCAATAACTCACCCAGGGCTGGGAAAAGCTCTGCCCATCTCCTGCTTGCTGCTGCCTCCTAATTACATCCATCACACTCGGAGGTGTGGAGTCCTGGAGCAGAGAGATTGTGAGGCTGGGAGAGCACAGGAGGATCAGTTCCTCCCTCCTGTCCTGAGCCATGGCTGCTGCTGCCCACTCTCGCAGGGTGGCCATGAGCATCCTGCCCTCCTCTGGCTCTAGACCTAAAGGTCTGGGAATCTGTTGAACTCCTGAGGTGTCTAATGCCTGGCTAAAAGCACATTTTTAAAGAATCCTTTTGCATTTTTAGAGCAAACCCCAAGTCTGATTCAACAGACCTAAAATCTCAGGTCTGAAATGTGGCCTCAGGGGAAGCTGAGCTGTGCTGTCAGCCCCAAGAGCACCAAGGCCATCGTGGCCACCAGCCCAGCGCTGCACTGGACACAAACCACACCTCACCAAAGAGGTGCCTCAGGAAGTTGTCCCTTTGGTTGCCCGCTTTCCCCACCAGCAGCTTGAACCCCCAAGAGCCAAGTGGGGACAAGAGCTGTGCCAAATAAAGCACCTTCCGAGTGGGAGCGCGCAGCCGAGCCCCAGCAGCGTGGGCTGCCCCAGCCCCGGCTCTCAGCTGTCACACTCAGGCCACGCTGATAAAGCCCTGCTGTGCCTGCCCTTATTTAGTCAGGAGCCTCTGCTGACTCCAGCGATTTTGGGACGTCATTTGCACCACCACACAGCCGCGTTCCCCAAGGAGACGCTCGCTGCTGCCCAGCCACGCAGCCTGGAAATGCTGAGCGCAGGGAGACAGCGGCGACACTGCTGGGAATGCAGCCAGGCACAAGGGGCTTGGAAAGTGACACAGGAGCTGTCAAGTGCTCTTGTTATTTGAAGGGAGAGCTAAGATGTGCCCCAAAGTCATGGGTACGGATAGAAAACCAACTTAGGCTTCAAAACCAGGCAACAGCTCACACTGTGAGCAATGCCCATGTGTTGGTGGCAGGGAAGCCACATCAGTGTAATGCCTGGCACTGGAACTCTGTTGTGCTTCCACAGAGCCCAGGCTCACCCTAATGAGCAAGCCCCACTGAATCAGGAATTGATGCCACACACTTCAGAACACAGTCTAGAAATTCCTGCAGATATCTACTGATAGTAGATTAAAACAAAAATAAATCCAAAATGTATTCACACGTAGTTGTACTCTCCAGGTATAAACCACACAGGGGCTACAGGGCCAGCACATGAGGACAAACTGGTGAAGCACAGCAGCCATTATAGCCTCGAATATCTTGCTTCCCTATTGATCCTGTGACATCCAGCAGATGTATCTGAGGTGTTCCTGCCAGGACATGCACCCTTCAAAGTATCTCAGAGCTTGGCCAGACCTGTGCCTTGCAGGACACATGGCCAAGTCCCTCCATTGAGTTTGGTCCAAGTCACTGGGAAGCACAACCATGTGCAGAACAGGCCATGTCAGATACTGCTGCAGTGGGACAGACATGGGATAAATGAGTATTTACACTCATTTTGTCCTTAGAAAGCAACAGAGAGAAGGAAAACCCCTGTAAAACCTGCCCAGCTACTGAGCACACAGGCTTCAAAAAATCAAAGGTTCCCCCTGCAGACAGTCCTGCCCTTCCTCTTACTATTTTATTTTATTTTATTTTATTTTATTTTATTTTATTTTATTTTATTTTATTTTATTTTATTTTATTTTATTTCATTTTATTTCATTTCATTTCATTTCATTTCATTTCATTTCATTTTATATCTGTTCTGAAGAGATGAAAGCTGACCATTTTCATGCTTCTTCTCCCTGTATTCTGTAGAACCCTCCTTCCCGTTTGACAGGCAAACACATGCTGCTCCCCAGGCCCAAGGAACATCAAGTACCCGGGCTGCAAAGCACCCTATTCTGTACCAGCCCATGTGCCCAGAAAGCTGCAGGGCAGCTGTTTCACAACTTAGCACGGCTTTGAACCAGCTCACTCATGGCCTGGTGGCAGTTGTCCCCTCCTCACAGCCTTCCAGCCAGTTTGTCTACTTCAGCTCCCAGGAGGTGAAGCCCCAGCTGCGATCCCAGGCTCTCCCAGTGCTTCCCATCCACCCCAAATTGTTTTCAAAGGAGTCCCCAGTCAGGCTGGAGGGTGGGAAAGGGGAGGTTGGAGGGACACAGCAGGTGCCTTCACCTGGCACTGCAGGAACAGCCGTGTCCCAGCTCTGCCAGGAGTCCCTTGGGATCACAGCAGGACAAGTCCTGGAGCACCAGCAGAACAGGGCAGGGCTAATGAGCAGCACATGGTGTGTGTTAAGGGTGCCTCCCTGGGCAGGAGTAAAGCCATGTAATGCATTCCAGGATGACTTTTCTTCCGAGTGAGAGCAGCCTGGGTGAGGATTCACACTCCAGCTTCCATCAACTCCATCCCTCTGGGAGAGATGTGCCCAGGGTTTTTACCCAACGTCTGAGCAGCACCAGTGAGCTTTGCATGGGGTGAAGCCTGGATGGGCAGCTCAGGACAGCATGACCCCGTGCCAAATGATTTTCACTGAAATAAGTAAAAATGATGACACTGAGCTTGACATGACACTGACACTGAGACGATGTCCTCAGCTTCTTGCACAACTGGGAAAGCAGCTGGATTTCCAACCCAGGAGGATTCAGGAGGAAGCTGAGGCGGCCACCCTCGGAGCAGAGCATGGCACAGGGGAGGTTTGGTGACTGCACTGCCCATTGTCCCTGGCTGTCTCTGCTCTCCTGCCCAAATCTCACAGACAGGGCACCCCTGAGTGCTGCTGACAGCCCTGGGCCGTGCACCCCAGAGCTCAGCATGTGCCTGGCATTCCTGCAGTGCAACTGGCCAAGGCAGCTTCCAGTGCTTGGGCTTGTTTTCCTCGGAATTTCTATCCCTTAAAAGCCTTTTATGGTGCAAAAGGGAGAAATCTGGTCTTCTCCTGGCATTTCACCCCCAAACAGCAGGAGGCTGGATATTATGGCAGTTTAGCTCTGCAAGGGGCTCCCCTGAGTGCCACAAGCAAATGAAACTCAAACATCCACGTACAACAGCACAGGTGTGCAGAGGCAGCTGGAAATTTGCACAGCCCACCTGCTGTGTCCTGATAATTAGTGCATAGTAATAATCTTACATACAGAAATGTCACATCTCCCCCCAGGAAAGGATGGGTGTAGCCTCAAAGGCATTTTTTTTTGGGTAAGGGACACACTGCCATCAGAGGAGAAAGGTAAATGCTCCACCTCACAGTTATGAGCTCAGGCAATGCTAATGACAGTGCAGCCCTTCTGTAAACAGTACTAATCCATTTTCACAATCTGTCTGAAATTACTCTGCCCTGGGTGTGGAAACTGAGGCAAGGTTCAAGGCCAAAACAAAAGTTGGTGGCAGAGCTGGGGTTTAAACTAAGGACCTTTACCAGTAAAAAATATATAGATTTATTCTCTATCCCAAATCTGAGGTGAAAGGAGGAGGGAGGAGAGCACTAGTTGGATTTACAAAAAGCATGAGGTAGAGAGAGCAGCTCTGCCCTGAGCAAGATACACCAGGAATAAACACTGATGGAAACGCTGAGTTATTGTTTGAAGGACAGGCAGCCTGGATTCCCCTCTCCCAGCGGGTCCAGCTCAGCTGGAAGCTGCAGGAACAGGGCTGCGGTTCCACACTGCCAGCGAGCACAATCCCTTCTCTGCCCAGCAGCCACACCACCGCAGGATCTGCTGGCTGAAGACTCCCTGGAGGAAACCAGCTTCCACGTCTTATTTCCTCCAGCTCCAAGGCTTCCTTAATAGGAAATTATTCCCCGGCTGCACTGGGGAGGGATGCAGTCCCCCGCCAGGGCAGCGGGCACATTCCAGCCTCTGACTGAAAACACGGCAGCACCGCTTTTGATCCAAAGTGTAAATAGTGTATAATAAAAAGAGGTTTGTGTAAACCAGCCAAACTCTTTGGGAGCAGTGTTTGCAGCTCCAGCCTCCTTATTCACGCCGTGGCCACACGCTTTCCCTGGGCACTGCAAAGCTGGTGTCGGGCTGAGCCTGCTCTGCCAGAAAGATCCAGGGCCCCAGCCTGTTATTTTTATCCTAGCTGGCCCTGAATGGAACTTGCAATCCTGCTGGGTTTTCTCCCCCAGTCCCTGAGGGAACTGGATTTCGTTAAAAAAATCAGCCGTACTCCTCACAAAAGTTGGAAGAAATGGCCGCCAGGAGAGTGAAGTGGGAGTTTCTCCAAGGAGTGGAATGGGGTTTGGGAATAGGTGTCCTCCTTGCTTATTTCCCTCCTCTGGTTGATAATGAAGTAAGTGATAATTAAACAGGAATTAAAAGGAGTGAGACAGGACAGCCATGGAGTCACAGCCACTGCCCAGCAGCTGAGCAAAGCCTGTGCAGGGTGAGGTTTTCTTGGTGAGGTCAGGTGAAACCTCAAGGACTGTTACAACCCCTTTTCCCTAAGGAAGAGGAGAGGAGTGAAGGCTCCAGCCTTGTCTCCCAGATCTCTGTTCTCTGCCAGGCTGGCTCTGAGACCGGCAGGAATGCTGCAGGAGAAGCATGCTGCCAACACAGCTTGGACACAGGCAGGGATGTGAGCTGGAGGAGGAGAATTTCCCCTGCCTTTTCCAGGCAGACCCTGAAGCCACTCATTTCCTCTCTCCTCCGTCCCAGGAGGGACACTGGAGTAATTACACTCAGCTGCTAAAATTGACAACTCCAATGCATCCCACAAACTTCCCTCAGAGGAAGCCCCCACACTGGGGGCTCCAGGGCTAAATTGTGTTCTGCTGCAGCCCCAGTTTGTCTGGGACACGTCTGGCTGCTCATGAGCCTGCTGGATTTATCACCATCAAACCCTCTGTTCCTCATGCTGCCCCATTGATGCCCAGCGGCTCTCACAGCCTGGCACAGCATCAGGATGCTCCCCATCCTGCTGAGTGCCAGGGCTGGTAACAATTCCTGCTGTCCAGCACCTCCCCTCTGGGCCAGGGCTGCAGGGGGACAGGAGAGGGGATGATGAAAAGGACAGCTCCCGAACACATGGGATGGGGACCATCACCACGGGAACCCGCGTGCTGGAGCTCCAAGCACCCACCTGGATGCCGCGATCTCTGACTTCTGCCGGGCGATGGCCGCGGCCCTCTGAGCCCCCTCCACGCTCCTGTCCACCTTCTGCCGGATCTTGGCGCTCTTGAGGGGTATCACCCGCTTCTTCATGCCCTTGACCAGGACATTGTGGCGGTACTTGCCCTCCTCCTTCTTGCCATCGGGCAGCGTGGTGCAGCCGTAGCCGTGCCGCAGGTTGTCCAGCCATTCCCCCTCGTACTTGAGCCCGCTGGAGCGCTCGCTGACGCCAAAGCCGGCGCGTTTGTCGTTCTTCCACTCGCCCATGTAGGTCTCCGTGGTGGTGGCGTCGATGTCGGACTCAAAGGGGGTGTATTCCTCGCCCTCGGCGCCCTCGCCCAGGCTGACGGTGGAGGTGGCATCGCTGGCAGCCGAGCTGATCCCGCTCTCGCTCTTGAGGAAGCTGACACGGCTCTTCTGGCTGGCCAGGGATGACTTGGACTCGGACTTCTTCAGCTTCCCCAGCAAGGATCCCCTGCGGAAGAGCCCCCCTTTCTTGGGCTTGCCGGCCTCCGCGTCTGCATAGAGGCTGAGGGCGAAGCCCCCGCGGGTGATGGTGGGCGAGAGCGGCAGGCTGTCGGGGCTGGCGGCGGGCGAGTCCTGCTGCGGCAGGGTACCATTGCTGTGCTCGCTGCGCAGGGAGGACAGCGATGTGCGCAGAGGGGAGCGCACCACCGAGGCCATGCCGTAGGGAACGCTCTGCCGCACGCCGTAGCCGTGCCGCATGCCGTTGGTGAACTGGCCCTGGTAGGTGCCTGGGGGAGACAAGATGGGCAGCGTGAAAAAAGCGCCTTGGTCCTGGGAGAGCGAAGGGAGGTGAGCCGTGGGGTCGCACCCATGCTAAGTCACCCGCGTGCAAAAGCATCGGCGCCTAGGGGAGCGGAGGACACCAGCCCGAGAGCCCCTGGTGCCTCTTGCGAAGGGACCGAAGCACCAGGGGATGCTTTGCAAACCCAAAGCCGCTTACTGTACGGGATCTGGATTTTCATCCGGAGAAGAGAGCGGGAGGCAGCCCCCAGGGGTGGAGTGGTGGCAGTGGGCACGTGAGCTGCAGTGGCACATCTCTGCTTGGCTTGGTGACAGTCCCTTCCAGCCTGTTCTGCGGTCTGTCACCTGCAGGCTGCCAGGGCCAGCTCTAGACCCCTGAGTCAGGATCCCACATGTCCACTGACTGCCCTGAAGCCACATCTCCTTAGCAGTGACATATGGCTTCTCTGAGTTCCGGAGATCAAGGCTTGTGCCACACTGCACAAAGCAGGAGATGGGCAAAAAAGGGAGGAGAGAAGCAGCTCTTTGTGGGGTTCCTTCAGCTCTGTCCCAGAAAACACCACCCCACCACACTCCTCCAGACCCAGCTCAAGAGGGCAGATGGTGCCATATGATGGGAGACAGAGAACCATGGCCAGGGCTGCACCTTGGGTACAGGACCCTGCTAAGAACCAGCAGGACTTTGGCAGTGACACCTTGAAGGCTGGGACACTGCTCCTCCCCAGACGCCCTGATCCCAAAGGTGAGCACATTTGCAGGCTCCAGCAGAGTGGAGATCCTCACTCTGACTTTTCTCACCATGATATAAAGAGACTTAAATTAGCTGCATGAGAGGCCCCGCAAGAAGAGCTCTTGGGAAGTGCAGGGTGGGGCAGCAGGCAGCCTTCTCCCACAGCACCCACCACACCAGCACAGGGAAGATCAGAGCATCCCTGAGCCCTGTGGATTGGGATGGGATGAGCCTGGGATGAGCCATCTTCCCAGCCTGGCTCTCATCAGTCTATAGATGTGGTTGCCTCAGAAACCAGCAAACCACCCAAAACAAAGGCAGCACTCCGCTCCACTCCTGGCATTACAGGAGCTGGAATGGGCCACCCCAGACCAGCACCCCGTGGAACAGAGGCTGCCAGCAGCTCCCTCAGCCTGGGGCACAGGCAGAGGAGCACAAACACCTTTGGAAAGGCCACTTTGTTCTCCCAGGTGCTGCTTCATGTGAGCAAAGGGTCAGCCATGCTGGGGGATTTTCACAGACATCTATCCCAAACCTGGTTTGTAAAAAGCAGTGACCTACCAGGAGACACATGATTCTGGGGAGAGCAGGCACTCCCACGGTCCTGGGGAGGCTCAGCCAGGGCTGGGCTGAGATGGAAGGGGGTGACCCATCTTCATGGCATTAATCTCCCCCCTCAGACACTATTACTGAGCCCAGGGATGACCCTGCTCCCCAAGGAGCAAATCCAGTTCCTTCTTTGGCGATCGTGGGAGTGCATATTTTACAGTCTCCCAGGCCATTTCTGCAGCATAATCTCTCCTCCCAAGCTTCAGGTTTCGTTGAAATCCTCTTTGGACCTGCCTGTGGAGTGTTAACTTACAGTGCTGAGGGCCAGGAAAGACAAGAAGTGCCCGAGTGGCAGCAGCTGCTCCCTGGGTGAGCTGCCCCCAGCCAGCCCCTGCCCACCCTGTGACACAGGGGATTATGTATGGGGTCCCTGTAAACACTTGGTCTCCCCTACAAAAACGGGCTTCAGGTAGTACATGGCATCTGCAAACTGCAGCCAGCCACGGGGAGCCATCTGCCAGAGCAAGGGGACATTTTCCATTTTCTTGGATGAGTTTGAAGCTCTTCTAGGGAAAAAAAAGGGAAAATAAGCATGGGTTTGGGCACGAGTCAGGAGTCAAGGACCATCACTGGAGATCCCAGGCATCTGGGCATGTTCCTCACCATGCTCCCAAATCGCTCTCCATAAAATGGTGATGAGACTTCCTTCCAAAGTGAAGTTATAGAGACCCCCCAGTGCCCCCATGTCGCTCCCTGCTGAGGTCAGTGCTCCATCCCACCCGCCCAGCCAGCGAGCAGGGCTGACACATGATGAGGGTGACATTGGAGACTTTCTCCTGGGATGGGAACAACTTCACACGTATCAGGCTGCAGCTGGTAATGCCGCCATGTTAATTCCCTGGAAAAGGAACTCTGGAAAAGCCTTGCAGGTTAAGGGGGTTCAGCCACTCCTCAGGGGTCAGGTCAGAGCAGCTGCTGCAGTCCAGCAAAGCCCCAGCCCCCTCTGTCCCTCTCAACAGCACCAGAGCCAGCTGGGTGGGAAAAGCCCACATGGCACAATGAGTCTCCAGGGAGCAGGGATGGAGTGCCAGCCTCAACACAGGGTTCAACACCAGCTCTGCAGGCTGCTCTCAGCTCCCTGATTTCAGCCCAAACAGCACAAACAACATCATCCCTGTGACCAGAGCTGCCAACCCTGCCTGGATGAACGGAGGGCACCGACAGTGCTGCCCACGGCTGCCCAGCCAAGGCACTGTCCCTGTCATGCTGCCATTCCCTGCCCGGCTGAGGCTCCGTGCCAGGAGCCATAAAGCAGCCTTGGAGCGGAGCCAGAGGCTGCAGGGAGCGGCTGGAGGCGCTGGGGCCGTGTGTCAGGGCACGCAAGGTTTGAGCAGAGCCAAGCCCTGCCTCACCAACACGGCCCAGTGCAGCCAGGTCAACAGAAAATGGGGCTGTGCAAAATCTCTCTGCAGCAGGGCTGCACGTGCCCAAGCCACCACCACACCCCAGTGCCAAGCCAGCCTGGGCAAGGGGACGGGCAGCGCACAGAGCTGTCAGCCAGGCTGCCACGAGCTCACACACGCCTGAGGTTCTGCAAAAAATAACTAAAAAGTGATGGACCTGGAACAAATAAATCTCTGTTTAGGATAGGAAGCCCACTTCCCTACCTCTCCAGCCCTGGTGATTCATCAGGGCAGTGGGACAGAGACACCTCATCTCATCAGGGTGTGATTAGTGGGGGACACAGCCCCAGTAATCCTTTATTGGCTGCATTTTTACTTGTCCTAATGACAAAAACCACTGGCTCCTCTGCAACCCCCAGGAATACAATTCATACCAGCACAGCCCCAGCAAGGGGATGCTGCCTGGTTAACTTCATAGGACAGGAAGGATTGTGGATTGTCAGTTGTAGGATTGATGGGAATGACATCCCTGCAGCCTTCAGCTCCAAACACTCCAAAGGGGTGGGAGCACCCTCTGCTTCACCCCAGCAGCAGGATGGGATGGTGCATGGCTGCATCCAATGCAAAACTTTCAGCTACCAGTGCTCTCCAGCACAGCAGCAAGATCCCATCACCAGCAGTGACACACTTCCCCTTCCCAGCCTGTCTCAAGGCTCCCATATAATTAGTGATGAATGTAAATAATACAAACAACCATGTAAATAATGCAGACAGCTCAAATCACATCCCTGCCCTACAGTCCCCTGCTGTCACCCAGATACTGCGATGACAGGCAGGTTAGAACTCAGTGTACGTGGCCAGGGGCATTTAAATGGTGCACAGCACCATGTGCAGGACAGGCCAGCAAAAACAGAGTGCTGCCTTTTGGTGCCAGCAGTAGTGTCTGATGGGTTCTGCTGGAAAAGAAAGGCACAGAAAACCACATAGAGGGGTAAAAAAATTCACTATATTCATTCATGGGTCACACTCGGCCAGGCAGGAGCTTTGCTACAGAGGCAGCAGACAAAAAGCCAGCACAATTGTGGCTCTCCCAGGCCCCTTTCCTCATTTCCCAGCCAAAATCCCATGGATGCTGCTCCTTCTGCCCCAGTCCAGGCCCCTTTCCACTGTGCTTGCCCTGCCACAGGGAGGAGTTGTGCTGCTCCATATCACCCATTTCATCTCCTCAGTAAAGCACTTCTGCATTTCTTTTCTCTTCTTCTGGGACCACTGACTGGTCTAATTGCTTTCCCATGGTTAATTGACACTACTGTTTTCCTTAGCACCCTAAAGAACAAATTGCAGTATCAAAAATAAGTTGGTTTTAGGCCACTTTGATTGCAAGTGAGGTTTTTTTCCCCCCCTCCATATAGATACATACAAGTTATTTGTAGAGCAAAGACAGGCTTTGGGCTGGATCATGGGTATACAGCACAACTCACCATTAGCACTGAGATTTTCTTCTGCTGTAAAACTTGACTCATGGTTTTGACTCACAGTCAAATGCACTAAAGTATCCAAAAAATGAGGCCTTCCCTACAGAATGGACAAAACTCACTGGGCAAAGGCAAATAATTACATGTTTACTCATAGCTTAAGTTGCAGAACAATGAGTTCCTTCATGCTATGCCTTCCACAGCCTCACTCACTGCCTGCTTCAGCCAGAGCATTCTGCCCCTCTGAAGGGCTCTGAGCTCTTCCCTGGTGACAGCAGCACACACCAGTATATCCAGCTTGGATACACAAAGAGATATGTCAGAATGTCACTGTATCTGCCCAGCCACAAACAAAGCTCTGAGCCCCTTGGCTGATTTCAATCCATGTTACAGAAGTCTCCTTAAAGCTGTCAGTCTCCCATAGCTTTCACTAAAGTAGGCTTTTGGTAGTGGGGAGACAAACAAATAATCCACATAGTGCCTGGGCTAAACTGTGCCATGACCCTGGTTCTTATTAGACACCAAAAATCTAAATGGGATTTCAAAAAGTTTCACTGCAGATTTGAGCTTTTTTTTAGCCACCAATCTTGGCCAGACACAAGATTCAAACATGGACAACTCTATAATTATATTTTAAGTGTATTTTGAAATGTAAATTTTCATGTATGTCTCTCTCTCTCTATATATATATGTATATATAAAAAGTTAAGATCTATTTTAAAATATCAGAATCAGCTACATTTCCCTGAAATCTGCAAGCAGTCCAACCATGACCTAAAGTTTCTGACGACCTGGCAAGGGCTGCACATTCCCAGAGCCCTTTTCCTCGTGTGGCTGGCTTCCAAGGGGCTTGGGAATCGTGTCCCCTACTCAAGGGACAGCAGATATCCAAAGCCTTTCCACATGTTTATCTTGGCAACCCCAAATTCAAACATTAACAGGTCCCATTAGCAGTCTGGCCACATCTGGATCTTGCAGGTGGTTGCTCTGTGCAGGTGAGGAGACAAAACAGGAAAAGTTCCTGCAGGTCACCCCTGTCCTTTGGATGTGATGCTGGATGGTGACCCCTGGCTTTGACTGGAGTTTTATCCATGTTCCCGTGCCATCAGAGAAGCTCATGTGTTGAATGAACAGCTCAGATCAGCCAGGGTGTGATGACCCAACACATGGAGCAGCCACTGGGCACCCCAGCACAACCCTCGTGAGCCTTGTGGGGCTGAGCTCAGGGTTTTGGCAGGGCACATCTTCATTGGATCAGGGCTGAACTGCCAGCCTCGAGTGGCACCAGGGATCACACAGCTGGCACGTTCTTGGGTGAGGGTCAACACCCCGGGGAGTGCTGTGCTGACAGAAGCAGGATATTCTATATCCTTACAGGAAAAGCATTGGCTCATCTTTCCCTCTCTTCTGTCCCAAGCTTTCAGTCCCCTATCTAATCAAACCCCTCTGTCAAGTCTTACCACTCAAAATTCTCCCCTAGAACATTAACTGCAATTCCAGTAGCCCTTCACCCTTAGAAGGATTTGCATTTTAGGAAGCAGTAAGGAAGCAACCATGCAAATTCAAAGGAGACCTTGACATCTCCAGAATGAAATTCCCAATAGCCGCTGTTGCTGACAGTGACCTGATTGCTGCTCTCTACTCATCAGAGAACACCTTCCCTGTCACCTGCTTGTCTTCTGGCCTCACATGAGGTTCTGTGCATGCAACCTGCACCCATTAAACCATTCCATGGCCGCAGGACAGAAAGGGGGAAAAATTTAAGGAGCTGGAGTGGAGGGATGTGTCAGTTTTTGTCTGTACCTACAATATCCAAGGGCACAAGGAAAATGGGTCAATTTAAAGACTGTATTCTCAATCTTAAAGTTATCCACAAACCCACACAATTTATTGAGAAATATTTATGAAAAATATAGCCCTGAAAGCCAGTCTCAATTTAGTTCATTTTGCTAACGCCTAAAAATGTGATGCTTTTCATTCTGAAGGTTTATATTATAGTTATTTTGCTTTATAAACTAACTCCAATGTCTGTCTTAGATAAATATAGATGCAATTTTGATCCATATTTTGAAGGGTATTTCTTTCAAATGACCCTCTCTATTTAGCTATCCTAAATGTGGCAGCCCGGAACATTACAGTGCTGAAGAGCTACAAAATTACTGGCACAGAAATTCTTGCAATGTTTCTAACCCCAGAATTGCCACTAATGCAAGAACACAATTAGACCAAGCATTTACAGAGCACAACAAATACCTGACTACATGGTGCAGTTGTATAGTAGCAGAGGTTGAAACCGTCCAAATAACCAAAGGGATTTATTTTGGGGAAAGGCATGCGGCTACATATTCTAAACAGCTTAGATGGACTCAATCAAAACTCTTTGGCAAAGCAGATGTGCAGGCAGCCTGTCAGAGGCATGCAGGCAGTGTTTGATGCATAGGGAAAGCGTGCTGGGATGCTGTGGGTGGTTTATATCCGACACAAGAACATTCACCGCTCGCTGCCTGGTGAGAGAGCGCACGGCTCGCTGTGGCCGTGCACCAGCTGGGACTTTCTGGGTTGGTTCAGCCAGAAGTTGCAATAACCACCCCAGGAGTCAAAGACTACACAAATCAAGTTGGTCGGTGTGAGCTACCAATAGAGACACTCTATTCCTCCCTCGTGTCTGCAGTCGGTGAGCTGCACGTGCTGCACCCAGCTGGGAAAATCGGGGCACGCACACATTGATGGGAAGGTTGCACCCCAAGCTCCCCTTCTTGACTGAAGCACCCCAATGGCTCATTGTAGAGCACTGTGCCTGTCTAGATCTCACTAGTGGGGACAGGACCAGGTCGCCCCTTCAGCAGGGACAACATGAAACCTCTGTTGTCACAGGCTGGGAGTGACACTGCTCATCCCCCTCTCATTCCCTCTGGAGCCACCCTTACCTCCATCGGCGTAGGTCTCGGTGCCGTAGCCATCCTGCAGGCCATTGTTCCATGTACCCTCGTACTTGGCTCCGCTGCTCATGCTCTGCCTCGCGCCGTACCGTCCCTTAAAGCCATGGGTCCACTCGCCTCTGTAAACCCACCGTCCTTTGGTCTCGATTCCCAGGCCGTGCCTCTTGCCTTGGGACCAGTAGCCTTCGTAGGTGTTGCCGCTGGGCCACGTGTATATGCCCACCACCTCGAAGCCGTAGTTCCAGGAGCCCGAGTACTCGCCCTGACCCTTGGGGCCGGTGCAGATGCCGTGCCCGTGGGCTTTGCCCCCCTCCCAGCCCCCGCAATAGGCGCCTCCATCATCGAAATCAAACCTGCCGCCGCTCATGGTGCCCTCCGGTGCCCCTCAGCCGGGCTGCGTTCCCAGGGGCAGCGCTCCGGGGCTCCCGCATCCCCGGAGGGAACGGGCTGGGCGCCGAGAGCGGCCGCTCCTGCCTCGCCTGGCCCGGCCGAGGGGCTGGGGCACGAGAGGAGAGAGAAATTGGACGAGAGGGAGGGGAGAAGGGCGGGCCGAGCCCCAGCCCCCCCGTAGGGGCAGCCGCTCCGCGCCGGTACCTGCCCCGCGGGCACGGACATCGGCCGCCCGGGGAGCCGCCCCCGCGGCCGAGGGAGGGATGGGGGTCCCGATCCCCGCGGCAGAGGGAGGGATGGGGGTCCCGATCCCCGCGGCAGAGGGAGGGATGGGGGTCCCGATCCCCGCGGCAGAGGGAGGGATGGGGGTCCCGAGCCGGCCGCTCTCCCCCGCCCGGCCGCCGCCGCCCGCCCCGTGCCGTCCCGCTCTCCTCCCCCGCCGGGAGAAAGGTCAGCGCTGCCCTAACAAGGCCATCGGATCCCAGGAGCTGCTCCCAAAAATAACCCCCCTGGAGCCCGGCCCCCGCCTCGGGGCCCTTTTATGAAGGAGGGGAGAGACACATCCCACCCCCCCGCCGTCCCCCGCCCCGGGCAGGGATCCAGGCGGAGAAGAGGCTGGGAAAGTAAATGTCTGCTTAAAATAGAGCCTGGGAAGGGGCCACCGCGCTCCCCCGGGCCGGCAGCCGCTGTCCCGCTCCGCCGGAGCCCCGCGGGATGCGGGGACGGAGTGCCCGGGGCCAGGTCACTCACACCGTGGGTAATTGGGCAGGGGTAGAACAAGGAGCCAGAGCACAGCCGCCACCCGAGTGCAGCGAGCAGCTCACTCAGCCCCGCTGCTACTTCCAAAAGTGACTTTGCAGAGCTGCTTTAGGGTAATGAAAGAAGTTCAGTAGTAGTCATTTACCCCTCTCCCAAACAACAAACTTGCCAAATTTCCTTCTGTTTAACAGCCAGCACACTCAGTCTGTGTCACAGACACACGGAGTAGTGACAGGACACCTTGTGTGTAATAATGTCATCAAATGCGGATGGCAGAGGACAAGGACTGAAAGACCAGGTAACAGCACACCCATCCTGTTCCTAAAGACACTGTCCCAGCAAGACCATGGAGAAATGACCCTCCCTTACTGACCACCACGCTGAGAAGCTGCAGGAGCTGTGGGATGTTACCAGCCCTTCCAGGGGAGATCCCAAAACCCCACTGAACTCTGGGGCAAAGCTGCCACAGACAGTGGTGGGCTCGGACTCAGTTTTTCTGCTTTCAACCTCCTCATTGGCATTTGTAGGAAGAAAAGGTACAGAGGAGCCACACAATATATAACTGTGACAGAAGCTCTGTGTATGGACAGCATAAACACAGAACACCTGCAGGCACAGGTGAGAAGGACCAAGTTAGAAATTTAATTAGAAAGGGCTTCACTTTTATTCAGCCACAGGAAGGAATGAGCTCTTTGGTAATGGACTCCAATATGACTCAGAAGTGCCACTTGGCAGAACCAGCCCTCTAAAGCCTTCCTTAAAAAAAAGTCAGATTTTGAAACTGGTTCAAGTTAATTTTTTTTTTGTTTTAAACTAAGTTTTTAGACTGCTTAGGCAAGTTTTCAAGGTTCTTGCTGCATGATTAAGGAACATAAATTCACATTTTCTCAAAGCAAAACCAGAAGGTTTTGATCTATGGTTTCTGCAAAAACCAAAACATCTGAAAACACCTTGAGGTAACAGAAGACAAAGCGTTAAGGCAGCAGTTGCAGCAACTCATGGTTTTCTATTCCATGGTGTTCCAGCACTTATGAGCCCAAAGATGTCGTAACTGTCCCAAGAGGATGCCAAGTTCAGGACTATGTAATTATTTACTTAGCAACTTTTCCTAATTACACATCACAGTCGTGAACTGATTGCACACTTTGTTTAAACATTAATAACTTATGCAGATTTTGGCATTTAAAGAGCTTTTGTTGACCACCAACAAACCCACACAGACTGCAGAAAGCACTGACGGTCTGTGTGCGCAAAAGCACCACACAGAGCTGCTCTCGTGTCTTCATTTTGGCAGAAAAACTCCCGTTCTCCCCGAAGGCTGAGCCTGCTGCAGCAGCCAGACCCAGCCTGGGGCTGACCTCTAGTGGCACTGCTCGTGTCCCTTTCCAGTCAGCACCAGCTCACTTTTCTATTTTTACATCTCCTGGATTTCAATCCACTTTAACACAGTCCAGAGCAGTGGACAGTGCAATCCTAAACCCTGCAGTACAGGTCTGTGGTCACTAATGAATGAAATGGTAAAAGCAGTGCAGTCTTGAAAGGCACTTTCAGACCCACAACGGTGCTGTGGTTGGAATTTGCATTTGAGAACAGTTAAGAATAATTATTTAAGAAATAAAGTCACGCTGCACTTTGTAGCCCAGTTTTGTAGACAACAGCTGCCAAAACATTGCCTTGAATTCAGAACACAGGTAGCAGAAATGCAGAGTACAGGAAGAGGTGTGGGAGGGACCCAGGTACGTTCTGCACAGTGTAGCTGACACTTTAGAACTGGCAAAACAAGTAAACTTACACGGCCACTTGTTCTAAGACACCAGGTGCTGCTACAGAAATTGCAAAAAAGCCCCAAGAGTAACACCAAATGATTTTGCAGGAAAATGTTTGTCTCCATTTCTTCTCCACATCTTACACGTCAGAAAGTTGAGGTGATGCAAATAGTAAAAACAAACCAAACACAACTTTTCTCCCCCTCAACAAATTCTATTATTTGATCAGCTGCTCCTTTGCTAGACATTCATATAAGGTACTATTACTGGAAAAGTGGAAAGCAAACCTTTTATTGAACTTCCAACAGGCCTTAGAGACTTGTCTGCAAGAGAAACACCCTGCATTCTCGAGGGGAGTTGCTGCTGTGGTTAACCAAAGGAAAGTGAGGGCATGGGCTCTGCTCACTGTATTTGTTATGGAGACCAAACCAGAATTTCCTTGTTTCATTGGTCTTTATTCGTACACTGTCTGTCAGTTTTGGGGCTTTTTTAGCTTCTTTATTAGCCTGCTCTATAGGACCAAGTATTACCCTTCCTACAGGCATTAAAAACCAGAGACTGGAGTGAACAGTTGTCAGCTGTAGGGAAATCTTGAGCACTGTGTCTCCATCTTTCTAAACCATCATCACTTTAGCTGCCCTGTCCAGCTTCAAATTCTCCTGGAATTTACTTCTACAGAAGCAAGCAGCTCTCCATACATAGTGTGCATCAGCACAGTGTCTCTTTTCTGAGTGTCTAGAAAAGGAGTATCCCATCAAATAATATTATTTGCTGAGGGTGAGAAAAGTTGTATTTGGTTTGTCTTTACTATTTGCAGTACCTCAATTTTCTGGCTCCTTTATGAAATAAAATCAAAGGCACAAGTATCCAAAAGCACAAACCTGAGTCTTACAACCTGAGGTCCAAGTGGTTTCAAAGGAGCAGAATGACACCAGGTGTCTCACAAGAGCTCTAATCATCAAGCAATCTAGGAACTCCTCTCCACCAAAGCAGAGAGGACTTTGGAAATAAAGTAGAATTAAGTGTTGGGTCTCCTAAGTACAGGGAGGTATGCTCTAGGTTCATTTACCACATTATCTACTCCAAGCTTAAATTATAATGCTGAAACTAAACTGGTTGTCCAGCTTAAATAATCAACATCAGCTGAGATGCAAAGAAGTGTTTTTATTGCAAGCACAGTGAGCAGGGAGTGGGTTGCATATTCACATCACGTGCCTGAGGGCAGATTTTAACCAGCCATCCTCCTGGTTTTAGTGCTCGTTGCTGTCAGGTGTACATCATTTCTGCCATGTGAGACATTTTCTTTGGAATATACAAGTAATACTCCATGTATCCTGAAAGATCTTCAATTGTCACATCATCCACAAAGGCCCTGGCTTGCTCAGAGCAAGAGCGTGGAGAACTTGATGGAGTTCTTGATGGCAAAGGCTGGGAGTGATCCTCAGAAACCGTTCTATCAGGTGCCAGTGGGAGGGTGTTCTGCAAGCCAGAGAATTTGTACACTTCCATATCTTGCCACAGTTTGCACTGACAGGCTTTATCTGCACATGCACACGGCTCACTCGCGTTCAGCTTGGACATAGACTGGAAGTCAGAAAGCTCTGTAGTCTTTAGGCTTGTTTTGGATATTGGAGAAGCTGCAGATGGAGAGTTCTCCTGTGTGTTCTCCGATGTCAACTGTGCAAAAGGAACTCCCAAAGACTCATCAGCTCCCTTCTGGCCAGCGTCCGGAGCGACACCGCAGCATTCGTGTGCACAAGGTTCCTTTGGGACTGGCATCCCAAACCCACTGCTGTCCTCCTGGGCATCAGCCTGGCTCTTCTGCACCAGCTGGCTGCATGTGGAGTGTGATTTTGTGCTGCAGTGGATAAACTTTGGAGGATGAAGGATTGGAGACTTGGAACGCCTGCGACGCTGAGTTCTCACAACTCCTCTCGAGGGCTTCTTCATAGACCTGCCAGGAAAAGACACAAAGAGAATGAAGATTCACCAAAATACTTATTGCTGAGTTATAAGTAACACTGGGCAATTTATGCATTATATGCATTATATATGCATTTATATTGCATGCACGAGCTTTAGGTTTGGAGTATTTGTTCAGGCTATACTGTCTTGGAATTTGACTTTGCTCTAGACAAGCAGTTGTATACAGTATAAAAGGAACACCACAGAAATGCATCTCAGAGAGTGGGCTTTAAAGCTCAGAAAATGAGTAAAGCATGTGAAACATGGCAAAACAATCTCTACAAGAAGGACAAAGCACAAGAAAAGAGGACAAAACTAATGATTCAAGGGCAAAGGACAGTTTTGTTTCAGATGAGCATGAAGTTCTGCAGAGATACTCTAGAAACCAATTCTTTATTTTAATCTAGTTCCCAAGGCACAATGACAGCTTCTGCAGTGTCAAAAAACGATTGAAAGAGATGCATTCATGACTGTCTGATTCAAAACCAGCAGCTCACATTTGCATTGAGAAATATCTATAACATTTAGCCACCTACAGGTGGCCAGCATTTCCTTTCATTTCACATAACTGTAAAGAATAGCAGTCATACATGAAGAAAAAAAGGTGGTGTATTTTAGAAAGTTCTTTGGAAAAGATAATTCAGGTCCTTTGTTTAGAGGGGCACCACCCAGAAACTGTCTACTTAACATTCCTTTTCAATGCAGTATCATTTAAAATAGTCTGATAATCTCAAGCTTCTCTTACCCATGCCAGGTTTCCTTAGAAGCACACACATTCTTAGGTTTGGTTTCATCTGCCACTGCTCTAACTATTGCTCTGGGACTTGTCCCATCACCCACAGAGAGAGAAGAGGTACATCTGTGAGAGACAGAATAAAGAGTTAACAGCCTACACTGGTTAACGTTATGATTACAAAAATAAACCTTTGTGTATCTTCTTTCCCAGAAAATATTGCTCCAAATCATTTAGAACACATCTTAAAAGACCTGCCCACAAGGACCCACATCACAAGGATGAGTGTTGACACGCTCCTATCTCCAAGGTTTGTATAACAGACCCTTTAACCGAGAGATGCCGTTCACAGCTCCACTGCAGAGCCAACCCTGCGTGTCAGTGACAAACACACACAATGGCCAAATTTCAGCTTCCCAGGAGAGGGGAGGGCAGAAACACCATCACTGAAGAAACACATCTCTTTTTCCAGAGACAAATAAGCCATTCTTTCCTAAAAATAAATGTCCTTTGGACATAAATAGACTTTGTTTAGCTGAAGAACACTTAAGCCTCTGTCTAACATAGCCTGTTAACCTAAGCTAAAACTCTTCATACTCCTGCAATTTGAATCATCTGAGAGACACAGAATTGTGTCAGACCTTCAACTTCTATTCAAAGCAGGGACCTTAGGAGATTTACTTAACTTTCTGGTGCTGTAAGTTCATTCCACACTCTCATTTTGAAGGACTTGCAATAACCCAAGAACAATTCTTTCAAGTTGCGACTTCACATATTACAGTGGAAATCCCAAGGAAATTGTTTTCCAAATGCTATGTTAAATTAGTTTGTAAACAGGACAGATTCCCTGAAAAGTGAAAGTGAGTCCCCACACACTGATCTAGGATGGGGTTAAGAGAATCCAAACTATTAATCAAATTAATTTCCATTTAAAGGACAATGAATACAGAACATGATATCAAAAGCCACCAGTAAAAACTCCGAAGTAATCAAATATGCCCAGCTGGAGGATGGTACTAGACATACTGAAGAAATGAGAGATAATTCATTACTAATGAGTTTAATTACTTAAACAAAAGGTAACTTTAGAAGCCCATCTATTCACAATCTCAGCTCTGTGGTAATTCCAGGTAAGGCAGCATCAAGATGGTAACCAGATTAAAAAAACATTATATGGAAGCCTTCCTTTATTTAATTTCAGGTAAAAATTATCATTACCAACAGAAGACACATGATGCTTGTGTTCTGCCACCTGGGAGAGTGTAGTGGCACGTGTCAGATCTCCACAAACCAAGACAACACAAAAAGCATTCTTTCCCATTTAGTGATTTTGGTTATAAATATAAATTTTGTGACAGCAATGAAAATAGTTTGTGTGGGAATGATGCACTGAATCTAACGCTCTTCCTTACTGACATGGAAAGAAAGTTTCTCTCCTGGGAAAAGATGTGATTTTATTCTCATGACAGGCCTTCAGAGCCATGGCAATACACTAACTTTGACAGTGGACTCCTAGTTCTATGGACTTTAGTACTGGTAACCTCTGGCAGCCAGATTCATGCCAAAATTCATTTCAAGCACATTGTCAGCTGATCATGATTGTGAAGTTTCTTTCAACCATGCTGCAAGCTGACAGCAATCAAATAATTTACAATTCCTTAAGAAGTGCAGTCTGCAGGTAGTGAATTTCAGTCTGTTTAACTACAATGAAAGCTTTCTATGCCTAACCTTTTGCAATTACCTCATTCCCTCAAATTTCACAGCAAGGGTGTTCCCTTTGAGTCCATTTGTAAGATGTTAAAGTCTGTGCCTCCCTGTGGTGTTACTCACCCAGCTGTGTCAACTCTCAGCTTTTTGAATGCTGTCTGCAGGCTTTCCTCTTCTCCATCCTTAGCTTCTGATTTCATCATTGGGATGGCCAGAAGGTGATAGAATTACCATGTACTGCTACAAGCAAAAAAAAAGACACATGAAAATAAGGGCCAAATCCTTGCTAAAAACATTAGTTGCCCAGCAGCACCATAATACATGAAAAGAAACTCAAAATAGCACACTGAACACACAAAGCTGAGGTCATTCTTGTAGAACATTTTTGAAAGCTGACTCAGAACAAGAATATGAATATGATACCCAAGAATGAAACAAACAGTCTTCTGCACAACTGTAGGTGAATTAACAATTCAAAATCAAATTTGGTGTCAACAGCATCTTGCACGTACATTACAGCCCAAACAGACTGTTCCACTTGTCTTACAGTGCTACCAGAATAAGTGTGGAAAAGGTCAAAGTGAGAAGGAACAACACCATTAGAAACAGTCAACTTTCTACAACTCTTCCTTCCAAATCTGGGACTCAGTGTTACACACACACTTTAAGAAAAACCCAAACCAAGAGATTTTTCTTAAAACAAGATAAAAGTTTTAAGTCAAACAAAACTTTTTGACTTTATGTCAAGGTCCCAACTAGAGTTATACGGTCCTATTGGAACACGGTATTATGGTTACAAATAGCTGTTAAAATTTTCCAATATCAGCTTGTGAACAAGTACAAATATAAACAAATAAAAGAAGCAATCAGAAAGCCTTGCTTGAAATAATAAAAAAAATAATTATAAAAACTGGCTATTTTTTTTTTTTTAAATCTACACTGGCCATCATTTAATCTTTCTACAAAGGATCTCAAATCTCTCTAAGTTTGATGCTCTTTGGGTTTGCTGGAGGTCAGGCATTAGTGGTGTATCCCAGGGTCAGGACTGTCCAGTCCTTTTTAACATCTTCATTACCAATCTAGATGATGTGCCATGGTACCCTCACCACATCTGCTGATGTCACCAGCCTGGGATGAGTGGCTGAAACACCAGTGGGACCTCAACAGGAACCCCATGAACTTCAGCAAAGGGAAGTGCACAGCCCTGCATGAGCTTTTTTTTATAGCAAGGAAAATAACCCTCTTTTCACTGAGACCTTTTTTTCTAAAGCTCTACAGCTCAGTTACTTAGGAGGAGGGATGGGGATACATAATAATAATAATCTCTGTTCCCCCACCCTCTCACTCCAGCTGGAGGTGGCAGCTCTCCCCACTGCTGCTCTGGCTGCTCACTGTGCTGTGATTTCACCTGGGTGCTCTGGATTGCAGACAGCTATTATGACACACACAGAAGGATAATGTATCATAACAATTTCAAGGCACATGATGTCCAATGAGTCAGACAGGGAGTAAACAGGAGAGGAAGAAGCTTAAACGCTGACAACATGATGCTCATCTGAGCAAGTTACTATTTAATATTTTCTCTTAGACAAATACTACTGCTCTGGTGAAACAGATGGTCTCTACTTCACTTTTATTCCCTGATCCCCAAGTCATCCACAGATGACTCTTTGAAAAAAAAAAATAAAAAAATTCAGGCTACATAACTTTGGGGTTTTTTAAACAGCAAACTCCTGTATTACGTAACTTCAGCGGGAATATAAAAGTAAAAAGTTTTAAAACCATTGTACATTACTCAAAACAGAGTACCAGTTTTTAGACTAAATACTTCATCGTGCTCCCCTTCATCACCAACACTGCAAACCCTCAAAACAATGCGGAATTTATTTAGATAAAAGTCTCACTGGGTGATAGCAAAGTACAAGCTTAAGCATTTTTAGACGCACGAGCCAAATAGCACACACTTAAAAAAAAAAAATTAACGTGAAAACCAGGCAACGTTTACCGCGTCAAAAAACACACTGAAACTTACGTTTTTTACCTCCCGGGAAAACACACACCTTTTCTTTGCCGTTGTATTTTCGGCTGTATTCCCGGTACCAGCGCACTACAGCCCCAGTGAGCTCCCGCCGTGAGCACGGACCGGCCACGGGCCCCTCATCCATCCCCTGCGGGCTAACGATGCTCACAGCCCGGCCGTTCCGGGCCGCGGCCCCAGGGGGCAGCCCACGAGACAGGAACTTTCGTGGTTTTAATTTTTATTTCATGTTTTTTAATTTTATATTTTTAACCGCTCGGAGTTCCCTTCTCGCCCGCGCCCCGGGGAGCCCCAGCAGCCCCCGCCGCTACCCCGCGGCCCAGCTCCGGGGCTCGCCCGTGACTCAGCACCGCCCCGCGCCCCGCCGAGGCTCCCCCAGCGCCCTCCGCCCTCACGAAGGGACCGGCAGCGGGAACCGCGCGGGAAGGTCTCGCCGCGGGGACACGACGGAGCCCACCGGCCCCCGGGGGAGCAAGGGCGGCCCCGCGCAGGGCAGTGGGATGAGGACGGGAACGAGGACGGAGACAGGACGGGACCCGCACTCACCGCGCTCCGCGGGCCGGGCCCGGCGCCCCCCGGAACCGCCACCGCTCGCGCACGCGCACCCGGCGGGGCGGGCGGGGCCGGGGCGCGCCCCCGCGGCCGGTGACGTCACGTCCTGTTGTGCTGCGCGCCCCGGGCAGGCGGCGGTGGGTGAGTGACGGCCCCGCGGTCCCCGCGATCCCCGCGCCCGGCTCTGCCCGGCGGGACGGCAGCGCAGGGGCGGCTGCGGGGCCGGGGGGCAGCGCAGGGACCGCCGCGGCTCTTCCCGGCGGGGCGGCGAGGGGAGGCCCCGGGGCAGGTGGTGGAGCGGGGCTGGCGCTGGGCTGCCGCGGCGGTGGAGCCTCCGGCGGGCGCGGGCCTGGCTCGGGCCTGGCGCTGGTCCCGGCCCCGCGGGGCTGTCGCGCCCGGCAGTGCCTGGCCGCCCCCGCTCTGCTGCCGGTGAGAGAAGGCTCGGGAGGGATCTCAGCAAAGGGGGAATGCCTCAGGGGTGGGCACGGAGAGGAAAGTCGGGCTTTGCTCACTGGTGCCTGGGGACCGGAGCAGGGGCCGTGGGCACACACTGAAACGCTGCCTGAGCATAAGGGAACGCTTTTCTCTAAGGGTGGCTGAGCACACGCTGTCCAGGGAGACGCTGGAGTGTTTCTCTTTGGAGTTATTCAAAGGCTACCTGGACATAGTCCTGGGAAACCAGCTTGGCTTGTCCCTGCTCGAGCAAGGGAGCGGGACCTCCAGGGATCCCTGCCAACCTAAACCATCCTGCGACTCCTGAAACCTTTCTGAAGCTTTGCTGCAGGTGCTGTGCTCACAGCTCAAAGTTACACAGGTTGCTAGGATCTGTATTCACCCATTGATTAAAAGACACTTTGATATTTTTAACAGAGGCTGTGATTGTTCTGGAAAACTCAGACTTTGGAGTTCACAGTGAAAAGCTCAGGGTGGGTCTGGTCAGAAGGCAGTGATGTTGCCCACGGAAAAATGAGCACCCATCATGGTGTCAGCCAGTTTTGTGCAGACCATCTGTGTTCAAACCTCAGTATGAAATCCAAATTTCTGTGTTTCAGTTTATTCTATATGGCACGGTTGATTACCCACTGAGAGCACTTCAATGGACTTGGAAGCTAAAGATGAAGAGGAGGAGAGTCTACAAACAGCATTCAAGAAGCTGAGAGTGGATGCAGCAGGGTAAGTGAGCAACAAAAAAGGCAATGTAATTTGTCAGGTTTTTATTACATATTTATATTTGTTTTCTATTATTTTACATTTCAAAAAGAAAAGCCATTTGGTGAAGCGTTATTTGCTCTCCAAGGTTCTTTGCTCTCTCTGAACTGCATCACTTCAGATGAAATGCAGTCATTATAACTGTCTAATATGCAATGCAGTACTTTATTACAGTGTGATTTTGACTAATATCCAACTGAAATCACACAGCAACTGCATGTAAACATGAAAAAACTCACTTAAAGCAGTGAACCCACTTTCAACTGTTGTAGCTGTAGTCACCTGGTGCAATACAGAATTTGTTTCTCTGTTCCTGTAAACACTGGTCCATGTGTTATAAGCCCTTATTTAGTGCACAAAATTTTGGTTGGAAGGCATCTGGACAACAGCACCACCACCTCAGAGTGTGCTGGGGAGCCCAGTCTCACTGGGAAGGGCCAGGCTAAATATGAGCTCTGATCATTTCTGATTTCGGGGGATTTTGTGGAGTAAAATGTCTGCAGACATTCTTACACTAAAAACTTAGTAAGATACTGGGTGTGCTGATAATATGTAGTGTAATAAAATTACAGTGATAAAATTATGCAGTCTAACACTCTGAGACAGTTCACTTGAAGTCTTTTGGGAATTTACAAACACAAGAGGAAGTTTTGTGTTGACAGTGTTACCTTGTGAATTCATCCCCACAGCCATCAACACTGTGAATTCAGGATTTCCTCTGCATGTGGAAATATATTTTGCTTTGCTGCTAATTTCTCTGCTTCAGGAGATCTTCTGAGCAATGTGGAAAAAAATAGCTGTTCTCTATCATGGAACTATGGTTATTAATCATAACACTTTTGATGTAGTACCACTGGCAGACTGTGTGGGCTTCTGGTTGATTCCTGATGACATCTTAGGCATAAAAAGATCTTGTTTTGCAGGCATGTGTTGTGAACAGCTCAAATCTTGTGACTAATCAGTTAAGATTAACTTTGGGCAGAGTGTTTGGGCTGTTTGATAGAATTTCAGCCTCATTTCTTACAATTTCCCATGTTTAAAATCACACCTGCAGCCATCATAACTATAAATACAGATCCATGTGCTGAGGCATTTATGTTTGTGATCTAGACCTCCAGGGTCAGATGATTTTTTCACTCCATGCTCCACTCAAAAACTTAATGAGAACTAAATAAATCAGTAATCTGTCCTTGCCTGTTGTACCTCATCCACTTCTCCACTGACTCCCCCTCAGCCTGCTGCTCCAGGTGCCTGACTTTGCATTTAAGAGGAGTAGGAGACTATCTTTAATGACTCTTGTCTGACAAGAACGTTTGGAACCTCAGTTTACATTCCTTTAATGCGTCATTTTAGTACAAATAGGGCATGACATCAACCTCTGGTCATTTTGGCTGCCTTTCATTTTATCTCACCTATCTTTAGCCATTTGACGAGGCCAGTATAGTAAGAGGGGTCGGATAAATCTCTATATGGCCATGTTTCTACCCACTGACTACAGAAGGAGTCAGTGCACCAAATTTGATGGGCTTAGCTGAGCATCCAAAGCACATAGGCTGAATGTGGGCCTCTGGAGCCATATGTTCAGGCATTTCTGTGATGTGGCATTTCCCTTTTTACCCAGATGTATTGCAGCTCTGTCCGTGGGCGACGGGATGATTCTCAGAACAACGACAAGAGCAGCCATGGATGGAGCCAAGCAGCAGACTGCCAGCTCCAAGGAAGCGTGGCATGGGTAAAACATGACACATTGAACAGTTGCAGGATGCTTTCAGTGCGAGTTGTTGTCAATTAGTTGCTTCAAGATATCTTTCTATCACAAAATGTTTCCATAACTGATGCGTTGTTTTTAAGGGGATTTATCAAAGTCTTTAAAAACAGTACTGCATCTTCTCTTAGAGAGGGTTCCCAAAACTTTTATTTTCTGTTGATTTAATCTGTAGTACTTTTCTGCAAGTCTTAAACCTTTGTGACCCCCTCTCACCTCACTCTTGGGTTCTTTTATTGCTTTTGAAGTACCTGGATATTCAGTGTGACTCTGCCAGCAGCTCCAACTGATCCAGGTTCTGCACTACAGTTCAGTTTGGGATGACAGAGTATCATCTGCTTAAGGCAGAAGATTTGGGGGGAAGCACCTTGAATAAGAAGACTTGGGGGGAAGCACCTTGAATAAGAGTTCCTTGTATGTATCTTTCCTTTGGGGGAACCCGAATTTCTTCAGAGTCCGCCACGTTTTCTGTCAGAGATTGTAAGTGACCAGTCATCTGGTACTTCCAAGCAGAAAAATAATCTTGTAAAATGTTTTTAATCACATTTTGGAGGTGACTGAGCTGTAGTGTATATTCTGGAGTTACCCACTTGCTCACCTGTTGAACCCTGCAGGTGTGTGAGAAAGCCTTCCCGAGGATCGGCAAGGGTCCCGCGGCGCCGGCGCTCCAAGTCTCCGGTCCTGCACCCTCCCAAGTTCACCTATTGCAACATGAAAGCCAACAATCAGCTGAAACACAAACCCCAGGCAGACACTTCGAAGGGTATCATCAGCTCAGATGTTTTTGTCCCAGCAGAACATGGCACGAAGGACGGGCAGGATTCTCACCTTGAGGCCAGTAACGACAGAACTGAACCGTTGGAAGCTTTCACCGCCGAAGAGCCTTTGCAGAAGAGGGGGGAGAACTGCCCTGCTCTCTCCTCATCCTTTGAGAACAGCTTGCGTTCTAAGCAAACCTCAGATTTCCAGTCCTTATCCATGCTTAGCAAGGGCAGGCAGTGCCCTTGTACGGACAAGAAGTGCCAGTGCAAGCAGTGGTGCACCATGGAGGTGTACTCCTTCTCCGGGCTGCGGAGCGTCCTGTCCGAGTGCGAGAAGGCAGTCCTGGGAGTCCATGCCCACTCCCTCCAGAACAGATCTCCCTCTGGGACAGCCTCAGCAAGCTCTCACAGGTCTTGTTCTGAGCAAGCTCGAGCCTTTGTGGATGACGTGACTATTGAAGATCTTTCGGGATACATGGAATACTACTTATATATTCCCAAGAAAATGTCTCACATGGCAGAGATGATGTATACTTGACTGTAAGCACTAGAGAATCCTGAAGCAGAGTTTGTTACAATGGTTGGGCTAATTGCCTTGTCAGTGCCATGTTTTCACTGTTGTGTGTTTGATTAAATGTTTCTTTGCCTCATACAGTTTAGTTTTCTAATAAAATGAAAAATTAAATATAGTTTCTGAGCTTAGTTCTAAAAAGAGTGCACTAAAGTCTCTGAATACCTTAACAAAAGCACACTAGATCAAATGAGCTCTGTTTGGTTTTTGGTTTGTGCTGTGAATATTGAAGCTCTGTATGCTGTTTTCACTATGTTTTGGAAAAAGCCCAAACAAAACCAAAAAACTTGTAGGGTTTTTTTTTTTTCTGATATTTTGAAGTGTTTGGAATGTTCATTCTTAATGTATCTCAGTACTTAGAGAAAAGTTTCACAGCTACAGCTCCATCCTCCTTATCCTGCTCTAGAGAGAAGGATGAGAAGGCATTCAGCATTTTGGATAGGATGTATCTCCTTTCCTTGAACACTAGCTGGCTTCTTCTTTATTTGGATCAAGTTGTGAATGCTTCTTCCTTAGGAATTTTTTGGGAGGTCCAGAACATGCAGGTGTGTACTTGGACCCTTCCTCAATCTAACTCGCTCACTCTTAAGCAGTTCTATTTTTCTGCAGATAAGTGAAGCTCTTAGAAGTAAAGATATATTTTGTTATTTGTGCTTTACAGATGGAATAATTTAGGGGGAAGTGAAGCAGGCTATCAGGTTTTTTTGGGCTGTGCGGTCTCAGAAGTGGAGAGGGTTGAACCATCTATACAGGATGTTCCTGAGCACATCTGATACACAAAGTGGTGTGGAAAGGGGGTGAAAAAGATGTGTGTATCATCCTGGCTTTGTGCTGTAGAGCTATGACATTCCTGCTGGTTGAAAATACTGCAATAAAAAATTCTGTTGCCGAGACTTGCATTAATAAATGTTTGTCAAAACCCAGCAACTTAAAGTCTGAATAATTTAACTTATATTCATCTTCCCTCAAGACCTTTTTATTTAAGAAAAAAAAAAACAACCAAAACACAACAAAACTATAGTTTCAGTGTCATCTGAACATGCTCAACAACCATGTCTGAGTAAAATACTGTAATTTTTACTCACATGCTGAAAAATGAGTGGTCGGGAAGCCAAGGAGTCACAAGCAGTTGTGTATAAATAGATGAAAAGCAGATGCGGACAGTTGGCCTTGTATTCTTTGCTGGAGAATGCTCAGACATTCTAATGATAATCCCTGTAGATTTTATTCTCACCATCCCTAAAATTTACAAGTCCAGGAAGCTGAGATTTAAAATCCAAATAAATCAAGAAACATAAGAATACAGCTACAACTAATTTTGCTCTTAAGTTTCATGCATATATTTAGCATGCAGTATTTGCTCTTACTCAAATTAAATGTAACTGATTGCTACATTTTCTTGTGTCACCTCCCTTTTCCAGCACTATCCTGCAGTACCCACACACACTTTGGGTTTCCTCCACTTTCCCTTCTTTCTCCCTACAGAAAATCTGGTATCATATGTACTTTGCTTTTAAACATAAATATTTAGTACCAGTTATCTTTGCTGCTGCTGCTATTTTTTGAAGGGTGTTTCTGCTTCAGCAGAGGGTATCTGCTCCTATTTTTATTCACGTTTTGGTTCTGTGCCCTCTTTAAAACCATGGGAATTGTTGCTAGACAGAGGGTTTTTTCCCTTATAACAGTTTCCCTGCCTCTTTGCCAGCATTGATCCAGAATCCACGTGTGTGAAGCTGAGGCACAGCTCTTCCACGTGCACAGAAATGGTTCTGTAAGCCTGGTACTGGTTATCCCCACTCCTCACTGTATCTGGAGCCTTACTGAGGGGCACAGCAAGGCCCTTCTGCAGAAATGTGCAGTGGCAGCCTGGTCAAGGTCACCTTGGGGCAGTTTCTGCTGTGCTGCTCTTTAATAAAGTGTGCAGAACCCCAGGAAGTGTCTGGACTGGTGTTACATAAACCCAGTTTGGATCAACAGTGTTGGAAGGGCACATTTTCAGTAGTGGAGCAGGACAATGTGCCACAGACCTGCTGTGTCCAGGCAGAGAGGAGGAACTGGGAAATTGTGGAGGTTAAACCAGTCCACAGTAAACCCTGAAACTGAGGGCTGAGAAGTGAATTCAGGTTGCCAGAACACCAGGTGGGAGGGAAAAGCCTGAGAGCAGGTTCTGAGGGCACACTTCCACGGTGTCCTGTGGAGGCTGGAAACTGCTAGTGAAGGAGGAAGGAAAAGGGAAAAAAGACAATAAATCAGTTGTTTTGTTTTCTGCCTGAACCCCTGTTTTTGCTAGTGTTTAAGCACATCTAGTGCTGCCTGTGGCAGAGCAAGGCAGATATTTTGGTTCTTGACTGCAATTGTGAGGTTTGCAGTAAATGTACTGGAACACTGCTGCTGACATTTGCACAGCACAGACCAACTCCTGGGGGTGAATGATGGGCCCTAAGAGAGGCCCAAACTTACTGTTTCCATCAAAACCTTCTCAGTTCAGCTCATCCATATCACTCTGATAACGCAGTGACTTTTTTCTGCTGCCTGCCTGAAACCTCAGGATTTATTGGAAAACTGCATCTTCTCTGGGAATGCCTGCACAGCACCTTGAGCTTGATTGATGAGTAGAGGTGCCCTGGTAGAAACAGTGCTGAATGCAGCCCTACTGCTCCCCGCTGCTGCTGTACCTGCCCCAACAATCCTGGGGTTTTTTTTTCTGTGTGTGGATGCTCTAGGATCTGTTCCCAGTCAATCTACAGAATATGTCTGAAATGTTCTGAGAAAGCACCAGTGGATTTGCAGTGCTCCCAGGAGTTTAATCCAATCCCACCTCTCTAGTTCCTATCTCAGCAGACCCAGCCTGTGTGTTTTCCAGTAGCTTCCCCACTCCCAGCACTTTACAATTCCTTGTCCCTCTACTTCCAGGACTAGTTAAACTGAAGCAGGATGCAGAAGGGCACCCTGGATCAATGACATTTCTTTCTTGCCTTACAGAAGCCAAATTCTGAATCCAAGCTGAGCTTTACATTGGCAGACACCGAATCAGGCCACTGGGGAAAAAAAATCAATGGAGCCGTTTCTAGAGCCTGCTTTCCACCCTCTCCTTCTAAAACAGGGAGGGTTCGTCTGTGCCTGCAAAGTCCCGTGACCATCCTCCTGTTCTCTCATCTCTGTAACCTTTGCATCAGCTCTGAGATGAGAACCTCCCCTGGATTCGGGATTTCCAAACTGTGGCCAGCAGCCACAATCCTGCTCCCATGGCACCTTCTGCCAGTGTCTGCCAGAGCTCAGCATCCCATGGGGCAGCCCCACGCCGACCCTCCTGGCAGTCAGGGAGGCTGTATTGAAGAGCTGGGGATGATCTCAAGGTCACACAAGGTCAGGACACCCCTAAAGGGGGCTGGCATCCCTTGTGCCCTTCAAGCCTTGCTCAGTTTAACAAACCAAAACCCAGCTTAAATAAGCAGGTCCCTACAGAGGCACCGTGTACCTGCAGGACCCAGAGGGATGCAGCAGCCTGTCATGTTTCACTCCCCACGGCGCAGCATTAATTCATCACAAAATGTACCGCTAGATGGGGCCTTCCGGACAGCGATCCAGGGAGAACAGCTGCTGCCTGGACAACCTGCTCCCTGCCTTTTCTACACCCACCGCGTCCCCTTCCAGTGCCAAGAGCCCCCAAAGATGCTTGCGAGGAGGGGAAGCTGTGGAGCAGAGGGCAGGCTGGTGCTGCATGAGGGTGCCAGCTCTTCAAAACTCAGTTTTCCTTTGTTTTTGCAGCCCCAGGGCAGAGGCCAAGCAAGAGCCTGTCCCTGTGGGTGACCCTGAGGCCAGTTCAGGGACCTGGGAAGACCTGGGCTGGGGAGAGAGCTTGTTACTGGGGGCTGTTGCCTACCGGGGGGAGAGAAGAAGGAGGAGCCAGGGCAGAACACAGCACTCCCCAGCCTCACCCCTCTCATCACCTTCCTGCACACCCCGAGGAACAGAACATCACAACAAACAAACAATTCATTTTCATCTCCCAGTCCCTAGAAAACTGCTCCTTGCACTATATTTATGCAGCTGGGTGCCAGTCTGGCCCTGCTCCCTTCCAGTGCCCCTGGGTGAAGCATGCCTCAGTTTCCCCACTTGAAGCAGCTCTTCTAAACCTTCCTGTTTCTACCCTCACCAGCCCCAGTGGTTCACACTGAGAGCCCCCACACAGCCCTGAGACACAGGCTGGCTCCCTGTGCCTGCACAGCCTGTCCCAATCCTCACCAGAACCTGCCCCTACAACACCCCCAGCTGGACTGGCTTTATCCCCTGGCACTGGCAATAGTTCCAAGGGTGGGAAAATATCTCCAGGCACCCAGATTGCTGAAAATGGGGCATGACAAAGCCAAGTGTCATAAAGCACAAGTCCAGATGTCCAGGTCACTGTATTCAGCTGCCTACACATCTGTACCTGCAAACCTCTGGGTGATGCTCATAGGGCAGCAGCTCCAGAATCCCCAATGCTCTCCGAGTCTCCTGGCCCGTTTGGAATTGTGACACACCTTGCTGATTCTGGAAGCGACCCCCAGCTGTGCCTACTTTGTCCAGCTTGGGCAGGCATCCCTGGCTCTGGTACACACCAAAGGCTCCTGGGCTCTGCCCCTGTATGGGCTACATAACACCCAATAGGCAGAAATTAATTTGTGCTCTCCAAAAGTAATCGAATACCTTTAAAGAGCCATTGCTCCTTCTTTTAGTGAAGGTTGCAAAGCAGGCAGGACACCTTCTAGGCATTTTAAAGCCAGTGTCCATCACCGTGGCTATTTATTACACCTCCGCCATATCTAAATCAGTAAAAAATAATAATAATAAAAAAAATCTTAATCTCTGCTGAAAAATGTTCTTCAGGAGCCGCAGGGGTTGGAGCTGCCCCGGATTGCCGAGCTGGCAGGCAGGCAGGAGCCTCCGCTGCTGCCTCCTCTATTGAAGCGATGCCTGCACGTTTCCGTGGGAGCCCCGCCACGAGCGGGGACGGGCTGCGAGCCCAGCCCCAGCCCCAGCCCCGGCGGAGCCGGCAGCAGCCTCTGCCGTGACCCCGAGCCCACCGCCCCGCGCTGCCCACCCCGGCCGGGGAGCCGGAGCGATGGGCTGGCAGGAGCCCATGTGATGCTGGGCTAGCGCCGCTCGCTCCCCGAGCCTCTCCCGCTCGCTCGCTCGCTGTCATGGCGACTCCCAATAATGTTACTCCCACCAACTGCAGCTGGTGGCCCATCTCGGCGCTGGAGAACAACGCGGGGAAATCCACGGAAGGCGAGGAAAATCACGACCCGACGGACCCCGCTCTCAAATCCCAGGACAGATTGGTTTTGTACCACTGGACCCAGTCTTTCAGCTCGCAAAAGGTAAAGAAAACAATCGCTCGGCCGGACTCCCGGGCGAGAATCACCTCCAGTTCCCAGGGCATCCCTTTGCCTCGGGAGGATGGAGGCGCTCGGGGGAGAGCGAGGGGCTCAGCCCCGTGGCTGCCCGGGGCAGCAGCGGCCAGGCAGATCTTTGTGCCTTTTAACAGCATCTGCCCGGGGAGGGGATGGGCACGGGGATGAGGATGGGGGAGCAAATCTCGCCTTTGCTTTGGGATCACGGCTCGCACCGGGAGCCGCCTCGGCTTTTGTGCTCGCTGCCAGCCCCGCACTGGCGTGGCCGGGAGCGCAGACAAAGGCAGAGCCGGGCCCCGGGACCACCCTGCTGCTGCTGCTGCGAGAGGAGAGGCAGCCCCGAGCCAGGCTGGTGCTCAGGAGAGCATCCCGGACCCCAGCACGCAGCGATGATTCACCTCACACTGCAGCAGTGCCCTGGATATTCTATTCCCGGGGTGCCCCAGCAAGAAATCCCTTTTTCCAGACCATAGTAAATGCTCATTTCGCAGCACAGCAGCTGTGTAGCAAAGCCAGCCTTCTCCCCCGGCCCCAAACCCCCCGCATTCCTAAGCCCTTAATGCCATATGGAGAGCGGGCTGTTGGAGGGGTGGGTGGAGAACACCAAGTTCCCGGAGCCAGGGCCTCCCCGAGCTCCGCAGCCCCGCGGGAAGGCCGGGGCAGAGGTGCCCGCTCCTGCGTGCACACACAAAGGAGGGAGGATGCCCAATGCAGCAGAGAGTGCCCGCACATGGTCGGCACCGCCGGCAGCACGGGACTGACGGGCTCGGTCGGGATCCGCACTGGCGGGGGATGCTCGTGCCCGGCTCCCCGCGGAATTCCCAGGGAATGTTTTGTCTCCCCTGTCCGGGATCCCCCTTTGGGGAGCTGGCACGGGCTCCCCTTGCCCTCAGGCACTGGGGTACCTGCCTCCTGCCCAGCAGCTGCCTCCTGCCAGGCCTTCAGCTCCCGACAGCAGAACAGGGAAGCGCAGGGAGCTCGGGGCTGGATACCCCAGGTGGTACTGGCTGAGGTTTATTTATCAGCTGGGAGGAAAAGGCCAGGAGCGAGTTGCAGTTGAGGAGCCCAGGCTTTCTCTTGTTTGACTTTAAAAGAAAAAAAATAACTTGCCAGTCCTGTGAATAATTAATGACTAATTCCCCGGGAACTCTGAAGTACTCACAGAAATGCTTATATATGTTAAATTGTATTTTTAGCTGCTGCTAGTTGGATGAAAACAAGTACTTTTCCCTCATTCAGTGGTTCTGGCTTTCTCACATCCCCCGTGGGCTTTTTTTTTTTTTGTGTTTGACATACTTAGTTCATAATAGTCAGGTTTTATAACCCAGAAGCCTAAAATGCCATCCTGAGTGCATATTCAACACAATCTCACACACAGAGCAGAGCAGCAGGATCAGCCCTGAGGGCTGGCAACTGGGATGGGGATTGTGATGGTGTCCCACATCCAACCTCACTCCTGCCTCCTCCTGCCCCTCTGCAAGGCTGGATTCACCTTTCCCACCCCTAAGATGTGTGGGTGCCACCCCCACAGTGCTGCTGGCAGGCCCAGGAGGGCAGGGGAAGGGAGAGGCAGCAGGTTTGACATGAGAGGTGTGAAGGTGCTGGGTGATGCCCTCAAGATAATGTCAGCATGGAGGAGGAGGAACGCTGTGCAGGGTCACAGGGGCTGCCTGGAACTTCCCATGGACCAGAGCCTTCACCTGCTCAAAATGTGCTGGTAAAGCCAGAGTCCAGCACTCCTGAGAGTGGAACATACCTGAGTCAGCATCCAGATCTCCTTCAGCCAGACAGCAGGACTCATTGCTGCAGCCTCTGTTTCCTCCTCTTCCTCTTCCTCCTCCTTTTCTTCCTCAGGTATGTGCTGGGCTATGCTGGGATCCACAGCAGCATCACTCATTCTCCCCCAGCTGAGACCCCCTGCCTCCCTCCACCCACTGCTGAGGGATTGGCTCTCAGCCCTCCAGCTCCTCTGCCTGTCACACAGGCCACCAGGACCAGGGAGGATGGCCCATGATTCCGAGAAGACAGGAAGGGTTTGGGTATCACCTCTTTGCCAGGAAAACAGATTATTTCGTGTTGCCTGGATTTTGCAGCTGTTCCATGGCACCAGCTGCCTGGCTTCTCTCAGGGCCAGCACGTGACCCTGGCATGTGTTTAAGTTTTAGGGAAGGGTCTGGGGGTGTAATGGGGTAGGGGGGACTGGAGACCAGCTCGGTGGGTGGGCTGAGCCCTTTCTCCCCGGCCTTTGCCCAGGTGCGGTTGGTGATCGCAGAGAAGGGGCTGCCCTGCGAGGAGAGGGATGTCAGCATGCCCCTGATGGAGCACAAGGAGCCCTGGTTCATGCGGCTCAACCTGGGCGAGGAGGTGCCCGTCATCATCCACAGGGACAACATCATCAGCGACTACAACCAGATCATCGACTACATGGAGAAGAACTTCACGGGAGGTAATGCAAGGCTGGGCTGTGCCTCAGAGGAAATTTGTGTCTGGTCCAGATTCTGTTTGCTAAACAAATCCACTTTTTCCTTTAAAGTTTCATCTTCATCCTAGAAGATCAGCAAGCCACCGGCCCTCCCCAGACTTCTATGTTTTCCCATGAAACTGAAGAATTTCCAGCAGAAATCCCCTGCTGGAGGGCTTTGAGGGGTGTGAAAGCTGAGTCCCTCTTTTTCTGTCCTGGCAGTCACGCTTCCAAATCAGACAATTTCTCTCAGTCCCTATGGTGCATGGTGGCATTTCACCTGAGTCCCCACTGGGGCACAGCCCATGGGAACACTTCTGACTTTAGGCACATTTGTGCTTTGGCCCTGGGTAAATGAATAAAGGGGCCGTAAGGGCCTCTGCTGAGACAAGATGGGTTTAAGCCATGTGCTGCTGCCCCTCTCCCTGCTTCCTCAAGCATTCCTGGGCCATGGGCAGGGGACCCTGCTGTCCCTGCTGCTGCTGTACCTCAGAGGACACAGCCTCTTTAAAGTCAAAACCAGCTAGTGGTGCTGAGGACCACGGGAGGATGATGTGACACAAACCCAGAGGAAGGGACAGCCAGGAGAGGGAAGCTGGCTCCCCAGAGCAGGGACATTCCCCCTGGAGCAGGGCTGCAGGCCTGGCACACTGGGATGCTGAGACAGAGCTCCAAGTCAGCTTTGCTCAGCAGCTCCCTGGCATCTCACATCTTCACCCTCATTCCCCTAGTCCTGGGGGCTGCTGGGCCGGGACACCCACTGGGCAGCCTTCAAAGCTGAGCAGGGATCTCGGGCTTTGCCATCACGATGTTCTCCCCAGCATCCATCCCCTTGCAACAGAGACATCAAAAACATCTCAAAATAGCTCCCCAAGCAAGGGCGCCTTGCCAGCTCAGCTGCTGTCCTCTCCCGGCCCCGCCACTGTGCTGCTGCTCCGGGGAGGCTCACAGCTCGCTCACCAGTGGGGCAGCAGGGACGGGTCTGTCAGGACAATCCCACACCAGCAGCAGGTCCTAGGCAATGGCAGCTGCTTTCCTGCCTGGCAGCAGCACCAAGGGACATCAGGGAGTGTCAGTCCCTGCACCACTTCAGCTGGTCTCTGTGAAGGGCAGGTGGTCTGACATATGTGACAACAGGCTGTCCTCAGCAGGAGGGGGACACAGAGCTGTCTGAGCACTGGGAAACTCCTATTGTTGAGATTTTCCAGCCAGGTGCAGTTTCTTACCTTTTTGCTGAGAAATGGAGAGGGGAAGCTCCAGGAAAGAGGGCCCAGAGCATCACTCCCTGCTCCGTGCTCTGCTCCATCCTATCACTCAGCAAAGCAGCTGCCAAAAGCATTACCAGGATGTGGCAGCGCTGATCTTGAGTTTAGGGTCTGGGGGGGAATCAGCCACCTTGCAGAAATGTGTAGAGTTTGAAAAGGCCTTTACCAGGTATTTTTACTGAGCTATGTTTCCCCTGGGCTAAGAGCATGACCTTTATCAGCTGCTTACGCACATTGGGGACCAGCTATCAGTAAAGGGTGGTGTGTGGAGAAATATTTTCCTTCCCCCAAAATAGCAGTGAAGAGTGCCAATAAGCCACATTTGAGGGTGCTTCTCACTAGGACGCTGCCCAGCAGTGCCCAGAAACCACTGAGGAGTTGACCAGGGCAATATTTCTTCCAGGCTAGAGTGTCCTCCAAGGTCTGCACCCCCTTGCACAGCCATAGAGTGCAACAGCAACCCTTGTGTGCAGGCTGCTGTGGCTTGTAAAGGCAAGTCAAGCCATCCCAATAAAAATCCTCCCTGCAACGTGCTGAAGGTTGTGGGCTGCTGGCCAGCACACCGCTATTTCATTGTGGTTGCTCCATCTTCCTGCGGGATGGGACAGTCCCTCTGGATGTGCTGTTCCCAGCCTCAGCCCCAGCCTGCTGGGTGCTGGCCAGGAGCCCTGGGGAAGGAGAACACAAGCTATAGGTCAGTTATTGTTTCATTCATCTGGTCACTTTTCTCAGGTGGAAAATCCCCACTTGGGGAGCTGGAGCCCATGGCAGGGAGGAGCCACCAAAGCCCCCCTTTGCTCAGAGGACAGTGACACTGATGCCTATCCGTGGGAACACCTTTGTGGAGCCTTCCAGCAGGGACAGTCTGGGTCAGAGCCATGGGGGGATTTCCAGTACAGGAGGTACCAAAATGTGCCTGGCTCTCATCCAGCCATGGGCACCAGCAGGCACGATAATGGCAAGGCAAGATCCCTGCCAGGCAGGCACTGCCATGCCTGCAGCCCAGCTCCTGCCAGCCCTGCAGGGCTGGGCAGAGCACAGCTCTCACTTCAGGCCCTGAAACAAGGGGCTGCACTGGTCACATCTGCCAAAGTCCTTCTGCCAACGTGACCTAACTCAGGTGGAGACAGCGGCACGCGGAGAGCCCAGTGCTGCAGACAGGATGAGGGCAACAGAGTCCTGGTGATGGATTTACTCACCTGAGCTGCTCTCTGCAGACACTATAAACATTTATGATCCCTTAAAAAAACTGGGAGAGATAAAAAACTTGGGGGAGACAAGAGCAACGTTTCTCTTCTTCTGGTGTCATCTGCCATTTATTTTGAACTGAAAGTGTAATAAAAGGAATGCAAACTGCCACTCATGGAAATTGAATAAAACCCAGCAAGGCAGGGAAGAGCAGAGCCAGCCAGGGCAAGAGATGTTCCTGCAGCTGAGACACTGGCTGAGCATGGAGTGAAAATACACTGGGCTCCTTTGGTCATCTACTCACATGGCCCATTTTTGGGATTTTCAAGGAAACCCAAGAGAATGGGGTACTTCAGTGTCATTGGAGTAAAGAATATATAACTCAGGAGATCCTAAACTAAAATCCTCTCAAATTAGCTCTTTTCTACAGACCAGGAAGATTTTTCTCCCATTCTAAGAGATGTGAAGTTACAGTGTACAAATTCAGAGGCTGTGGGGACTCAGGGCTGGCTGCACTGAGCCCAGGGAACACGAGGGCTGTGGGGCTGGGTAATGACATCCGCACACTTCCCTGTGCTCCTGCGGGTTTGCCCATCTCGGGGCATGGGCTGGCTGGGATGGGCAGCGGGGAGGGAGAGGGCAGAGCACGACAGACCTGAGTGAATGCTCTGCCTCAGCCAGCCCTGCTATGTCAGCAGGATTGCACACTGCTGTCCAGAGCAGGCTGATGAGCTGCTGTGGAGCTCTTGAGCCCTCCCAGGAGCTGCTCACACCCGTGCCTTTGCCCTGCAGAGAACGTGCCCCAGCTGATCCCCGAGCCGGGCAGCCTGCTGCACTCGCGGGTGCTGCAGTACCGGGAGCTGCTGGACTCGCTGCCCATGGACGCCTACACACACGGCTGCATCCTGCACCCCGAGCTCACCACCGACTCCATGATCCCAAAGTACGCCACCACTGAGATCCGCAGTAAGTCGCCTTTCCGGCAGGGCTGCCCAGGGCTCCCCGGCTCCTTTAGGCTCCACAGCCCAGCCAGCCGCCCTGCTCCTGCTCATCTCCCCTTTCCACCAAAGCAGGCAGGGACAGAGCTGGGAAATGGCAAAGCACAGCTGACCTGGGAATTGCAGGCATCCTAGAGAGACTTCCCGACTCGGGGGGTGTCCTTGCTCCCATGGGGCATGCCAGCTTCTCCTCAGCTCTTTCTGTGGCACAGGAATTTGCCCCTCTCCCTCCAATAACTCTAAGGGCAAAGGCGGGAGAGTGCAGGCAGATTGAGTTGCAGGCAGTGGATGAATCGGCATAAGTCTGTGTACCTGACCTTCAAGTGCTCATGAAACATTGACGATGCTTAATATAACTCAATGGCAGGGATTGCTCCTGGAGAGAATTCCTCGCCAGAAAAGCGACCTTGTTGGGAGGGTATTGGCATGTCCCAGGTCTCTCCCTTCCTTTAGGCTCCAGCTGAGGCTGTAGGAAACACTGTTCCCAGCCCCATCCCTTCGGTCGCCTGGGTCCCAGATGGTCCTGCTGAGGTGGGATGCACTTGTGTACAAAGAGAAATAGGCAGGTTCTGAGGTGTAGCTTGTGGTCTGCCCTGCCTCTGCTGACACTTATCACAGCTTTCCCCATGTCACCAAGTGTCACCTCCACCCCCAAATCCTGGGCTGATGTAGGCCAGAGCCCATCCCTTCCCCAAAGGGTGGGGTGTGATGTGCTTCAGCCCCCATCCACCTCACATCACCTCCCCAGCACTCTGCTGAGGTCTCTCGACACATTTTCCTCAAGCTGTTGGAGAGGTACAAGCAGGTCCATGGGCTGATGGTGTCCTTCCTCCCCAGCACATCTTCTGCACTCAGGCAATGGCTTAGCTGCGCTGTTGCAGTGGGTGCCAAGGGAAATCGATGTAGTTGTGTCCCAAGGAGAGGGTGAACCAAGGTTCCAGGCTCTCCCAAGGGGAATGAAATCAGGATGATATCCAGGTTTCCATCTGAATTGCAGCCCCAAGAGAGCTGGTTGGCAGCCTTAGCAAGCACAAGCTCATGGCAGAAAACAGAGAATTTCAGCATTTTATGGCAGTGCACAGCCTGCTGCTGGCTCCCACTCCAGGCAGCCCTGGCACCTCCTTCACCAGCACACGGGCAGAGCCAAGGCCTCCCTTGTTGGAGGGAACAAGGAGGGGAAAGACAGATGGTCCCTGGCAGGAAGACATTAGCCCAACTTTGGGTAATTCATGCTATCCCTTAGGTGCTACTCTGCCTCTAGGATTCCTTTCTTCCTTTCACTCTGCTCCTTTCCTTTAGCTCCCTTGCACAAAGCCCTTCCCATCCTCCCTATGCCCAGAGAGGCAGAAGGGTGAGCATCTCTTCCATGCTCATGATGGGCTCCACACCATGGAACTGCATCCCCAAACACTGAGCCAGGGTGGGACAGCTCCACCCAGGAGGGAGCACTGTCCCCATGCCCCTCCCTGCCCCATTGCTCTGAATGTACACCCGGGTGTGGGCAGCCAGCTCAGACGTCCCAAAGATTCAGCCTGCTGGGGATGGAGCTGCAGTTGTTTCTTGGTGCTGCAGCAATATTTTGACTGAGGATGAGGTGCTTTGCTGTCAGACACTGGTCACCCCAGCCTCTCTGTCTGTTTCCCCCCAGGACATTTAGCTAACGCCACCACGGATCTGATGAAGCTGGACCATGAAGAGGAGCCACAGCTATCTGAGCCTTACCTCTCCAAGCAGAAGAAGCTCATGGTGAGTGGGTCAAAGCCACACACGTCCCTGGTGCTGGGGAAACATGACCCACAGACCTGCCATGGGCACCTGATGCTTTGTGTCCCTGCATCCATTTATTGCCCATTCTAACCCTGCTCTCCACCCAGGCCAAGATCCTGGAGCACGATAATGTGAACTACTTGAAGAAGATCCTTGGAGAACTTGGGATGGTGCTAGACCAGATTGAGGCTGAGCTGGAGAAAAGGAAATTGGAGTACCAAGGTAGGCAGTGGGCTGTGTTTATGGGGTGTTTTTCCACACGAGGCTGAGGTGCAACACCAGAAACAGCCAAAAGCTTTGTACCGGATGAACAACTCCTGTGGAGCAACCACTGGTGGGTCTGGAGCTGCCACTGGGCTCTCCTGGTTTTGGGTACACTGATGTTGCAGCCATGGTCTTACTAACCTCTGGCAAACCACCCCTTGCCACGGGATAGCAGGACCCCTGTCCTCATGGGTGCTCTTTGGGAGCCCCAAAGTCACCACAGGGTGATGGCAGGTGCCCTCTACCCCAGCAAGGGGTGAACAGTGATGGATGCTCTGTCTGGTTTAGGAAGGAGCAGGCTGGCCCCAGGCACTTGCACCACGAGGAGCACTGGATGCAGAGATGGGGACATGTGCCAGAGCCAAGCCTCCTCATGTCACCAGGCTGTGGCACATCCCAGGGGAGCATGGGCAGTGAAACCCAGGAATTTGAGGGGCCCTGGAGGGGAGAGCCCTTATAGAATCCTGCAGCCCTTATAGAACCTGCGTCACATGGCAGCAGGTGGGAGAGAGGGACACCAGCCATCCCTGACATCAAATACACAGTGCTGGGAGCCTGCCCTGAGCAGCCCTGGCAGTCAGGAGTGCCTGGGCACAGCTGGGCACCGCTTGTCCTGCCATCACCCCTGGATGACGCCGTTCCTCCTCCTCTGTTCCCCACTGCTGGCAGGGCTCAGAACACCGGCTCCAGGAGGGCTGCCAGCACCACGGTGCCAGAGCAGAGCCCAGGCACAGTTAATCAGGGGATCACAGCTGCCCCTGCCCTCGGGGCCAGCCCTGGCCCTGGGGAGCCTTGCATCACTCTCGGGGCCACGTTGGAGGGTCCTCGGAGGTGCCAAGGTTGGGCCCTGTAGGGCATCAGGTGGGGATTTACCAAGAGCCCTGATGTTCACAGTGGCATCCTGCCTTGCCCTAATTTCCTCAAACACCCTCATTAATGGGTGTGAGGGCTGGGACAGCAGAATTCGGCCTAATGAGATACCCTGGGAGGACATCCCAGGTGCCTGGAGCAGAGGAATCGCTGCTGCTGCTGTTGCCAGCACCCAGGTGCTCCAATGCCTTCAGTCCTTGCGTGGCGCTCCCGCCCTCTGCTCCAGAACCCCAAACTCCCACACCGTGCCCATGGCCTGGTCAGGATCTCAGCAGTGGGCATGAGCACCACTTTGGCAACTTCCCAGGAGCCGCAGTGCAGCAGCTCTACTCCCACGCAGCCCAGGCTGGCGGCGAGGCAGGCGGGAGGAGGGTGGGAGGTGGTGCAGGAGCACCAGCAGACCCCTGCCACAGGCACCCCATTCAGCTGGGACAGCCTGATCCGAGCTGGGGCTGCTGTGGAAGCAAATGGGAAGAGTTGCTTTTCCCTGTATTTCTACCCAACTCGGTGCTGGGCAGGGGTGCAAGGGGCTGGAGTAGCCCACATCGGGGTCCAGAATTCAGCAGAGGATCACAGCTCTCCCACAGTCACCATCCTCACATGTGCTTTCTCCTTCACCTGCAGCAGTGCCTGAAGTGAGGCAGCTGCCCCAGCCCTGCTCCCCTCACCTCTGAGCACCCACAAGGTCCTCACCACACCCAAGAAGCTCTGGCTGCAGCACCCCTACAAGTCATTAGTCACTGAAAATATTTATTGACTAATTAGGCACAGGCAATCTGTCCACTTGGGCAGTGCCTCCCGCAGGATTAGGCAGGCTGCCAAGCAACTACAAATGAGGGTTGCTAATTACCCATAATTGCCCCAGCCTAGGCCTGCAGGCAGCCCTGCAGCAGCAGTGCCTGCACTGGGTGCTGTACCAGAGCCTCTCTTCTCTTTCCTGATATGATCACTATAGGACAATGAAGAGCCCCAGAACTAGGAATCTGGAGCAAAGCTGACTGAGGGTGGATTTTTGTGTCCCTTCTGATGTTCTTTACCTGCACCTTCTTTCATCTCCCTCAGCTCCATCCCAGCCCAGCTCCTCAGTATTCAAAGGGCACTGAGGGAGTGCTTAACAATATCCTGGCCTGAAACTGCTTTTTCCAGCCTAACAGCAGCTTGGTTTATTTTTGGATGTCTCTCTAGTGGGGTTATTTCCAGGATCACCCATTCTCAGGGGCTGTTCACCCTTTGGTATCTTTCTCCATGTCCTGCACTCACACTGAGCTCTGGCTCCCCAAAAGCCTGGCTCTTGGCACAGATGTGCTGCTGGTTTTGGTGTCCTGGAGCAGGGTCCCAGGTACAGGAGAGAGAACAAAGGCAGAACTTCCCCAGCAGCACACAAGAGAGAGCAGCCAGGCCATCCAGCAAATGGTTTTGATTCCTGAGGATTTCTCACACCCCTAAAATAGGCCAAGTTGACGCGGCACTCCTGAAACAGCTCCTGGTGCAGCCAAGGGCAGACATTGCTGCTCTGCCCACCACTGACACAGTGGAAGGGGTCACTACACAGCATCTTCCTTCAAGGGGGGCAGAGGGCTCTTTTCCAGGGACCTCCATGCCATGTCCTGCTGCTCTTGACTTGGGGGAGAGGCAGCAGAGCCACTTTGCAGCCTGTAATTTGTATATTCACATGGGCTATAAATGATCATCTCACATTCCCAGCTTTTGGCACCCCCATACCCTCCATCACGTAACCTGGTGATGGGCTCTGAGCTCCTGGCCCACCAAAGAGCTGGGAAAAAACACCCCAGATCTAATGCTCTGCCCATGTGGACTTTTTGAGCAAGATTTTAGCTGCCCACCCAAGGGATTCTTACCTTTGCTGTGTCTCTTCTCTCTCCAGGGCAGAAGTGTGAACTTTGGCTCTGCGGGTGCGTCTTTACTTTGGCTGATGTCTTGTTAGGAGCCACCCTGCACCGCCTCAAGTTTCTGGGACTCTCTAAGAAATACTGGGAAGATGGCAGCAGACCTAACCTACAGTCCTTCTTTGACAGGATACAGAAACGCTTCGCCTTCAGGAAAGTTTTGGGAGACATACACACCACGCTCCTGTCTGCAGTGGTACCCAATGCCTTCAGGCTGGTCAAGCGGAAACCTCCCTCCTTCCTTGGAGCCTCCTTCCTAATGGGATCTCTGGGGGGAATGGGATATTTTGCTTATTGGTACTTAAAGAAAAAATACATCTAGTGCTGACTGCTCGGTGTTTAGTTTGGTGTCTCTGTGCTGTGTGAAATTATGATGAAGCCTCAGTAACTGTAATGAAATTTGAAGCAAGGTAATGAATAATTATATTGTTTAATGTAACATTCCATAGTCTAGAAGTAGAAACCTATACTGCAAGGAAATAAGAAAACAACAACAACAAAGCGTCAACTTATAAATGCCTTTTTTAGGTTTAAGTATTCAACTCCAGCAAGAGGCTCAAGGGTTCACGGGCTCAGCCGTGCCCACCGGGAAGTGGCACTGCCTCCAGCACCAGCCAGCTCCAGTGGGAGAGACAGGAATCCCAGGAGGCTTCCCGACATCCAAGTTGACTAATGGGACTTGGATACTTGGTCCTGTGCGTTCGTGTTTCCAAATTGTTCACATTTCACACATGCAGGTAGTGGGGACTTTCTTCTTCTAGAAGGCGTTGTGTTGTCGTGCTTGGAGGCTTTCCTGGGAGCAGGGTGCAGTAGATGGTCACAGTCAAGGTGGATTTCTGTTCTTCAAGTATCCATTTAAGAAATTATTTTCATTAAAAGGAATATTTTTTATTGAGCTGCTCTTAGAATGTATCCACTTTCTACGTCTGGTTTTGGTGGGCTTTTTTTTTAAAGAATTTAATGTCTGTCTTTAACTGCCACACTTTTTTCTTGAGACAAATCATTTTGACTTTCATCCTTCTGGAGGAAGGAGATTATTGTTTTAAGCCTTTTGGCTCTGTCTCTTGAGTTTTCTTTCACGGATTTGCAAAGCATCTTTCACCAACTGAGCATATCTGGACTCTGAAAAAGTACAACCATTTTCAGAACTTTTCAGCACTTTCCTGAAGGCGCTTTGGCATTCTTCCATCGGGGGCTCTTTTCTGTCATTTCCTCGCTGTGTGTTTTCTTAGGGACACTTTGCACAGAATCACATTGATGACTTTCTTGTGCCTTTTGCATGCTGGAAAGAATAATGGGCCTCACTGCTACTCATGCTTTGGAAACTGAGATCCTCAATAAACCATATGGGAGGAGTAATGGCTTGGCATCTCTAAATGTGTTCCACATCCTTCTGGTCCTAATGCAAGGCATGCCCGAGGGGAGTGGGATGTGCAGGTGGTTTGTGCTTTGGCTCATGTTCTGGTATAAAACTTGCATGGAAATTATATGTATTCCTCTTCCAAACACTAATTTCTGTCAGCACTCTGCCTTTCCAGGCTCTCCCAAATGCATTCAGTATTTGCTTTGTGGAATCAGTGACTTCAGAAAAAAGAGTTATTTTCCTTCTTTTTGAAGAGGGAGGCAGGAGGGTGCCCTGAGCTCCTCCCTTCTGCTGAATCTGAAAGGTGTGAGAACATCAATTATGGGTCATCCTCTCTTTGCTCAATTAGCTGGTGCTAAACCCCCCAGAAAGATTTATAAAGATACACCAACATGAAACCCTTACCAGGATTTCACCCTTTTCCCTTTGTTTGTGGTCCTACACTCACATCCCCCAGTGATCTCCAAAAGCTGATGAAATGCACACACCAGGTATAGAAAGGAATATTAATGGGTTACAAGGCCAGGAAACCCAGAGGGAAGGAGAGGAAATATTTCCTCCATTCCTAGGATTTCAGTCCATGAATGAGGCAGAAGGAAGCTGCTTAGCAAGACTGCTGCTGGTTACTTTGCTCCTTAATTTTATTTATTTTTGTATTTTAAACCACAGAATAAATTTAAAGTCATGGAGCAAATCAGACCTCTAAACACTGGAGAAAATAGGTGTGTGTTTTGTTAGGAGCACACTGTTAAAATGCAGTTGTTACAAGGAAGCCAGGCAGATCCAGCAGCTGGAACAAGGCATGGACAAGAACTGTGTTGTGCTGTGGGCTGCTGGGAAGCCACTGATGCTGTAGTGGTGGATTTTGCACAGGTTCTCAGCTAGAAATAGTCAATAATAAGCCTTTGTTCTGGACCAATTTAAAAAAAAAATTAAAAAATAAAAAACTGGTGCCACTCCCTGTCACTAAGCCTTGTTTTCCTGCGCTGGTAATGAAAAAGTACCAGGACTTTGCTCCAGGGAAAAGCAATCGGTGAGAGTGATAAAAAGACAATTACTGTGGCAGGCTGAGGCTGGATTGATGTGTGAGATCCCTGGAACGAATGTCAGAGCCCTGATCAATCCAGATTAGCCCGTTGCTGTAAGCAGCCCTGTGGTGATTACAGGCTGTCACCAGAAAAAGTTGCTCTTGCTCCAGCTGCTCTCATCAGACCTTTTCTGCTCCAGTTCCACTGCAAAGGGGAGTCCATTGCACAGCCTGGCCATGAGCCAGGCACTGGCCCAACATCCACTGCCCAGGGCATGTTCTGCACACAGAAACGTGAAAATGATGGCAAAAATCTGTTTTCTCACTCCAGGACTTTATGCTTTGCTCTCAGCAAGGTGTGGGGTAACAGCAGTGCCCAAGGGGAAAGGCTGGAAGGTGAGGCACCTCAGAGGTGCTATTTTATATTTTAGACAAGAGGGAATGGCTCCTGCTGCATCTTGCACCAAACACTCCTGTGTGCCTGACCCAACCTCAGCCAGGGTTCTCCTTTACTCTAGATGTACTTATTTACCCAAGCAAATTTTCATCCTTTGAAATCCCTGCGTTGTAGAGACAAATGAGCTTTACGGCACCTCAGTGCTTTAAAATCTGTATCTGTGCTGAGGTGTGGAACTTCTAATTATCAGAGGGATGAAAATCAGAGGCTTTATATCAAGTCCAAGCACCCCTGAGATGCAGCTTCATGACACAGAGTCTCTCCCTCCTGCCTCCCAAGCCTCCTGTTTAACAAGCTCCCAGTGGTCACATTTGCAGAGCTACAGTTTCTAAAATCTTTTTACTCCTACAGGATTTGCTCAAAAGACTCGATTATGAAAACTGTAAATGTACATGTCTGCTGGCTGGCAGCATTCTCCTTTGCTTGGCAAGGGATGGAGAAGACCTCTCCATGAAGAATAAAGGATTTCAGCACCAAGCTGGCCAGAGGACAGGGAACACATCGCAGAGCCTCTCACAACTTGCCAAAGAAACCGAGATCAAGAGCTGCCTGAGAATGTCTAGTGACCATTTGGTGGCCCTGTCAGAAATTATTTGCCAAGTGTTCCTCTGTTTTTGAATTAATAAAACCCATCCTTACCATCCGACTGCAATTTCAGAATCCAGGCGACAGAGGGAAGAGGGATGGTGTAAGAGCTGCTCCTTCCTTCCTTTCTGCTGTGGAAGTAAATGAAGGATTTCCCCACATAACACCAAACACAAACCATTAAAGCTTGTGAAAATATTTAACATCAGGTTGTGTTTGGTGGCATTCACTGCAATCATTAGGATCAAAGCCAAAACCACCCAGACTGGATCCACAATGCAGGCAATGACAGCAACTAAATCCCTCTGGTTGCTGAAAGATATATGGGATTAAAATAATGTGGGAAAATATGAACATAGTATTTTGAGATGGCTAGGGATAATATAAAATATGATAATCTAAGATTAACATCTAAAAGCCCAAAGAAACAGGAAATAATGTACAATTTAAGAGCTAACTGTTATAACCCCAAACTTGCAATTATCTGTGGCATGGCTGAGGATAAAAGGGCAATTTCTGTTCACAGCAAAGCTTCTCTTGCTACACAAGTCTGTAGAAAAGCTCCTTCTTCCATGGTGGGTCAGAACAAAGTCCTCAGTTCAGCAGCAGTGCCCAGGGAAAAGGTCAACCCCACAGGTGTGAAATGAGAGTGAAAACATCTGTGTATGTAGTGAACAGGAACAGATTTTGTACGCCTGAAAGATTTCCCAAAGCATGGCCTCAGTGGCCAAATTGCAGGTGTTTCAGACCCAGCCATTTCTACTGAATCTAAAGTTATAAGCAGTAATAAAAACACACAGGAACTTGGATTCTCTGATAAAGCACATTCATGACAAACAAATTTCCTGGTTTTCCCCTGGTGCAGATCCCCAAATGTGCCCAAAGGACATTTCACTATCGTTGTCTTTCATTCTCCTTTTAACTTGCTTTCCTCTAGAGGATTAAACAGAGAGAAAACAGCTTTCACTGAGCAGCCCTCAGTGGAAGAAGGAATAGCAGCTCTGCCATAAATAATGAGGATGAAGAATTGCTCTGTCAGAACATGGGTGGCCATCACTGCAGCAGTACCTGTGTGCTGCTGGCCAGGCTCTACCTGCAGAGAGGAGATTATTTCCATTTCCGTGTCACTTTGGTGCTGAAAAGCTGCAGTAAGCAAAATGCCAACCTCCACCCACTCCTCAGGAGCTCACAGTATTTTTTCTTCCTTTTTGCTCCCTCTGCACAATGATCTACTTTCAGCCCCTCTTTTTCTTTACCCGTCTCTGCTGTCCTACCCTTTGCTCTGTCCTGGACTCCCTGGTGTCACTCTCCTGTCACAGACAGCAGGCAATGCGTGACCATCTCCAGAGACATTCCTGCTGTCAGGAGTCCCTGGGTTGTCAGGTTCTGCATCAGTGAACACATCACCTCCTGTTCCCCCTGTCTGAGGAAGAACTGCTGAGAAAGGAAGGAGATGGAATCTTGCTAAAAACCTCTTAACAAAAACGGCACAAATCAATGACTTCTAAAACATTCCTTTAAAAATAACACCATCCATCTCCCTACTTGCATTGCCTCCCTTCTCAGCTCTTTCCTACCAGCACCTCATCTCTCCTGCGACCTAAATCCTTTTTAGCTCCAGGAGAGTTATCCAAATAAAGCTACTTTGCAATCAGAACAGAGTGTAACCAGGTTTGAGGGTGCTGTGTAATGCTGCAGGCAGTTCTTGACACAGAACCAAGTATCCTACATAGTTAAGTATTCGCACACACTCTCTACATCACAAGGTCATGTCACTCCACCACCAGCCTCCTGAACATTCTCCTATTTTTGCTTACCAGAAGCAATTTCTTTCCATTCTGTGCCCTTGGATCCAAGCACTACACAACAGCAATAGTTTTGGTTTTTTTTCTTGGCCACAAGGAAAAAAAATCCAACAAAACCTCTGGAAAAAACCAAGAAATTCCTCAGTAAACAAAATAAACCAAAAAATCACTGGCAGTTTTTTTCCTCCTAATTAAACTATGACAATCAAAAGAAAAAATACATATATTCTTGTAAACTTCAAACCTCTACCACTCCCATTCTTCTAAAAATTGAATCAGGTCAGGCTATGACAAAGCTGAAGCACCAGAGCCGTGGTCTGGAGTGGTGCTGGGCCAAACCCACAGCAGATCCGTGCTCGCTCCTGCAAAACCCGCAGAGAGCAGGCCCAGGGTGCCATTCCCTGCAGCACAATCCTGCTCAGTGTGGGAACAACAATCCACACATCTGTATAAGGCCAGCAGGCTCTGTGGGCTGAGCATCATCCTTATTTTCCACCCCTTTTGCATGGCTTTCTCCATCACAGTCGGCTGTTCTTTAGCTGAATTTGCCTCGGCCATGATCACGACGTTAAGCCTGTCACGGATACGGTCACACCACACGTGCCCTCCCGGCACAGTCCCACGAGATGGGAAGGCTCTGCAGGCAGGGCAGGATCTGGGGAAGGCATTTCAGGAGAGCTGATATTTACACTGAGGATATGCCCAGTTCCAGCTCTGACATCAACCGTGCCTGAGGGAATACTCAGCCCAGACCTGCAAGATGAACCCGGACTGGGCATGGGAAAAGGCTGCGGAGATGTGAGAAGAAAAGCAATGGTTTGCATTTATTCCTGTTGCACATTTTCCTCTCTTCAGCCCCCACCACTGGGGAGATCCTCAGTTCTGCCACAGATCTCCTGCCACTGCACACACTGTCAGGAAGAGCACAACAGGGAAAGGGCATTTTTCCAGGTGCTGCTTTCTGTGATATCCAACCCTCCCAAAAGGCTGGTAAAGCCATCCTTTAGTCATCTTTTAGAGTTATTTGGCTTGTTACAAGCACATGGCATTGTTTTTTGTTTTGTGATGGACAGGGGGTAATTTAAAAATAAATAACCTTTCAGACTAAGCATTACAATTACATAATTGCATGAGATTTCATGGACTGCCCTCAATCTTGATAGCCATTTCTGTCTGCTTTTTCAGCTTTTAAACTTTATGCTCTCATTCCATACTTCATTTAAGCACTAAGACACTCATATCCAAATTTATTATTTCCTGCTAAGCACCTGGGTGAAAGTACCCTCCACTGAAGTGAGCACTCGGTCCCCAAGAGAAGGACAAAAGTAACTCTCCTAATCATCGAGCTCTGCTGTCACATCACCTTTTTCCTCCCCTGAGCTCAAGCACATCAGGTGCAGTTCTGCTTTGATGAATAAACCATTTGCTTTTCTCCAGGTTTTCCACCAGTACAGCAAGAGCAGGTCTGTTTAACAACAGTTAAATGTCAGTTCAGAGTCACAACAGTCTTTTTGTGTATTAATTACTTTCATCTTAAGCTTTGCAAAATACCTCAAAAAAGGGAAGGCAAAATACTGAGAGAGAGCACACATCCAGCAGAGGTGAAGAGCATTTATTACTAATCTGTGCTCCAGGAGGAGAAGTGAAGCTATGAAAGAAATAATCCCAGGAAGCAGGTTTCTGAGCAAAAGGAGATGATAACACAAGGTGATCAGAGAGCTGGCAAAGGCCGATTGCAGAGAAGCTGCAGGGAACTGCTTTAAGTGTCCTGGTTTGAGGGCCATTAAGCTACAGTGGAAAAATGAAGATACTATTTCATGAAGTGACCATAGACTTGTGTTCAGAACTGAAGACTGATTTCCCAAAACGTTTAACATATCACAGCAGTTTCTTCCATTAAAAGTGCACCCCAGGGCATAACTGGGTGTTTCTCACTGTCACCAATTGCCACACACCAAAACAGAAAACAGAATTCTTTTTTTGCAGCCACCCACAACCCAAGTTTCAGCACACACAAATAAACTGGGAAACCAGGAATATCATTTAGCACCAGTGAAGCATTCATGGCTCACGTTTGCTTTGAACAAACTTGGAGGAAGAATCAAACCCTGGGTTCAGACATGTTTAAAGTCTGAATTGCTCACATGACTCTTATGAAAGACCTCAACTTTCCTGTTTGCCTGATCTCACCTGCAGTGACGCCAACACTTGAAAGAGTCCCAGGTAAGTGAAGAGTGAAATGAATCCTAAGGCAGTTTCTCTTCCCACTGCTCTGTTCCCAGCAGAGAAGAATGCTTAAGGCACGAAGGGCTGCCTTAGCCACAAAGTCAGGCCAAATGCTGCTTCTGTGAAAGAACTGTGAAACAGGGCCCACAAAACAGGCCAAACACAGGCAGTGAAAGATTAGCAGACAGATGTTGAAATATGTTAGTAAGATGTTGGAAACATTAAAAATTCCCTAGGTGATTCTACAGACAGAAATATAGCTCTGTGAGAACAACAGGAATACTTTAATGCACAAAAAGAAAAAAAAAAACCCACCCCAACACTTGAAAGAAACCAGTAATACCTGTTGATAGCTGATTTGTGCCTTTGGCACAGGATACCAAATCCACCTGCTCCCAGCACTGTTTCTCTCTGGCTGCAAATCTGCTGTGGAGAGGCTACAATTTTTATTTTAATGATAAAATTTGGGAGGAAAAGGGAAGTCAACAAATGTGATGGCAAATATGTGAACAAGAAATTTGCAACCTTAAGATTCCAGATGAAACAGAAGGAAGCAGATTCCTACTCTGGAGTAGAGTCAAAAAGCACAAATAAAGGTCTGGAGCACAAGGAACCTTCTGAGCCAGGAGCTGGCCCAAGGCAGAGGACTGGGTAACTGAGAAAGACCCCAAGATTTCCAAACTCCCGAGCAGTTTTGCAGCCCATGGGAGTTCTCCCAAACATTTCAATGGATTAGGCTTTCCCTCTGCTACAACAAAACCATGCCCACAAAATTAACTGCTTGGTGTAACAGGCACATGTTGGGAAACTTGCTTTAGCCATGGCTTTTGTTTTGTTTCTTTTTAAAACCCTGCACTCCTGAGAACCCGTGATCTGTTAACCCTTTCAAGCAGTGCAGAACTTTCAGTGCCAGTCTGATCACACATCTCAGTAGTTACACAAACTCCAAGGATCTGGGTCATCCAAGGAAGTAAAGAGCAACAATGGCATATTCACAGATATCAGGAACAGATTCTCAAAGACACAAACACTGATAAAGTTTTCAAATGTTTTTCTTTCATTGTTTAAATAAGAGAATAACCATATCCTACATTATAACCATTAAAAAAATAATCTGCATGACACTGGTTAAAGTGGATAGAAATATCCACAGTGATTGCACAAAACATTTGTGAAAATGAACATTATTTCAGAGAGTCAGTTGGTTTAAGTAAACAGCATTTCCTGTTCCAAGGGCTTGTCTATACAGCAAAGTTACATAAAGATAACCTAAAATAGGAACTTAATGAAATTAATCCTAAAACCTTCTGGGTATATAATCTTTTTTCATGGTGAAAGTGGCTTGCGGTCTAGCTTAGCTCTTTTGGGAGCAGGCTTAAATTACATCAAAAGAGTGTCTGCAAATAAATTAGCATTGTTTAAACAAATTTAGTTAAACCCAATATGAGTTACTCAGTGCAATTTTCAAAGAGTCAGCTTAAAAGGCAATTTAATACAAAACCAAGAGGAGCATGACAGAAAATACATAACCCCCTGGACAGCTTCTTTCTGAGAGGTGAACTGTTCTTTCTAAGGACACACAACTCCCACTAGCCACTGAATTCAGTGGGAATTCCAGTGAATTTCACTCTCCTCAGAAGCAGGCCACAGCATGGAACTAACACTGCTGGAGGAACTGAAAATGCTTCCATTCTCTTGCTGGAAGAGAGAGGTTGAGATGGCAAAATGTGCCAAGATTAACCGATGGAGCATCATACCCTGTATCCAGAAAAAGTCACCTTGCGGCCCAAGTGACCTCACTGTGGGGTCAGTGGAGGTGACCCACAGACCTTCCAGGCAGTCCTGTCACTGCTGTCAAACACACTTCATGCAACTGCATCATGAATGAGCCTTTATGAAATCATAAAAAGCTTTTTGAGATAAAAACTATGCTAAACATCTGACTGATATGATGAGCAAACCCACCTTACCCTTGTTCATTATCTAATAGTAGTTTTTTATTCAGTAGTGGGTTTCCAGCCACATCAAAAGTGGCCACAGCTTTTTGTGCAATCAAAATTAAATAGCTTATTGGTATTGCAAGAATAAATATTGCTTCAAGCACACTCTGCTTTGCAGCTCCCAGGATAAACAATGCATTTCACTCATTATCAAGCAGACTATTTAGGAAATAGCAGGATAAGCTAGCTTGTTCAGAACACCAGAATTCCACTGTTGTTCTAGAAGAAAGAATAAACACAATGAATTTGTTGTTGCAAAGTGTGCAATGGATTAGATTTTTTAAAAATTAAAACCCCAATCCTCGTACTAGACTTTTTAACAAAACAGAAAGGAGTTTGGGTTTTTTAGTGTCAAGAATAAAATGATGAAATATTATTACATCTATTTCACCTAAGGAGAAAGTTAAGGCTTGTTTTTCAAGAGTTTCCTTTTCAGAGGCAGGCATGAATTTAGAGTCACAGTCTGCTTAAGACATTGCATTTCAGATTTACTCTCTGTTGCAGAAGGTGCAGGTAGCTATGAGGCATTTCTGGCAAGTTAGTGTTTTTAACACTTGAGAACATGAGATGTTCCAGTTTCACAACAGAACTGCTTTCACAAGAATTGGTATTTTTGCAATGCTTAGCAGCACTGTGATTATTAGAGCTTTCCCATAAGGCCATACAAATAGGAACAATAAAAAAAGCATGAGGTTTGGATCATCCACAATATCTTGACATAATTCGATAAGGAAGAGGGAGAATTAACTGAGATAAATCACACTCCTCAAGATCAAAGGCCTCTTTTAGCCTTGGGTCTGCTTCTCCCTTTATTAGTAAGAGAAACAGATTCAGCTTCTGATTTCTTTGCTGACAATCCCGGTTGTCAGCTCCTAAACAAGACCAGACCTCTCCCAATACCGATTTTTTTTCTTCTCCCAGGGAAGAACCTCATTACCACTTGCCAGCCAATGGCCAGTACAGATTTGGTTTCCTCCAACCCATCACCTAGTTCCTTACAGTGGAAATACAGTAACCGTTCCTACATTCAACTACTCCAGTACTGAAAGCAAAATCCAAAACATTTCAAACCTTATTTTATCTGCTATAGCTGTATTTCTTTGAACTCAAAGGTATATTTGGAAGAGGCAGTCCAGGAGAAAAGGGCTTTAAATACCAAAACCTGTATGTCCCATACCAGGCTGACAGACCTATCAACACACCGAGAAGCTTTTGGCTGAAGTCATGGAAATACAGGGCAGTACAGAGGAACATGAACACCCAGATGATGGTGAGGAAACACAGGGAAACAAACAGGACGTTGATCACCACACGCAGCTTGGAGCTGTGGTCTATGGACAGTGCTTCCAGCACAGCCACCTCCTCCAGGATCATCATGGCACAGTAGGAGAGCAGGAAGCAGTGCCCCGAGATGTCGAAGCCGTTCCAGACGCCGCTGTCCTGGTGGCACTCCCGCTTGGAGGCGTAGAGCCGGGGGGGCTGGCCAGGTTTGCCCTGCAGGGAGCACTCCCCGGTGAGGTTCTCCACGTAGATGAAGAGCTCAGTGCACAGGTACCACACGGCTGTGCCCACCAGCAGCGCGCCCAGGCGCCGCAGCACCAGCAGCACGCTCTTGGTGCGGCCGTACAGGAACTTGCTCCGGGCCAACTCGTACGTGGTGAGGGTGATGAAGGGCAGCAGCAGCCACAGCGTCCAAGCCCAGGCCACCTTCACGAAGTATCTGCCAGAGGAAAGGCAAAGGAGACACGAGCATGGGTGAAATGCCACAGCAGTGGGGCAAGCAGGGGAGTAAGTGCTCAAGGTCAGTCTTCAGAACCATCTAAATTAGAGACTTGTGCCCTCTCGTCAAAATACAGCTTAGCTACAATCTTAACCCTCCCCTGTACTTCCCTCAAGCCTAAAACCTGAACACTTCCTCAGGCAGGTACTGTTCCCAAGGCAGCGTTGACTGGACCCAGAGCCCTCATTCATTGCAGCAGACCTGCAGTTCAGACTTGCAATCACTTTTACCCTACAAGCCAGCTCAACTCTGCCCTACTCAAAATGCAGCTGCAAAGAATGTATTTTTAGCTTGCCGCCCTGACCACAGTAACCTCTTCTCTGACTCTTCCACCATCTCAATTATCCTTCCGTACAAAGCCTTTCACAAACTCAATCTCTTAAGACAGCCAGAAGGGCTGGCTCTTTCCCCTCATCAGCCTGTGAAGCTTTTCCTCTCATGTCCTTCTAAATAAATGAAGCAGCACTATGGGTCTGTTCCTTTACTGTCCTTTCAATTGATGAGAGCCTTCTTTTACCAAACACAAATCCTTGCATCTCTAAATTCACTCTCTGCCCTGAAAACTTTTACTGTGATACCCATAAAATCTTGAAACCCAGCTGATGATACGTTGATATCTTGTTTAAAAGAAGTATTGTGTAACTTGTTCTCTTTTCAAATCTTAAACTAGAGCACATGTAAGCGAATTTATTAATGAGTTAAAGTGGTCACAGTCCAGGATCTTGCTTCTCCCATCAGCACCTTCCAATGCAGCTTGCTTCCTATCAGCTGATGGGAGAGGGGAATTGTGCAGCCCCTTTGTTACCCAGAGTCCAGTTTGAAAACCTAGACAGCTGAATTCTGCTCTGTGGCTGAGCTATGACAGACACACACAGAGTCATCATTTAATCCTCACCTGAGCATCAAAGGCAAAGCCAAACCAGTCTAGAGTTCTGCATCTTCCTTATGACCCTAACAAACCTGTCAGGGCCTTGCCCAGGATTTTCAGCAGTACCTCCTTCACTCTTTAATTTTACAGAAGTCTGTTTTTCTTCTTTTACAGAAGATGCCTGTGTGGTAACTACAGCTGCTACCATGAAACAGTAATTGAAAATAAACTCCCCATTTTATTCAAAAGCAAAAAAGGATACCAAGGTTACTGCTGACAACACAGGAGGAAAGCAATTTGCAAGGAAAAATACTTGCTTCAAGAACTGTCAGTACAGATCACCTTCCTCTGTTTAAAAGGGAGAACTGAACTATGCTTTTACTGTAAGATCAATTTCTTAGTGTTTCCTGTCAATGCTCTTTCAGCCACACTAAAAGCAGCTCCTTTCCCACGTCACTAAATGACAAATTTGAATCAGTAAAGTCCAAAGTTCCCCAAGTTACAGAGGAAAACAGCAATTTTAGTTTCAGACCTCTAGCAGGACACACATCCTCTGGCCCAGCTCATTGCTGCCTTCAAAATGCTCAAACTAGTTTCACAGAATGACTAAGCCAGTTAGATCATTGTCCAGGTGCTAGAAAAGGATGACAACCACTCTGCTTTTAGGAAAGACGCTAAAAGACTTATTTCCTTCAGTTAGTTGGGTTTTAGATCAGCTCAGTAACTATCACAGAATCTGCTGAGCTGGAAGGGACCCACAAGGATCACAGAGTCCAACTCCTGGCCCTGCACAGGACAGCCCAAGAATCACACCACAATACTGGGAGTATTGTCAAAATGCTGTCAAAACGCTGAGCTCTGTCAGCCTTGGTTCTGTCACCACTGTTCTGGGGAGCCCGTTCCAGTGCTCAGCTACCCTCTCGATGAAGAAATATTTTATTAAAATCCAGCCTAACCGTCCCCTGACGCAGCTTCAGGCCATGCCCTCGGGTCCTGCCAGTCCTACTAGATAAAGTGAAATCAGTTTACTCAACTACGAGGAATTATCGGCGAGGTTAAGAAAAAAAAGAAAACCTCCTTCCTCCCTCTTCCAATAAAGACCGAGCCAGAAAGTAGCGATATTCTGAAACCTCTGAGTCAGGAAGAGGCAATCCCATCCCCCGAAGCACCAAGCCCAGGCCCAGCGGGGCCGGCCCGGGCCCCCGGCCCTCAGAGCCGCTCCGGGTGCCCCCTCCCGCGCAGCGGGCCCGGCCCGTCCCTCCCGCTCCGGCCGCGCCCCCCGCGCCCCTCCTCACACGTTGAGCGGGTTGCGCTTGTTCTGCAGCGGCGTGTCGGGCACCAGGTCGCTGTCCTTGAGCGCGGAGCCGAGCACGACGATGGCGAGCAGCAGCGCGGGGAGGCGGCGGCGCAGCCTCCCGCGGGCCAGCGCGGCCCGCAGCCAGCGCCCGCTCCGCTCCAGCCGCTCCATGGCCGCCGCCGCCGCCGCCGCAGCGCCCGCCCCGCCCCGCCCCGCGCGCGCCCCCGCGCGGCCGCCGCCCGCACCGCCCCTCAGCGCGGCCCCGCGCCCCCTGCTGGGCGCCCGCGGGAGCGCGCCCGCCGCGCCGCGGGGCCGTGCGCAGGGAGCCATCCACAGGGATCCATCCACAGGGATATAGCCACAGATATATATCCACAGGGATCCATTCACAGGGATCCATTCACAGGGATATATCCACAGATATATATCCACAGGGATATATCCACAGATATATATCCACAGGGATCCATTCACAGAGATCCATTCACAGGGATATATCCACAGATATATATCCACAGGGATCCATCCACAGGGATCCGTCCACAGATATATATCCACAGGGATCTGTCCACAGAGATCCATTCACAGGGATATATCCACAGATATATATCCACAGGGATATATCCACAGATATATATCCACAGGGATCTGTCCACAGAGATCCATTCACAGGGATATATCCACAGATATATATCCACAGGGATCTGTCCACAGAGATCCATTCACAGGGATATATCCACAGATATATATCCACAGGGATCTGTCCACAGAGATCCATTCACAGGGATATATCCACAGATATATATCCACAGGGATATATCCACAGAGATCCATTCACAGGGATATATCCACAGATATATATCCACAGGGATCCGTCCACAGAGATCCATTCACAGGGATATATCCACAGATATATATCCACAGGGATCCATTCACAGGGATATATCCACAGATATATATCCACAGGGATCCATTCACAGGGATCCATCCACAGGGATCCGTCCACAGAGATCCGTCCACAGAGATCCATTCACAGGGATATATCCACAGATATATATCCACAGGGATCCATTCACAGGGATCCGTCCACAGAGATCCATTCACAGGGATATATCCACAGGGAGCCGTCCACAGGGATCCACCCACAGCGGTATATCCACAGGGATATATCCACAAGGATCTATCCACAGGGATCTATCCACAGGGATCCATCCATAGGCATTTATCCACAGGGAGCCATCCACACAGAGCCATCCACACAAATCTATCCACATGGATCCATCTACAGCACCCTGTGGTGTGTCCATGCCACGGGAATAAAGCCGTGCTCTGAAACATCCATTTCCCACCCTCGCCTGTCAAAATGAGAACACAGATGGGCTTTTGTGTCTCTCCCTGGATGTGCACGGTGCTCCCAGAGCACAGTGTCTGAAGAGATGCTCCAAGGGGTCGTGGGCTGCAGCATGTGCTGTGGAATCTCAGAAACACAGAATATTCCACAGAATATTGGAAGGATCCATAAGGATCACTGAGTTCAGCTCTTAGCCCTGCACAGCAAAGCCTCGAGAGTCACACCATGTGCCTGAGAGCATTCACAAAACCATGTCCCCAAGTGCCACATTTGCACATCTTTTAAATCCCTCCAGGGATTGTGACCCCTCCACTTTCTTGGGCACCCTCTGCCAGTGCTTGTAACACTCTTGGTGAAGAAATCTTCCCTAATCTCCAATCTAAATCTCCCCTGGTGCAACTTGAGGCTGTTTTCTCTTGCCTGATAAAAGAGCAAGCTCTACTTTTAAGTAAGGTACCAGTCAGTCAGTAGCCAGAGCAGTACATATGAAAAGAGGGTCTTATTGTGATATTAATGAGAAAATCTGAGAATTTTCTCAATCGGTACAATTATTTTAATTTTTCCTAGGGCTTATGAGGGAGGGAGAAAATATTTCTAGAGCTGTTAAGGCACCCAGGCCTTTTGACTATCCATGTTTGTGCTGAAAGTGGTGTCCAAACACTGGCCGTCGCTGTGGTATTTGAGACCTATTTCATCTATTGAACAGCTGCTGCTGTCATGTCAGCTTAGCTTTTAAAATATAAAAAAGCATCAGCAAGAAGAGAAATGGCTCAATGAACAAAGAGCCTTTATTCATCCCAGTGACCTCAGTAAGAAAAATGTGAGAGTGGTGGGGGGGGGGAGAAGCAGACCCTATCTGAGGCAGGATGGGAAAGTATTTCTTGCCAGAGCATTTCAAAGCTGTTTCGCTGTCATCGTCAGCAAATCTATGACAACATCTGGGCTGAGAGAGCAGAACAACACATCAAAGCATCCCCAGCAGATATGGAGGGTTTTGGCTAAGGAGGTTATCCAGGGTAAATGGCATTTGGCAATTTATTAGCTGTTGTTTTTAATAAGACTGCCACGGCCATGTCCAGCACTCCCAGCCCCGGCATTGCACCCCGAATTAGAAACAACAGGCAGCTGCGCTCACTCAAACGAGTGAGGATGAGAGGGGCTGGAGCAGGTTTCACAGAGTCCCTCATTGTCTGCCTAAATCCCCTCTGCCTTTGAAACCTTGCCTCCTCTGCTTCCCAGGTTTGGGGCTGTGATGTGCAGACTGTTTGCAGTGCCGGCGCTGGAGGTGGGAGCTGCTCGGCTGGCTGCTAATGAAGCATGCTGTGGTGTCTGCCACACGCAGGGGGATTTCGTAAGCTTGGCACCTGTTCCAGATGAATGCAGTTGATGGCATGGGCTAGAAATGTTGTCTATCCTCAGCCCAGCTTGAAATGTCTGAGGATTATCCCTGTAAATCATGGATTCTCATAAGCGCAGTGAGCAAAGCTCAACTGGGTCCAGGTGTTCTGCAGATTTAGGGGGAAGCTCTACTTTCAGGCCGTGTATTTGCTGCCATGAGCACCAAGCCAAGGCCAGCAGACCTTCTGAGGAGCTGACTGCTGTACCCCTATAAAGAATCAGAGAAGCAGAATTTAGGTCTTTTAAACCAGCAGATAAAGTTTTCATTAATAAACAAGTACTAAAGTTTGTTCTATGGGATTGCAGAAGGCTCCTAAAAAGCTCTCACGGATACTTGGTCAAGGTGTGACAGGTATAAACAATACTAAACTGAATTAATTTGTCAGGTACAGCAGATGTGGGTTTTGCCTTAACTTCCTCCTTAGTCTCACTAAATCCCTGCCTGATTGAAGCTGAAATTTTTCAGACTATTTGATTTCAAAAACTGGTTTGGGAGTCACTTCTTTTTCTGATTTAATTTTAACCAAGGCCTCCAACAAATTGCTTCTTTTTGAGAAATCCCATTTTGCCTCTAAAATCTGCAGGGACAGATTCTTTAGGAGCTGTAGAACAACTTGCAGAGCTAAAGAGTGGTTGGTAAGCCTTGTCCCTTCATGGCCAGTCACCCGGAGCTTGGGACACTTATTTGGACAGGTAATGGGGAGATCCCAGCTCCCTGAGCAGAGATTTGAAATAGGATCCAACAGAGCTGAAAAAGGCATCCTCACTCATGAGCTGCAGCAGGTTGGGGGGAAATCTTTCCTGCTCATAGTTCATGTGATATCAACTATTAATTAGACAAAGAACAATGACACAAGGAGTTAATTATTTTAAATAATTGTTGCTTAGACATTATATTTGTCTAATAAGACAAATAATAAGTTGCTTAGACATTATATTTGTCTTGGTGATTCTGTTAATTATCTGCTAATCATTTTGAGTGCAAAGAAGTCTGTCTTGTTGATGTAAGACTATGGTATGAATATTTTCTGCAGAACTGAGGCTCCTCATCAGGAAGCAGACACCCCAGTTTCAACACAGTCAGTGGAAAGACAGCCTTAGCAGCCCTTTCCAGGAGCCCAGGGAAGCTGTTCACCTTATTGGCATGCTTAAAATTAGCTGTGGTGAAATTCAGACCTTCTTGCAAGACAGTGGCATTTTGCTCCGGTGCTGCATTTGTGATCTGCTGTCGCCTCGATGCTGAGAAAATGATGCTGCAGTGGGGTCACAGCCTCACTCCTCAGTGTCACGAGACCCCTCCTCACAAATCCTTCCTGCTGATCACTTAAAAATATTACAGGCTAGAAAGTGGCAAGATAGTTACTGAAAAGTTGATTATGCCTTAAAGCCATCACAGGATGATTTACTGGAGTTTAATTCTTCAGCCCTTTGGCAAAGCTCTGCAGGATGTTCAGCCGTCATGAGTGCCCCAGCCAGGGAGTGTCCTGACACTTAAAAATAAATTGGCAAAGGTTGGGAGGTTTGCTGTGGAACAGGACCAAGACATTTGAACTGAAATCTCAGCTCAAACAGTCAAACTAAGCCTCTTGACTGTGCTAAATAGGAATCTATTTTATGAGATTTCTGGGTTCACTCTGTGTTGTGGCCAAGGAAGGATGCTGCAAGAGGAAGAAGAGAAAACTGCACACTTTTTTTTACCAAATTCAAGCAATGGCTCTTCTCTGACCCACTTTTGGAGTAAGGTGGGTTCTCACAGCCCAGTCAGCCCCAGGGGGAAGGTGTGCTCCAGGGGGAAGGTGTGCTCCAGGGACACCAGGAGCAGCTGGTGGGTGCCCACCCAAGCACCCAGCCCGCCGGGGCTGGCAGAGCCATCGGCCCATGTCCACACACTCAGTGGGGATGAGATACCCCAGTGCCAACAACCCCTTTGGATCTGGGAGACCTTCTGTATTCCCAGCTCATCCTCCTCCCTCCCAGCAATTCCCACAGCCTGCCAGCACCTGCTTCCCCATCCCTGCCTGCCCGGGGCCCCTCGCAGCCCCCAGCCCTTCCCTGGGGGAGCCAGGTGTTCATGGCAGCCGTGCCGCTCATTCCTGCCGAGCCTCCCCTGCTCTCTGTTTTCCTTGCTGAGCACTGCTCACATCTCCATGATTGATTGTGTTTGAGTTTGATCCTGGAGTGTCCTGGGATGTTTGCATGAGAGGTGCTACATAAGCATAATTTGGGCTGTATTTTCTTTGCCTAATGGGAGCTTAAGCTTGAAGTTAAGATAGTTTTGGCCCTTTGCTGAGACACTGTCCATCAACCTCAGTGCTTTGAGCTCCGCAGCCTTCTCTATTCACTGCTGGCTTAGGAAAAGAGATTAAAAAAATAATATGGTGCTTTGTTCCCTTGTGTCAGTGATGCCTTTGAAATGCAGCCTGGGGCAGAGGCGTTGCAGCCTTTCTCTCACACTGGCCTGGATCTTTGCTGCCCATCTCTGAAGGAAGGGATGCTCTTCCTGCCAGCCCCAAACTTGCCATGGCTGCAGGCAGAACCTGGACCCCTCACAAGGCTGATCTGTGAGGGGATGATGTGTTGTCTGCAGTGGAGATGCTGAGCTGGGAAACAGAAGGGAGATAACTCATCACCTGTGTGGCTGCCCAAATAAATGGGAAAGGTCTTTCCCCATCCTGAAACCCCAGGAATTTTAGAAAAAGGTGTGGAAATTAACCCCAGGGAATTTAGACAGACTGAATCTGGCTGGACCCAGCCTGAAAACCTCTGCAGGTCACACATTTTCCCCCAACTCTCCTCAAGTGAATAGGAAGGGTATGATCTGAGCTGTAGGGAATTTGCAGTGTGTTTGGTGGTTACATCCAAAGATCAAAATATTTTGGTATATGGGGCAAAGCATAAGAAAGAACCAATTCAGTTCTCAGTGGTGCAAACTTTATTAATGCTAAAAATTAATACCTCATGCTACAAAATATTTACATTTCTTGTTTGGCACAGCTAGATCACAGCAGAGCAGACTAATGACAGGCTTTGATGTACAAGAGAGAATGGTCTTGTGACAAGTATGAGGAGCTGAGTTGAATTTGTGGCTCTGACAAACTCCCTCCCCAGCCACAGACCCTTAGGTTCTGTATCCCCACACCCTGAGCAGAGTAAGGGAGAGATTCTGCTCTTCTCCTTCCTAAATGTCTTTTGGAGAAAATGATGAGGTTGCAGAGGGCTGTGATAATGATCCAAAGAGCTTAAAAATAAACAGAGTTCACAAAGATGTAAACTACCTACTCTGCCTAGAATACAGATTAAGGAGCCCCATTAGCAGATGAGGTGGGGATGAGATTACATGTGAAAAAATATATAATTCATGTGATTAAGGGTAAATGTACTTGGGCATAAAAAGACCTTAATTACTCATGTTTATGTCTAATTGCCTGACTTCCTTGAGCAGCTGTGGTGGCTGCACTTGCAGCTCCTTGATGAAACACTCCCCTTTTTCCACAACACATAATTCACACCTTCCATGCTTCCAAAGAACTTCCTCACCCCCACACCTGTGTATTTGAATTAATTTGATTCTCGATGTGTTGTTCTTTCAGGGGTAGCTGCTGAGAAGTTTTTTCCCTGCAGGTTGAGTGGGAAGTGCTCTCCCAGCAGCAATTACTGGGAATTAACTCCTGCCCAGACCAATTAACCTTCCTGTTAGCCATGCACCAAAAGCATTATTTATTGTTCCCATTTATTCCCTTTCTATAAGGATTATCAAGCATAGATTAAAGATCACACAAAACTCAGGGACAACTTCCACGAAGCCATTTGGTGGGTGGCCCTCGAGTTACTGCACTAAAACATTGCTTTTTAAAAATATTTTTAGATTAAGAAACTACCGTTTATTGCAACTGGTCAAATATGGGAAGGAAATGGTCTGTGTTTATTAATTCAAATTCAGAAATATGAACTTTTCAAACTTCACTGGTGCATTTTTAGCTCGTATATTTTCAGGAAAGAATCAGAGTGTAAAATTTGGAAGTGACTTTGTGTTGATTAGCTGCAGGACCACACTTCTGCCTGGTTTCTTGACTGGATACCAGGTACAGCCAGCCACAAAACAAGAGCTATTTCAGTCCAATATATAATTACAAATATTTAAGTATAAATCTAAAATATATACATACATAATATTTAATCTGTGCTTTACTGGCTTGGATAATGTTAAAAGTGTTGGCTGGAAATGTGATTTGGATTTTTCCTGACCACAATGAAATGCTCTGCAGACAAAAAATAATAATTACAAAGATGTTCAAAGGGTGTACTGAAGAGCCAGTGCACTCAATTCTGTCACAGGCTTGATTTGGATGCCCAGTATTACAGATTATTATTTTTAAAAGCTATTTGTTCAGTCTTTTACCTATGCATTCCCTGTGTTCAGTGAGCTCAACATCCCTGCTAACCTTGCCATGCCCTTTCACCACAGGACTGCCCCACATCTCAACCTTTGGCAGAAGAAACCAGGACACCCCAGGCCATGGAATTTATTGGTGTGGTCACCATCCATGGGTGGCATCCAAAAGACAAGATGGGAAGGAAGGCACTGAGGCAGAGGATGTGTCGGTGTGAGGGTGCTGAGCAATGCCCAGCTCAGCCATCCCCAACCTGAGGGCAGGGAAGGAATGAATTTGCCTCAAGAGGAAGCTCAGAGTTGTTCTGGTGCCTGGGCTCCAGTTTTTCACACTTCTTCCCATCCAGGACTCTTCCCTTGATCATCTGCAGCAGTTTTGGAACCCCATAACATAAGAACTGCAAGTAGGCTTAAATGCTCCCAAACATCAGCTAAGCCTGAAGTGTCTGTTCTTGAGCTTCTGAACCTTCTCCAAGGTATCTCCTGGCATTTTACTGTCAGGCACGAAGGGCTGGCAGTTCATTACTGCTTCAGTACAGTCTGGCCCAGATTTTCAGTGTGAGGTGCACCAGCCTGGCTGCTCTTGGCTTTCACCAAGGAAGCACATCCCAGACTGCCAGGCATCTCCCAAAATACAGCAACTCAGCCTGCACCTTACCAAGCAGAAGGAAGGTGTGGAGGGTGGTCAACAGTGCACAGAGACCAGCCCCTGTCACCAACAGCCTGAGGAGGAGGAGGTAGGTGATGAATGTTGTGCTCCTCCTACCTCGACTCTACCTGTTCTGAGAATAAACAACTTTATTTTTTCCTCCTCTAGCTTTAACTCTGGTGAAAAATAAAATTAAAGCCAAATTCTAGTGCTTTAACTAAATCAGAGCTTTTACCAACTTGACTTAAAGAAACAGGATTCTTCTCACAAGTGTTTATTTGTACAGTTCAAACATGATTTTTTTTTAAAATATAAGCCCACCACAGATGTAAGACTCAGCCCAATCTCTGTTGACACCATTTGGAGGTTAGGAACAAAAATACATGTGTAACATGTTCTGCCTCTTTGCTGGAACAAGACCTTTCTTTGGGCTGATTATTTAATGCAGGCCCCAAAGAACTGGCAGAGCAGATCTTGCTCTGGGGTGGGAAGATGAGCAGGACCCTGTGAGATGATGGAAAATCCCAGGACTGCACCTGGTGCCCAAGGAGGAGAATGGGGGGATTGCAGTTTCCCTCCTTTTAAAGGAGAGGTTTTGCATGCTGGGGAGAGCTCGATCCTCCCAAGACGTCAGCGTTGCTGGGGCTTTGAACTGAACTTCAAAGCTGGGGCTGGAGGGAGGTTTCTGCAAAGCCAGAGAAACAGGTAAATATTTGTCAGAGTCAATTAACCCCCCTGACCACCTCAACGGTCATCTGTGCGAGGCGGCTGGAGGGGTTTCAGCAGGCACAGAGGGGAGCCTTGTTGATTTACTGAACCACTTCAGGAGGTGGGCAGACACAAAACACTGCGGTGAGGAGACCTGGAGGCCTCCCCTCGGCACGGTCCATGAACTCCTGCAGACACCTCATCCTTTCCATCACTGGAGCAGGCAGAGGGGAAAATCCTTTTCTTGTCTGGGGAAAAAAACAGAGATGCTCCTAGCTCTGCTGCTGTAGCTTTGTAACAACTTCATTCACGCCAGTTATTCCAGATGGGCATCAGCTGCTCACAGGGCACATTGTATGTCCCACCTGCTGCTGCAGGTTCATCCATGAACATTGTGAGTCACCTATTCCAGGGGACACACCATCACATAACACTTCCATGAATTTATCGAGTTCTGGCTTCTGATGTCCCACCAACCCATCACAGGGGGACTCAGGGTGCTGGTTTTGGGAAGAGGGCTTTGCTGGACCACGCTGTCCATGATGTCTGTACTGTAGCAGCCGGTGGAGGGGGAAATTCAGACACCAAAACCACCCACCAACGCTCCCAGGCCTCCTCTTGCTTATCAGCACAGCCTGAAAATGCAGCTTAAATGAGAAAAAGGGAAGGGAAAAAGCAGGAACAGCTGAGCGCCAGATGAGATGAATGCAGATGGATGGGGCTAGGCTAATTCCTCACCACCCTGCCCAAACCTGACCCTGCACCCTCACTGCTCCAACAATGCCCCTGGGGCAATGCCACCCTCCCTCTCTCTCGGCCACAAGCCCTCAGCTGGATGTTAAAACCACAAAAGGAAGTGCAGGGGCTGTAACGGGGTCCAGATGGGAATATGCAAAGATTTTGAGGGTGTCTTGGAGGGACACGGGCTGGGAAAATGCCGGGGGAGGCTCTGGGGGTGCCCCCTCCCCGTGCCGGGGGCACTGTACTCGCACACGGCTCCCACCTCCCCTGGTTTAGGGCAGGGGAAGCACAGGAGGGACCCGGCAGGCTCGGCTCGGCAGCAGCACACGGGCAGGAGCCGGGACAGAGGGACAGGAGCCAGGACAGAGGGACAGGAGCCGGGACAGAGGGACAGGAGCCGGGACAGAGGGACAGGAGACGGGACAGAGGGACAGGAGCCGGGACAGGGGGACAGGAGATGGGACAGAGGGGCAGGAGCCGGGACAGAGGACAGAGATACTTGCTCCCATTTTGCAGAGCATCCCAAGAGTCTTGAGTTATGCTTTTCTAGATTTTTTCCCAGCTTTGAGCAATGGGGTTCTTGCAAACTTCTCAGCTTCCATGGCTGAACCTGAGAAATTTCTTGTCTAGGCAGAGAAAAATCTGGTGGCTTCAATCCAGCCATCTGGACGAGGTAAAGCTTGAAAGTCCCACGAGAAAAGGGAGATTTCTTGGCAAAGACTCACAATATATCTTTATGGAAGAGTGGAGGAGAAATACAAAATGTCCATCAAACTTCTCACTTTCCCTAGGCAGAAGTCAGGAAGCCCCAAGATGTGCAGGTACAGCAAGAGATTTGAAAAGAGAGGAAAAATATCACAGACTCCTTTCAGCTTCAATGCCAGGAACTGGCAGATGTCACTGAAATCCTGCATAGTCCTGCCTTGCTCACCTGGAAGGGCAGGACTTGCTCTGATGCAGAACAGGTCACAGGCACCCCTCAGAGTCCTCTGGTAGATGTGCTCAATCAGGATGGGAGAGTGTGGGCAGAGAAATATGTATGGAAAGTGGTTTGCTCAGTGTCACTCAGGAGACCAAAAGTTTCTGGATTTCATCCCCGTGTCACCTGTCAAGTGCTCGCTCTGTTTCAGCACTGCTGGGGAGAGCTGAACTGCTGCTGTTTCCCAGCCTTGTGAAGAAATGTTAATATACCCAGAGCCTCTGTAGGCACGTCCTTCCTGCCCAAAACCCCTGAATCACCTCTAGATGTCCCTGAGAACTCCTGTGCTCCGTCCTTCCTTCTGCACCACCTTCCTGTGCTCACCAGAGCCTGCTTTTAAATCCCCCCAGGCTTTGAATGATCATCACCCACCTAAGCTGCATCTCCTCCTTCCCGCCCCAGGCAGACCCCGGGGAGAACTCAACACCCATCCCAACATCCTACTGGGTGCAAACATTGCCCTCTTCCTTCAGAGGCAGAGAGGAAAAGCAGCATCTCTTTTAGCCCCCGTCATTTAACCTGAGCCAAACAAACACTGGCAGTGTTTTTCTACAGCAAAAACATTTTTCAGCTGCAGATGAGGAACCCTGATCTGGTGGGATGGTCAGAGGGTGTTTGCTGGTGTCTCAGTGGAGTTCTGGGCATGTGAGCAGTGGGGCCACCCCAAGAAGAGGAGCAATGAGAACAAGACCTCCCTGTGCAGCCACAAAAAACCTGCCTGTGAATCAGTGCCAGGTGCTCAGTTTCTATCTTAATTTTGGTCTTGGAAAAAAAGGGAATGGACTGAATACACAGGGGCTGCAGTCAAGCTGTGGCACACCCCCGTCCAAGCAAGAAAATTACACGGTGAGGCTGCCAGGGTGTCCTGACTTCACTTCCCCGGGTCTGGGCTTTTGGGGCTGGGATGCACTAGCCCCTGTCCAGCAGCTGATCCAGCCCTTTGCTGGAGCCACAGCACTCCAGCCATTACACAGATAGCACTTACTGTGTCAGATGATGAGGAAAGACGTGATCTCAGTGCACCCCAGATGATGAATTTTGTGCAGGCTGGTGGGATGGGAAATTCCCACCATGACTCCTGGGTGTGAGCGATGGGTTTCCCCCCACTGAGCCTGGAAAACCATCATGTGGAAAGCTGGCAGCAGCACACTACAAGCCCCACCAGCACCGTGTTTCCAGGGCTGCTGGTTCTGGCACGTCTGTGGGCACAGCTGGATGTGGGCTGCACCTGTGTGGGTGAGCTGTGGGTGTGCAGTGGGGATGGGGTGGTGGGCACAGCACTGCTGTGGGGCTGGGGGGCTCAGGACCCAGCCTAGTTACAGGTGGTGAGGAGGTCACAGCTGATGTTCAGCTCCAAGGTTTGGGTCTGTCTTGCTCTCAGCTTACTCGGGGTGTGATGGGTCCCTCTTCCCACTGAGCTGAGAGTTTCTTCTCACCTTGGCAGTGTGCAGTGAGACCATCACACACCCACAGCACTGGACTGAACAACCATTTGTTAGCAAGCAGCAAACTATCTCCCAAATTGTGCTGAGAGGAGCTTCCGTGTTATTTAAGTGAATTTCTAAACTTAGCCCAGTTACTGTTAAAAAATACCTTTGCGAGCAACTACTGTCCACAGAGCTTGACTTCAGAGATGTTTATTTCTAGAGCTAGTGGAAAAATTTCTCACCTTTCAAAGGTTCCAAATATATCTTGGTGCTGGTTGGAGCCATTTGCCATCAGAGTTTCCTCTCAGGCAGTCACAGGCTGATGGTGGGGCCACAGTTCTGACAGTGCCACAGGTGCTGTGGGGAGAGGTGGGGGCTGACACCCACCTCTTCACCAAGGAGTTCATGGAGGATCATGTCAGCCTTGAGGGACACCGTAGTTAATACCCCAAAACAAGTGTTTTTTACTTCAGGACTCAAAAGCATTAGTCCTGGCCAGCTGCACCACTAAAGGGAGCTAATTGTAGTGCCCAGGTCACTTTTGGAGAGGGGTCAGAGTGGACTGAGGGCAAGGCTGCTCTGTGCTGCCCTGCTGAGCCCAGCCTGGATGGTCAGACCCACACGTGCCGGTTCCTGCCCATACCCTTGACTGCTGGCTCCCCCCACCATCACTGTATATAAAATGGGAAAGGTTTTTTTTTCACCTTAGCAAACCCACAGGCAGAAACTGTGGGTTATGAGAGAACATTGCACCTGAAGCAGAGGGATGTGCTGGGCATCGTATGAAAGGCTCCAGGAAAACTCCAGTCCCTGTTGATGGTCACATCTTCAGTGTGAGATTTGACAGTAGCTCTTCCTCCAAGGTTCAGCTTAGCTCAGTAAGGGATTCAGCATTCACAAGGAACTGCTCCTAAACAGGAAGGAGGATGATTTTGGACTCCTCAGATTTCAGGACTGATCTCAGTTGTGTTACACCTCAACAGGTGTTTCACTCCTGGAAGGTCACAAAAGAGCGTACAGGAGCTCAGCCTGGGTTTACTCAACTCACAAGATGTGGAGATCAAATCTTCCAACCTCCAAGTCAAAGGGAAGATCTCCCTTCATAATGTGTTAGGAGGAACCAAGCTCTGGGTATGCTGGACCTCTACAGGGCTCCAGAAATGCAAAAATCTACCAAAAGACCCACTTTCTTTCCCTGCCAGGGTAGGCACCAAGGTAGCTGAAGCTCTTGTTGATGTTTTGGGGTGGAACTGGGGAAAAGGAACACTTTTCAGTAGAGATAGAAAATAAGACTTTCTGTCAGTTGATAGGAGGGCAATATTTTACTCAAGCAACAGAGTTTGTGCATTGCCTGGGGAAAGTTCAGACAGGAGCTTGGTTTCATTTGATTTTACCCCAGTAAAGAGAAGGCTCCTGCTATGGAAATCCACATCGACCTGCTCCAGGCATCAGGACACTCAGGGACCACAGCAGATCCTGACGTCAGCAAAGGGCAAAGCCCTGCTCAGTCCTGCATGGGCTCATGTCACCGTCTGCCACCTTGGAATGTGGGTGATGGGTGATGCCCAAAGCCAACAGATGGGAGAAATAAACATGACAGAGAAATCCTGCAAGTCCCATTATGTCTTATTCTGGAGCGAGCTGCTGTCTGTTGGTCATAAAAGCATCAGAGGGTGTCTCTGCCAAGAGAGTGCTTGAACTCAGTGATTTATCTTTTTTGTTCCCCCTGATGCTCATTAAAATGGGAATTTGCCTGATGCTGCTGTATCCAGCTGAATGCATGTGCTTCTTGGCTCCCAGCAAGGTCCTCGCTGCAGATACCGTGTGCTTTGGCAGCCGGGCCAGTCTGGGCTGCAGGATATTACGCCTGGCAGGGACACAAACCCCTTCCAGTTCCTGGAATTTGGATTGTCTCGCAGAGTGCTGATTAAGCAGTGCTTTCAATCTGCACCCAAGACAAAACCCTCGCCTTGCCTCTGCGCAGAGGCTCAGCTGCTGCGTGGCAGAGGGAACTGCAGTGGGTTCGCTCTCCCCAAGCCCCCAGCAAGACAAAAACACACACAAAAAAAATCACAAATTAAAAGTTTTGCAGTTCTCAGTGTTGGATGAGCATTTGCTGCTCAGGGCTCTGTCTTTTGTGAAATAATAGATCATTAAAAACCGCCCTCTCCACAACACAGCCACAGTGTCCTTACCTCAGTGTGCACTTGGCAACAGCTGCACCTCCCAGTCTGCCCAGTTAAGATCACTGCTGCATGTCCCCATCTGCCTTTTTAATCTGCTGGGAATGAAACTGCCTTTACCAGCCTCGCTAATGAGAGATTTGATATCAGGGGCTGAGTGGAGGGAGGCAGCACCAGTGCCTGCCCCGCTGGTGCAGCACGAAGCGCTGTCCTGCCGCTGGCCCCTGGAGCTGACACGCCTGTCCCCATGGATGAACACGAAACAGGGGTATCTGCAGGACTGGCAAACTGGGGATGGCACTTTGCCCAGCACCTGAACAGTGTTGGTGTTTTGGGGTGAGCCGGTGCAGGAAGGTGAAGCTGAGCAGGTTAGATCCCTACAGCCTGGAAAGCTGGAGGGCTATGGGAGCCACCCTGACGCCCTGGCATTCCCAGTGCCATCCACAGCACAGCACAGCCCCCCACAGGATACCCAGCCCTGCTGGTTCATGGGGTGCTGCTGCTCTCTGCACTGAGGGATCCCCTCCTGCAGTGCTGCAATGGGGCCGGAGACACCTCAGCTGTGTTTTCCCTGTCTCCTCGCTGGCACAGCCATCATCCCACCTGCTGGCTGGGGGGTGGATGGAAATACCCCTCTGGCACACATCTCAGCAGCTCCCCAGGGCCCACAGCATCTTGAGCTGCTTTACAAGAGAGACAATGCCAGGAAACATATACAAAGGGTCTCTTTTGTTGGAGGCCCCCAGGAGGGTGAGGCTGTACTGACACAGCACATCAGCTCAGCACCTGAGCATTATTCCTGCTCCATGCTCAGGTCTGCGCCTCCCTGAGCTCCTGGTCAGCTTCTGCTCACAGCAGTTCCCTGGGGCAGCTGGGTGCAGCCAGCCAGGCTCTGGGACATGCTGCCAGTCCCTGCACAGGCAGGAGTTATGGGTCTGGGATCCTCAGCTCTTGTCCCAGTCAGAGCTGTGGGAACGAGAAGCAGTGACCTGCTGCTGCTGTGGGACTGCCTTCTCTTCTCTGCACTCCATCTCTGTGCCCCTTGCCAGCTCAGGAGTGGGAGTTTGGCCTTGGTGCTCCTCCTCATGACACTGAAGAACCAGATCCTGGCTCCAAACCCACCTGTGGTGAACCCAAACGTGGTGAGGCACAGGAGGAGCAGCACCTCGCTTACCTGGGGCACTGTAGCATGGGGGGACAACAGCAGCGAGCCCTGCTGCAGGTCACACATGGCCACCCGAGCTGGCTCTGAGCACGGTGGGAGGATGTGACAGGCATTGCAAGCAGCCCCTCCAACTGGCCAGGTGTCTCTGTGACCTGCAATAACTCAGTTGTCCCCCGGCGTCGTGACTGTGTGGGATGTTGTAGGGAAGATGCTGCAGGATATGGCTTTCAGATGCTACAGCCATTTCCCCTCCCTGGGGACAGACACATGGGCACAGTGCAGGGAGCACAGCCCTCTGCTTTTCCCTGAGATAACCCTGGCTGGGCACTGCCAGCCCGGGTCAGCGCTGGGGCCACGGGCAGAGTCCCTGCGGGCTGTGACGAGCCCCGCTGCTTGGGTTGCACACAGGTGGCAGCGCCCAGCCCAGCAGGTGGCTTCATCGGGAACGGGGAGAGCTGATGACCCAGGGACTTGTGTGGCCACCAGCTCCCCTCCCAGCCACCCCCATAAAGGGACATCTCTGCCATCTGCTAAGCTCGCACAGAAGTGGGGTGACCCTGGGGCTCCTGGCGAGTACTTAACGGGGCAAACCCCCCTCTGCATCCCTCACCGAACTGCATTCTCTTCTCTGTCCACCGCTTCCAGCAAGATCCCAGCTAGGGAGCGAACAGGAGAGAGGCTTTGTCAATCTCTCCCTGCAGGTAGCCTGAACAAACCCGCAGGCAGCAGCGAGGAGCAGCCCCTGCGCCCGCCGAGGCATCGAGCCGTGCTCTGCTCGCTCCCCCCGGCCCCGTGCGGGGCTCCGTGTGCCTGCGTGAGCATCCACCAGCCTATAAATCTCCTGGCAGGGCTCTTTCCAAACTTGAGGACGTTCCCCGGGGGAAGAGTTAAGATGCAGCTTGTGCGTCAGCGGCCGCAGCGGGCTGCCCGGCGGGGCTGAGCCGAGCCTCCCGCATCTGCCCCGGCAGGTTGTTCGGAGCTCAGCCCGCTCCCGGCACAGCGCTCACGGTACGTACCCCTGCGACATCCTCCCGCTGCTCCGGGAAGGGCTGGCAGGGATGCTAGGAGGTGCATCGCCTGACGGATGAGGGGATATTCCAGCGTTTTCCCGGTTTTTTTGTTTGTTTGTTGGTTTTTTTTTTTTTTGACTCTGCTTTTGCAGTGGCTGTTTTTCTTTTCCCGAGATTTTCACAGTCGTTAGGATTTCTCGACAATGCTTTTAAGCATTGCCGTGCATTTCTTTATCTGTGTGATTTTCTGGGGATTTATTCAACAAACCAAACTCCTGGGAAGCCACAGGGCAGGCGGCTGCAGTGACTCAGTATACTCCTAACTATCCCCTGTGCCACAGGTATGTGCCATAAGTGAAAAAATGGGGGAGACTGTCTACTGATTTTATCTTTTTTTAAAACAAACAAGAAAACCGATTCTACAGGCATCTCCCTGACGGTCCTGGGGAATATGCTCTGATAAATAAGGTTATTAAAGAGATTAATTTTAAATATTACTATTTTTAATAGGGAAAAACTAGTATTATTAATAGGGGAAAAAAAAAAAAAAGAAAATTTGTTTCCATCTTATTTTGGGAAGTGGCGCTTGCATGGTGTTTGCAATCCTGAGTGGTGCCTGAGTTGTTTTCTCTCCTAGATCCACACACCAGCATCAGGGACCAGCAATCCCCCTTGTCCTTGTTTAACTCCGTGCAGGAGCAGAAATCTGCCGGCTGATCCCACCAGGAGGGCTGGCATGGCTGTGCTCCACTTGCACCTGTACCTGACAGCCTTGGGCTGCTGGGTGACACAGCTGTCCAGCTCCTTCCTGCTGCCCAATGCCACCGAGCTGCTGTCCCCCCCCGAGGGCAGGGCCGCGGGCCTGCTGTGGGGCGAGGGGGTCCCGCGGGGCCGGAGGAAGCGATACCTCTCTCCCCACGACATGAGTGTCATCCTGGACTACCACAACCAAGTGCGGGCACAGGTGTCCCCCCCCGCTGCCAATATGGAATATATGGTGAGTTGGGCTGTGGCAGGGTAGTTTTGGGTCCACAGCCCTGGTGGGCTGAAGGGGCTTCACCTCTGATGTGGGAGCCCCAGCCTAGTAGGGATGTCAGGATGCTGGCCGGATTCCTGGCTGAACACATGCCCTGGGGGATTTTTTGTGTCCCAGGGGCTGAGCAGACCCGTGCAGCCCCTGTACAGGAGGGATGGAGTCCCAGCACAGAGACGTTTCCCCATGAGGGCAGATTTAGGATCTGTGGGCCTCTGTCTGGGAGGTGGCTACAAGCATGAAAAGCTCAGGTCCCAACCCAAAGCCCAGGCAGGAGCCTCTTCCCTGATTGCATCTGTGAGGGATGATCCCACCACGATCTCCAGGGTCTTCTTTGAGTGTTCCAAGTGGTGCCAGCTCCCAGGTGAAGAAACATGCAGGAGTCAAGGAGGGGATGCACAGCCCTGACAGGTTGGGCAGCTCCAGATGAGGGTCACCCTGGGCAGAGCTTTCCCCAGATTCTGCCCACCCTGCTTGGAGCTCCTGACCCCACCCTAAAGGTCCCCCAAGAGGAGCTCAGGAGGTGCCACATGCTGCTCTGCTCCCAGGAAAGGGACCAGAGCTCTGAGGGAGCAGCTGGGTGGTCCCTGGATGCAGTTTGGGAGAAGCACAGAGCAGCTCAGCTTGCTGGGTACCAGAGCAGGTCAGACATGCCCGGGAGCATCCTGCACTGCTTCTTGCTTGGCCTAAATTCCTGCCTTCCAAAATAACTCACACAGGCATCTCCCCAAAGGCGTTCAGGATGGGTGAGGAAGCTTTAAATAATGCATGAAGGAACCAGCTGTGCTCACCGGTCAGGCTGTGGCCAGGGCTGCACTGAGGGCTGGGACAGCTGTGAGCTGCAGCAGCACAGGGCTGCAAGGTTTCACCCCTGTGCTCAGCTCCACCTTGTGCAGGAGCTCATTCCCAGAGGGAATCACACACACAGGGCTTGCAGGGCTGCAGGACATCCCTGCTCTGCTATGTTGTGTGTGCAGGTGCTGTGGCAGCAGCTGGGGAGGTCCATTGCTCCTGGATATGCTGCTGTCCCTCGTTCCCCTGGGCATGTTCTAGCCTGCTGCATGATCCATATATTTTGGACACTCAAGGGTGTTCAGAAAACCCCCAGAGCACAAGGGAGCAGGTTTCTCCTCTTCCCTCCTCTGGCAAGCCAAACCTCCTGCCTGCCCTTTTCCTTTCCCGTGAAGGTGTGGGATGAGCGGCTGGCCAGGGCAGCGGAGGCGTGGGCTGCGCGCTGCCTGTGGGACCACGGCCCCCCCGAGCTGATGAAGTATGTGGGACAGAACCTCTCCATCCAATCGGGCAGGTGAGTGCCCTGCAGGCAGAGTGAGCTCCTGGGAAACCCTCACACCCCACAGTGCTGGAGGAGGAGCAGCAGCCCCTCAGTCAAGGGGTAGAGGGGCTCTGAGCTGGCACTGCACAGGAGTGAGATAGAGCTGAGAGTCACATCAAGGACCCTGGGGGGGAGGAGGAGGGGCCAGCTCTCACACATGGGTAAATACAGGAAAGCAGAGGTGCTTGCTGTTAATTTGGGAAGTGTGCCATTACTGCCCTCTCTGCCAGGCACCTGGACCAGGGGTTATGGGTCCTGGATCTCCTCCATGTGGCTGAGCTCAGGTGTCTATGGTCTTCTGGCCTTGAGCACAAGTGGGCTTTGCACAAGGATGTCATTACCCCCCCTTTTTCCCAGGAATGCTTGTTCCCAGTGGGCCCTGGCTCCAAACCATTCCTCTCCCCCACTTCCTCAGTATGGAGCCTTCCCTTCCTTTCCTTCACCCATCAGCTCTGATGTGGAGGAGATCCAGGTGACCTGTCTCACCATTGCAGGTACCGCTCTGTCATGGACATGGTGAAATCCTGGCACCAGGAGAGGCAGCACTACTCCTTCCCCCACCCCCGTGAGTGCAACCCCCGCTGCCCCTCCAAATGCAGCGGCTCCGTCTGCAGCCACTACACGCAGGTGAGCACCACAGCCCTGGATCCAGATGCAAAGGGGAGCCTTGGGCATCTCACAGCTCCTGGAATCCAGGATCAAACCCTGGCAGCTGCCAGCTTCAGATCAGGCAGTGGTCCTGGCAGCTGGCAGTGTATCTGCTGGAGGGATGCCATCGATGGCCTCCCATCCTAGGTTTTTCTAGCATTTGGGCTGTTGCAGGAAGGTCCCAGCAGCTCACAACTCACTGGAGGAGCAGCTGGGACCTTCTGGCCAGTTGACAAGGAGGTTTCCACTTTTTGAAAAGCTTTTTCCCCCTCCTTTGGCCTTTCTCTTCTCAGCGCACCTCTGGCAACTTAAAGGTGGTGAAGAGAAAAAAATAAGCCGCTTTGTACTTTTGCCAAGCATGAATAGTCTTCTCTGTGATGGAACAGCTTCATAGCACCCAGCTGTTTCTGGCTCCCTGGGAATGCAGCCCCTTCATCCCCTGGCACATCCTGATAAAGCCTGGCCAGCACAAGGTGGAAAACTCCTCTGTTTTTCTGCCTGGCAGCAGAGCTGTGCCAGCCCCATTACCTCTTCTTCACAGCTCCAACCTTTACCTGAGCATCTGCATCCCCATGTGGCTCATACGTGGGGGTACTCAGGGATGCTCTTGGTTGCAAAAGGGCAATATACACTTTTTCTGGAAGAGATTTAACCTGGAAAGGCTTAAGGAGGAGCTTTTGTCTTTGCCTGAGCTCCCTGTGTGCAGGGTAAACTGGCTGTGGTTCAGCGTGAGGTTTAGGAGCTAATCTGGGTAAATTGGAGCACTGGCCCAGACTCTGCTGTTCATGGATGTGAGCGAGGCAAGGCAATCCTGTGCAGGGCAGTGAAGGTTGCAGGTAGGAGAGAGAGAGCAGAAAGTCACCCTCTGGTAACAAAGCACTGCCTGTGATGGGACAGCATCCAGCCAAAGAGATTGGGGCAGCTGGGATGCGATTCCCTGGTGGGACAGAGCCCTGTACTGGTGTCCTGGGGCTATCAGCTGTGGGATGTCTGGGTGGATGGACACCAACAGTGTCTGTTCTCTGTCCTGGCACAGATGGTGTGGGCCACCTCCAGCCGCCTGGGCTGTGCCCTGGGCACCTGTGCCAACGTGCGTGTGTGGGGCAGCACGTGGCGCCACGCCATCCTCCTCGTCTGCAACTACGCCATCAAGTAAGTGACTGGGGAGAGCCCCCAGGCCATCCTCCCTCCCCACGCCAGTGTCAGCAGTGGCTGATGATGCTCAGAGCTGTCACCCTCCTCTCTTTTTAGGGGCAACTGGTTGGGAGAAGCGCCCTACAAGGTGGGGCAGCCCTGCTCAGCCTGCCCCCCCACCTACGGCGGGGGCTGCTCCAACAACATGTGCTTCACCGGAGTCAAATCCAACCAAGTCAGCTGGTTCTAGGGCTGCAGCCCCAGGAGGAGCCCTGGGAATGGAGATGGGGCGAACAAGAATTATTTATAACACTGACCCCCTTGGCAGTCTGGCTGTCCAACCTGCTTCATCCCTAATGCCACGTAGGAAAATGCTTTTCTAACACCTCTCCAGCAGTGTTGTCTGTCTGCTTCCCACTTTGGGGGAACTAGGGACAGTTCAGGTCCCTGTTTTCTGAAATAGGGATGGTTTAGGGGTCCATGGAGGGAGTGGGGCTGGCTGGCATGGTCCCTGCTCTGCAGACTGGGAGGCCTTTCCCCTCTGCCCCCCAGTGCTGAGGCAGAGGTCGGTGCAAGTGAATACCAAGATGTTCCCCTCGTGGTGAGCAGCTGGATAAGTGGGGAGCCCCGATCATGCTCCTGCTCCATAGCAGCCCCTCTGACTGTGGGGCTTCTAGCTCTGAGCCCCCCAATAAAGCAGCCTGGAGACCCCCATCCTGTTGGTTCTGCCTTACTCACAGCCTGAAGCCTCGGGGTGACACCGAGTCATTGCCTTTGCTCTGGTTTTGGGGGTGAGCAGCAAAGGGGGTGCAGAAGCCTTCGGTGGGGCCAAGGGCTGTGGGCACAGGAGATTCCTGGGTGCTTTGCTCCATCGTGTGGGAGAAGCCAGCACTGCTGGGACACGAGGTGATGATGACGCTGAAGGTCCACAAACTCCCTGTCCCTCCCAGGCTGTCCCACACCATCCCACTACTCTACCTCGCCCCCAGTGCCACTGAGCACCCCATTATCCACATCCCCTCCCTCTCTAGAACCTCTCAGCACCCAGCAGACTCGGGGATTCCTGAATTAAAAGTCCTTGGATTTGAGCATCCAGCTGTGGGTTCCTGCAGCCCTTTGCATCCAGCAGCACTCCCCCCTCTGCACGCTCCCTTGGGATGTGCTTTTCAGAGGAGCAGATATCCTTCATTTTGCCCCCTCAGGGATGCAGGATTTCAATAGCTGAGGTTCTGGGGGGATCCTGAGAATGGCAAGGATCTGTGCCTCCTCCAGCCTGGCCTCTTCCTGCGGTTTTCAGGAGATATGGAAGGCTCTGTGCTGATGGATAATCATTTTTTCAGCTTCAGCTCTGGAATCCCCATGTACTTGGTGTCCTTTCAGCAACACTTCTTTGCACATGGCCCTGCTGGCCTCAGCATAGCCCCTGGCAGCCCAGACTGCTCCAGTCATGGAGCCCCCAGTGGCACAGGGGCTGCCACAGCCTCGTGGGGAGGTTGGGGAGCCCATCTGCACATCTGCTACCATGAGGTCCTGGACACAGCAGTCCCAGAGGGAGCACAGATGACCGTAAGTGTCTGTGGCACCTCATGAGTACCCCCAATTTGGGGAGCAAATTGAGATGGAGAGGAGCTGCAAGCACCCTGTGCCCAGTTTTGTGCTCAGGGAATCACCCTGCATCCCACCACAGCATCCCTGCATCTCCCCATCCCCAAGCAACCTCTCTGCTTTGGCACCAGGCTGACAAGCCCCGACTCACGGCCTGGGCGTTTGGCTCTTGTGCCTCAGCCAGGCTCTGCTGTGCCATTGCCAGTCCCTACACTGGTCCCACAGCCCCTGGCCCCCCAGGCTGTGTTTGCCCTTCGCTGTATACAGGCTCAGACCTGGGTGGGCGACGGCACAAAACGCAGCAGCACCTGGGGCACCGCAGAGCTGGATCCAGCAGCCCTGACTCCCCGTGGCCAGGGCTGAACCCTGGCCCGGCGGCTGCCCCGGCCTTGACACCATCTGGAAGCGGGAGCCCCAAAAGAGTCCAGTAAAAGCCGTGTTTGAGTTTCTAGCTTGGCAGCAGTTACTATAGCTACAGCAACGGCACCTTGCAGATTGGTTTCCATAAGAGCTTGGTTACTATTTAACATCTCCACCCACATTAGCCCTGATTAAGCGAATCAATAAGATAACAGGAGAGGCAGGTTTCCTCGCCCTGCCTCTCCGTGCTCCCTCCTGCCTTCACCTAATTCCTTAGTGAGAGACATTTTTATTTATTTATTTAGATTTCTTTTTTATTCCTCTACTTCCTCTGGTTTTCGCCCCAAGTGCCCATAGCAGTAGCCGGCGAGACATGGTCAATGTAAGCACCCAGCTAAGCGCTAAGATGGAGGCTCCATATGGTGAGTACAGCGTTCCCATCGCCCGCGCTGCCGGCCTGGCGTCGCTCGCGGGAAGCGGGGCTGGGAGCAGCCAGCAGCCCCCAGCCCCACGCCCCAGCCCCGCCGCGCTCCCCGCTGCCTCAGGCATCTGCAAAGGCTGGAGATGGAGGCAGGAGAAGGGTTCTGGTTGATTTTGATATGTAAATCCTCTGTGTGTGTTTTTCTCTCTTTCACTCTGCTTGACCCAAAGAGGAAGGCACGTGCCCGAGGGAGCAGCGTGGCCCCACGTGCTGGCAGAGGGGCTGCTGCTGCCGGGCTCGCAGCGCAAGTGGCAGCAGTTTAGAGGAGGTGAAGTGCTGCCCTAGGACACACAGCCAGCCCCGATGCACAGGCTGCAGGTGGCTCGTGGCACGCCCGGGCTGTGTGAGTGGGCACAGCGGGCTCCTGCCAGCGCCGCGCTCCTGCCCAGGGCCAGCGTTACGGCTGGGCTGGCTTCCCGGCAGGGAGTGTAGTGCCTGGACAAGCAGCAGCCTCCAGCCTCTGCGGGGCTCAGCACCAGGTGGTACAATGCTGCCTGGGCACCTGGCCACGGCGAGATGCCTGCCAGGCCTGTGTCCGTGCTCCCGGTGTGGCACAGCGGGCACCAGCCTGGAGCAGCCCCGTGTTGTGCTCCTTGGTTGTGCCAGATGCCAACAGCCAACAAATGCACCTGGGCCCCGGGGGACAGGTGCCCCTGCCCGGGCTGACATCATTATCCTCAAGATGGGGCAACTGTGCCAGCATCCCCACGCAGCAGGTTTGGTCCTGTGTGTTCTGGGAATCCTGGTTCCCTGGGCATGGCCAGGCTGTGCAGTGAGGTCCCAGCAGTTGAGGTCTCACAGTTATGAGGTTCTCCATCACATCCTCATGGCTCTCCAGCACTTCCTTGTGGCTCTCCATCAGTTCCTCATGGCTCTCCAGAACTCTCCATCGTTTCCCCTGGCTTTCCATCACACCTCATGAGGCTCTCCATCATACTACCTTTCCTTTCCTCACTCTGTTTTTCATGTCCTGCTCCTCTTTTCTTTTACAAGTGTGCAGCCCCTGCCCAGCCCACCTCCCAGATACTGTGTGTGAAAACCCAGGACCCAGGAGGGCTTCTGAGACTCCCAGGACACCTTTTTGCACTTTGCTCATGGCCTCTCTTTGGGTGGTTGCTTCCCTTGATCCAGGCCTGCAGCCTCCCACGGGTGTCACCTCCAGCCCCAGCCCACCTCTGTCGTGGCATTCTGCCTTGTGCCACTTTGCCCCAGCCCCCAGCACTTTAGTACCCTGCAGATCATTTCAGGTCACATCACCCCATGGTGAGCCATGGCAGGCACAGGGCATACCAGCATTTCAGTGGGTCCATGGCCTAGTGCAATGGAAATGTGTAGGAATTGTATAGGATCTGCTGCAGTGTCACTGGCCTGGGCTGGAGCAGGCAGTTGTGATCAAGCAGTTATGGAATGGTGTTTTAGCCTGCTTTTATCAGGTTGCTCATTTGTGCATCCCCAGCCTGCAGGAGCCAGGTCTCTGGAGGAGCTCTGTTCACTCCTGCCTCTGAGCTGCAGGAGCCAGCAGCAGGAAAATGCCCAGAAAACACTGTCCAGGTTTTGGTCTGTTTAGTGCAGGCTGTGTCTTTGTGTCCAGCTGGTGCTGCTTAGACAAAGTGCAAGGGGCCTGTGGTGAAGGACATGTGTGAGCTGGTGAAACGAAGGACTGACGCCTCTGAGATGTGCAGAGGGTCAGATGCTGGGGTGAGAACTGGCCCAGGAGGAGCCAGTGCTGAGCATCCTCCTGGATGAAGCCCCTGATGCTGGTGGAAGACAGCTCCTGACCCAGCCAGCTCACAGACTGACTTGCACCTCATTTGGAGAGGGGGAGGGTCAAGGGATGTTCCCATCAGCCTGGGAGACCTGGTGGTGCAGGGTGGCCAGGTCTGGCTGTGCCCACATCCAGGGTGCCTGCACCCCAGGGTGCAAAGCCAACTTCATTTCTGCAGTGAGCAACCAGCTTTGCTTGACACATGAGGAGCTGAACAAGCTCTTTTATCACTTAGGATGAAGTTATTCTGCCCACTTGCAGCTGGCTGTAATGTGAGCAGCCACTGGCCAGCCCTGGCATATCAGTGACATTAAACACAGGCAAGTAAATTTTTCTGACAGTAATTTTCTCCAGAATTTTTTAAAAATTATTTTTATTAATTATGATTTTTAAAGTTGGTTTTAACTTTTCAGTCTGAGAGTCAGTAAGTGAGCCACGTGCTGAGCCTGGGCAAGTGCAGGCAGAGCCAGGTGCTGTGGGGTGGATGGGGAGGAATCACTGCCCATCCCACCTGTGGCCGCTCTCCCCATCTGCTCCTGTGGCTGAACAAAAGCAGGCTCTGGCCGGCACCCGCTGCAAGCCTGGGGCCAGGCAAGGGGGAGAGAGAAATAATAAGAATAAAAAAGTGAGATGGGCCTCCCAGACTAAAGCGAGAGGAAACTCAGAGTGTTGGCAGAAGGAGGGGAGTCCTTGTAAATAAATCGGGTGAAAAAGTTATCCAAATAGAGGTGAGGAAGGGTTGGTGGGATGTGGGACTGGGCAGTGCCTGGCTTCCCCAGCAGCTCTGTAGGGTTGGGTTGGGGCTGGGCAGCAGAGGGGGCACAGCAGCCAGGATGCACCATCCTGCAGATGGCAAGGTGGTGGCCAAACCCTTCCCAAGAGAGAAGTTTATTCCCTTTGAAAGCAGTGTGGGTGCTCACACAGCAGTGGTGGTGCTGAGCCCCAGCCATGCCCATAGTGATGCCCTTGCAGCCAGCAGCTCCCAGCCCTCAGCAGGACAGGCCATGGAGCTGGCATGCCTGATGGGGGCACACCAGGGTCCTCCAGAGGAGCCTTCAGCCTTGGAGAGGGTCACAGAGTTATTTTCAGTTTCTTTTGGAAGATGGAAAGATTTTTCTGATTTTCCCTTCTCCCCATCTGTCTTAGGAGCTTCAGGATTTCAGCATCCAGCTGAAGCCAGGGGTATATTCCCATGGGGAAGCTTGGCACTGGCATTCAGCCTTGGGACAGTGAGCAGGTCTGGCCCTCTCTTGGCAGTGGTGGCATCAGTAGGAGCATCCCCCCACTGCAGTTACTGCAACCCTCCCCATCCATCCCTGCTCCAGACTATCACCAGCATTTTCCCTAAATGACACCCTAGGGGCACTTATCTCCCTCCCATCAGACCTGTGCCTTGTGTAAAGGACTTGGAGGATGCCCTGCCAGGCAGTGACAAAGCTGGCCTGTCCCCAGCACCCTGGGTGGGTCCCTGGGGGACAAGGGACTGATGCTGCAGCTTTGGAGAGATGTGGAGCTGGAGGCACATTCAAAATCCTCACCAGCACCTGAGGACAGGCTGTGAGCTGGAAAGGGCTCCACTGGTGCTAAATCCTGCAGGAAGCTGCAAATAGGTGTGTCAGAAGGTGGAGGATGGAGAGGGGGCAAGGGGAACATCTCCTGGGCAGCGAGGAAGGGATGGGTCCCTTGACCCACCTTTGTCCTCCCACTGAGACTTGGGCACAATTTGGGCAATTGGTCTCAATCCCAGTGCAGGCAGCACTGCTCCTTCATATTTTGGATCTTCTCAGAGCTGGGGATCCCCAGGGCTGGTGGTTACAGCAGGGACCAGTGCATGATTAGGGCTGGCCCTGAGCAGTAAAGCAGCTTTGGAAAACAGCTGAAAAATGCGAGACGTCATTGCTGCTCAGGAGCTCTGGTCAGATGTGGGGAATAGTTTCAACTGAGAAACAGAAGAGGGGGCCGATTTCCTGAGTATTTTTAATTTTCACTGCCAAATACATCAAGTTTTTTACAGGTTTCCTCTAGATATGACCTCAACTGAACTTTTCCTCCTTGACTGCTCATGTCAGCTGCTCTTTAACTCCTCTGTTTACTCCTTGTTCTCTGTGTCCGTGGCCTAGCAGCCATCAGGGACTGATGGTTCTTAGGACATCTGGCACATCCCCCCTCCTTGTTCCCACTCTGGCCATCCCTGCTGGATGTTGGGGTGGCTGTAACACTGGTGCTGGCAAGGTCAGCACGTTCCAGTGCCTGAGCAGAGTATTGGTGCAGCCAGGAATAAACACAGGTATTTGCTAGGATGCAAAAGGGACAATCACTGTGTTAGCACCTTGGTCTGCTCCCAAGAGCTGTTTTCTGGTGCTTGGTGAAGGTTCCCTTGGGGAAGAGCTGGGGATGCTGCTCAGTGTCACAGGGTGTCTGCACTTACCCACAGGGCTGTGACTTCTCCCACCTCATTCCAGCCATTTATGGGGCCAGCAGCACACCCTCAGCTTGGGCTTAGCTTGAAACACAATGGTATTTTTATAGGGAGAGTGAGCCCAGAGGGCTGCTGTCAGCAGGAAATGAGCTCCAGCTCTGGAAGGTGAGCAGCAAGAGGCTCAGGAAGGCTTGAGGAGTGTCTGAGAGATGTTCTGAGCTCAGCAGGGCAGGTGTAAGTCTGCCAGTTGTACTCTGTTAGTCATCTGCTGACATTTCTTAAATGGCATTAAACAATGTTTACTTAGCATGAGTGCAAAGGGGTGTGAGTGATGGTGGTCCCACAGACAGCAAGGGCTGGGTGAGTTTCTTTTACATACAGCAGGACCAGGGCCAGCAGTGGGGGACAGGGCAGCACACAGGGCAGAGCCAAGGGGTACATCAGGGGATGCCTGCTGGCAGGCTTGGGGTTAGAACAGGGCAAAGACTGCAAAAAAACATCCATGACTGTTTGTGTTCAGGCTCCTTCTCTGTTTGCTTTCCTCAAATATTCAAGCAAACAAGGTTCCTGGCAGAAATGTATGTGGAAATGGCAAATGTTGCAGAATTTTCACGGAAGGCGAGTTTGAAGGTAGGGGTTGTATGGTGAACCCGGGGCTGAGGGGTCTGCCCTCCTGTCCTGGGCAGAGGCACTGGGGCCTCTGAGCAAAGCTAAGTCCCAGAAGCAATTACTCCCAGGAATGGCTCCTGTCCAAGCTTCAGCCTGGGCATCAAGAGAGATTACTCAGCAAATCCCTTCAGGAAATACATGTCTCAAAAAATAAAGGTAGGCTCAGGATGCTGCACCAAAGGGGTGGGAGGAGAAGCTCATGCAGAGCAAGTGGCTGTGAAAATGCACCAGCAGTCAAGGAGCGAACAGACCCTGGCTCTGCCAGGCTGACCAGACTTCCTATCCCAAAATCCTGCAGTCACCAGAGGGATTCCAGCTGCATCCCCACAGTAATGGAGCTCTGGTGCTGAGTGACAGATGGGGACCATCACTGTGAGCTCAAGCCCTTGAGCCTCCAGCACCAAGGTGTCCCTGAGGGCACAACTGCTGCTGGCAGCTCCTGCTGGGAAGCGGATTGGAGGCAGGGAATGGGTGATAGTATGTGCCTCCACTGTAGGTGACCAGGCATAGCCCAAATCCTCTGTGATGGTGCTCTGGGGGCATCTTTTCCTTCTCTGCACGTGCAAGTTGGTTTGACAGCCTGATCCTCATCACAGCCCTACAGACCTCGCTCATTCCACTCCAGACTTCCCAGGGCAGTCTGCAACAAATCCCAACAAGTCTGCAAACCCTGCAGTTTTGCTCATCCATCTGTCAGGGTGGGTGCTCATCTCCTGTCACTGAGCACAGGGAACCCAAACCCACCAGCCAGTGGTGGGGACCAGCAGACACCTTTCACCTGCCTCTGCACCAGAAACCTGTCCCAGCCATGGGTGTGTGTGAGCTTTGAAAGGTGATAACCCCTGGTAAAGTGGGAAACACAAGGAGAGACACACACTCAGCTTCCTGGCATGGTCCAACGCTCTGGTTAGGAGAGCCAATGTCAACACATAGACCTGAAGGAAGGAGCAAAGCCAAATACATGGGCACTTCTCATAACAAGAGCTGTAAAACCTGCACAAACCTGAACAAGTGCCACAACACCGGTTTATACGGTCAGAATCAATAGTCAAGCCCACTCAACATGTTTGCCGACACACAAACGACAGCCACCGTGCTGGGTTTATGGCCCAGTACCCTTCATGGAGTCAGAGCCCAGCTCCTCCTGCCCCACTCAGCCACTTCTCTTCCCCCTCTGTTCCCAAGGGATGCTGATCATTTTGCCACAGGGTCCCCAAAGCCTTGATACCCCATGAGAAGAGGCTGGTGCTGCTCCTCTGCAGCATTCCAGCCTGCCCTGGCTTCCATCCAGCTGGACAATGCCTGCAGCCCATCCAGCAGGTGGGATGGCAGCAGCCACCCCACCACCCTGGTGAAAAGCAGCAGCTCAGCCTGGGAAGAGGATTCACTAACACCACCCAAGGAATCTTGCCATGGGCTGTGAGGCTGGGCATGCTGTCAGGTTAATGGACAGGGCAGCACCAGGGGCTCAGCAGAAGGTGTAAAGTAACAACTGCTGCAGGTCCCCATCCAGCTCAGCAGCCTCTCACCTGCAGCCTGAGCAGGTCCTGTGCCAGGGACATGCTGAGGTGGAAGTGGCCCAGCAGGGAAGAATGGACAAAGCTCTGATGGATGCCTGAGGGCTCAAGCAGAGCTTAGTGCTGGCAGGCCAAAGGTGGCAACAGGAAATGAAGAGTGGAATAAGGAGGCAGGAGGGACAAGGGGACAAACAGCCAGGCTTCAGATCCACAGCCCTGGCTACTCCCCTGCCTGGAGTCTGCTGCCACCAAGGTGGTGGGACCGAGGTGGTGGAAGCAGAGCCGAGTGCTGCCTGTGGCTCATCCATGGGCGTGTGCCTGGAGACTGCCATTGTCTGGGAGAAATGTCTGTTGACTTGGGTGTGTTTCCCTGTTACAGCCACTAAAACCTGTGTGGCAACACAGGGGTGCATGGAGGTGTCATGGGGTTAGGCACAGTTCAGTCCCAGCCCTGCCCTTGATGCTGCTCCCTGCTCCACATGGGAATGTTGGGCATCAGCCCCTGTTGCCAGCACAGAGCTGATGACAGAGCTGCTGGTCCCCTCCCTGGGCACAGAGCTGCTGGTCCCCTCCCTGGGCACAGAGCTGCTGGTCCCCTCCCTGGGCACAGAGCTGCTGGTCCCCTCCCTGGGCACAGAGCTGAGGGGCAGAGCTGCTGCTCACTCCCCATTCCTGACCCACCAGCAGCATTCTGGAAGTTGCTGACTGTGGGCACTCCAAATTAACTCAAATATAACTCAGGCAGTTCTGAGTGGAAGCAAAAGCTTGTGGAGACAGGAATGGCTTGGGAATGCTTTTGCTCCATTAGAGTAGTGCCTTTGAGGTGGTGCTTGGGACCTGATGGCTGGAGGGTGGGAATGAGCTCTCTTCTCCTTGGCACAGCAAAAGCACAGGTAGGCTTGGCAGGAAAAGAGTCATCTGAGGAGGAAGGAAAATGCAGGGAAATGGATGTTTCAGGTGGGTCTGTCGCTGAATTGGTTCTTCTGGACACAGAGGCTGATAAGACCTGGCTCTAATTGGGTCACAGCCATGCAGCCCAAGGCTGAATTCAGAGGTGTCCAGGCCTCCCTTTCAGCAATCCACCCAGTGCCTGTGAAACCCCAGTGAAGTGCCACTCTATTCCCTCACACCATTTTCCTCCTCCATTATAAACAGGCCCACACTTGCCAGAACACACTTCCTGCAAAGGAGAAAATTTTGGGTGTTCAGCAGTGTCCCTGCTCCCCTTTGCACTGAGCCATCCTGTGCTGTGATGTTAGCTGGGAGGGGAAAACAAGATTGTTGCTCAAGGACACGGTGTTCTGGTTATTTATATAGAAACACTTTAAAGCAAAAGCAGTCAGCTTCTCCCGGAGGAGCCAGGCCCACTCCTGCTGTTAGACACACCCAGGCACATTTTCTGGATCAACCTCCAGGGCCGCACAGATGGTCAGGTACTCCCTGCCCTAAAGAAATGCAGTGGCAGGCCAGAGAGGAGGGTGAGGGACCTCAGAAAGGTGGCCCAGAAAGCAGCGGGCATCGCTGCGGGCACTGGCAGCAGGGCACAGACCCAGAGCCACCTTAGAATTTTCCTCCGGGCAGTGGCCAGAACCCTTTAAAACCTGCGGCTCTGCGGCACAAACTCCTGCTCCCCATCAAATCTCATTGTGACCAGCATTAAGGGATTAGCCTGTCCCTGCCTCTGCGCCACAAGCAGCTCCTGGGCATGGCTCGTGCCCCGCTGCCCGCGCGGGGCTCACCGGCTGCACAGCCCCATCCAGGGGCGAGACTTCCCTAGCTCTGCCCACGCAGCTGAGCGCCCCTGGAAGATGAATGGCAGCAGATACGACCTGTTCCAGGAAACACCAGGTACCCCCCTGCTCCCCCAGCACTTCAGCAGGGAGAGAAGCAGCTGCATAACCAGCGCTGCAGAGTTTATGTGAATGAAGGGCATTGACAGGGTCTCCAGTGTGGATTTGGAGCTGCCAGAACATGCTCATTCCCACTGGTATTGCTGGTCCCCACCGGATGGGACCCCCATGTCTCTGGTTTCTGTTTGGCTTCGTGCAGGGTGAACATACCAGATTTGTGGGTGGTGATGGCTCCAGGTTAGTTCTGGGGCTCAAGAGAGAGATGCCCCAACATGGGCAGCATGGTGGGTGCTGTGACTCCTGGGGGAAGAGGTGGTAGAGTTAGGTTGGCATCCCGTGGGTACCCCAGTGATTTCCTGTGCTGTCTGGGAAATGATTCAGTCATTCTCAGGCCAGTTCCCAGTGCCTGGCATTACTGCCCCGGGCTGCAGCCTCAGCTGGCCTGGGGACAGATCCTGCCACTTGCAGCACAACCTCTGCTCCTGAGCCAGGTCTGCAGCCCAACTTCCCAGCCCTCATAATGAAAGCTTAGAAGCAACTAAGAGAAAAACACTTCCAGTGCAAACTCTACTGGTTGCACAGAGTCCTTACTAGACAGGTTTTCAGGGTTCCCCTCTGTGGCCCTCTCCAGCCAGCTCTGTACTCAGCCCCTCAACCCCAGCATCCACGGGGACCTCGGTGTGGAGGCCAGGAGGCTGGGTGGGCTTAGGATGCACCAAATGTGTCCAAGTTCCTGCAGACCACTACCAGCACCGTGAGGAACTTGGACATGTTTGGTGCTTCCTAAGCCCTGGACCCCTATGCCTCACACAACCTCACCCCCAAAACACCCCAACAGCCTCCATTCCACTCCAGGACTCAAAAACTGAGCTGCTCCTCTTGCCTGAGCTATTCCTCCCAAGCAGGGCTTGTGCTGGTGGTGAGGTTTGTGCCTCCTGGGGTAGCCTGCACCCCCAGTCACCATCCCACTGGATGAGCTCCCCATGCCAGTGGGGAGTCACATGCTGGGGGCTGCTCCCAGCAATATCTGCGCTCTTTTATCAGCTGGCAATTGATTTAGGAAAGTTCATGGCTTCAGTGTCCCATGATATGTTTACTAGAAGTGGTTCATTTCCTCAAATGATGTAGTTTATGGTCATAATACATTTTAATTTCTTTATGATACAAGAGGCCAATGGCACTGGGACTTGCAGGAACGTAAAGGGACAAACAATAGCGTTACCCAGTGTTGCAGACCTAGGTCAAATACTCATGGGCTGATTAGCAGTTTCCCATGTTTTTTAGCTGGGAGCCAGGTATTTGGCCCTGCAGTGCCTGGCCATGGCTTTCTGGAACTGTAGGGATGTGTGATCTCCTGCCTTTGCTGTCCCCCATGCAACAAACCTTTCATGTAGAAGGCTCCCATGTTCCTGTACCTTGCCTTCTGCTGTGTTTTTGTTTCTCTGGCAGTGGACAGGAGGGTTGTGTCACACAGGAGGGTGTGTGGTGGGTGTGCAGCTGCTGTGGACCTGGAGCTCCTGAGTGTTGTCTGGTTCTCACTCACCCCTTGCTGTGCTCTAGTGATTGAGGACTTTGGGGACACAGCAGGTTATTCAGGCACTCCCCACACTCCTGCAGAGAAAAAGCATTTTGCATTAACTTATCTCCTTCTGTCTCCAGAAACTAGAATCTCCCAAATTTTAACTTACCACCCCTTTGTGTTTTATGGGGTTTTTTTCATGCCCAGCCTGCCTTTCCTGATTCAGACCTGCCAGTGCTCCCACTTGCAGCAGCCTCCCTCCTTCCTCATGCTTCCTCCCACCAGGCAGAGATGGCCCTGTCCTGGGCTGTTCCCCCAGGTTCAGCTCCCCAGCTGGGGCTGACTTTGCCAGCCAGCCTGGGGCAGGAGGGCAGCTGGAGCTGTTTGGTCCAGGAAGATGCTTTTTGCTCTTGAGGTGCCCTTGACTTGCCCTCCTCCAGGGCCATGGGCTCAGACTGTCCCCTGACACCCCTGTCCTGTTGCAGCTCTCCCTCCACCCCTCAGCAGCATTCAGTCTTTTGCCTCAATTTTGAGGGAGAGCTGATTCTGAGAGCCCCAGCAGCCACTGGAGGTCACTTCCAGATGTGGCTTCCCGATGCACTCAGCTTTTCAAAAAGTTATTTAAAAAAAAAAGAGCTAAAACTTGATGTTTAACCTCTGTTGATTTTGGCTGTTCTCCTCCTTCACCTATTGCTCCACAGCTTAAACGATTCAGGGGCTGTTTCATGTGTGTATAATGAATGTATAAATGTCAATGAAACGTAAAAGCCCTGCAAACAGCTGGCAGGGCTGAAGGGAGAGACTCACTTGTCTGCCAGACTGTGAGCTCAGGAGGGATCCTCTTCCTTGGAAGCTTCAGGATTCCTTCAGGCCCAAAGGAATCATACCCATCTGCTAAACAAGTTCCCCCTAGGTCCAGAGCAGGCTGCTGAGATCCCTGCCACACTGAATGTGTGAGCTGGCCAGGCATGGAGAGCAATAGGTGTCTGCTGCTGACAGCAAACCCTCTTTCCAGTGCTGCTGCTGCCCTGAGGCTCCTGCTCCCCCATTTAAATGGGGCTTAAACCACTGGATTTCAGCCAAGCTTTTGCCAGTGTAGTCAGTGAACCTGGAACAGCACATGGCAAAGTCAGAGCTTTTCTGGACTTCCTCCCAAACAGTGTTAGCAGGAAAGTGTCCGGGTTGGGGTTTGGATGGAGTGCAGTGCTTGTGGTGTAGGGCCCTAAGGGGGCAGGTGGGATCAGTCGTGGGAGCTGTAGCTTGGGCCAAGCTGCAGCTGGTGGAATGGAAGAAGATGAATCTATTCCCCTCCCTCTCTTGGCCCTGGGCTCATTGTGTGATTTTGCAAGAAGACAGAGCAGGCAGGTTTCCAGAGTCACAGCTACAAAACTGCAGGCCCCAGAGGCAGATGCTGCTCTCAGGGGCTGCAGTGCAGGCAGAGGGATGGCAAATACACATCTGCAAGTGCCCTGCCATTTTCAAGTACAGCCTTCCTTCTGGGAACAGCTCAAATTCACTGTCCTTGCATAATAACAGCTCTCAGGAGAAATAAGAATTACTTCCTCAAGAGTTCAGAGCCCTTGTTAGGCAGGATAATAAACCCCTCTCTAGTCCTGGGATGAAAAGCAAGCACAGTGTTATCACCAGAGCAGTATATGCTGAAATGGTCTGTCTGTACCCATGTTTGCAGTTCTTTCCCTACCAGTTTTGCAGAGCAGCTATTTATTTTAGCTCCAATAATTGCCTCCAGGCCTAACATCATCCCAGCTGAGGCTGAAATGCACATGTTGCTTTTGGAGAGGAGTTCAGGCAGAGTCTTATACCTTCTGTAAACTAACTCTTCCCCACACCCAAAAGCTGCCTCGATTCTCCATACGGGGATTTTGTGGTCTGGGGACCAGGACAAAATTAGTTGGTTTTGATAACTTTGGTCAGAAACAGCCTAAGGTTGCAATGAAGCTGCCTCTGTCCCCCTGAGCTGTGCTGGGGTGCCAGCACATGTCACAAGCTCAGCAGCGGCAGTGTGTCTGTGCTCTGCTCAGGGATTGTCTGTCCTGGGCATTGCCCCCAGCTCCAAACAGCAAATCTGCCCCAACCCCAGCCACAGGCCCTGGGGAAAGTAAATCACCAGGAGTGATTGCTGTTCAACAGGATGATAAAATTGATTGTATCTTCCCCAGGCAAGGTCTGGCACGTGGCTGTGGTCTCCTCCTGCCTCTCATTGCTAGATCTTTCCACTCCACCTCCCTGGATGGAGCTGGTGGCTCATTTTCACCTCCACAAAGTGTTTTGCTGGGGCAGGGATGTGCAGTGTGCAGCTGGCAAGGGGCAAACAGACCCTAAACAACCTCTGCTGAATCATCTGTTTTCCTGGAGGCTTCTCACAGCTTTTGGGGAAGTTCTGGGGAGGGACATGGGAGCAGACCCCCATTTGTGTGTCTGTCATATGATTGCCAAGAGCAGAGGCAAAGATCTGCCCCCTGAGCTGGGGGCTTGTGCTGACCTGCAGCCCCCCAGCACCAACAAATTCCTTGGAGCTGCTTATTAACACTCTGACAACTCTGCTCTGGAGTCACGGCACGCCAAGGCAGAAGGCAGGAGGGTTTGACAGTATGGCCTAAATACCCCTGTTTACAAAAAGTCTGACAAAACACAAGCCCTTGGCTTTATCTTTCCCATTTGGAAATAGTCACCGAGCAAATATACTCAAGGCATGAAAGGAGGGGGGTTTATATTGACTTTAGAAAAAGCTGTTCTTTAAAAACAGGAAAAAAAGCTCATCCTCGAGCTGTGCAGACTGGCTGCGAGACCCAAAAGTCCTGTGTAGGGGCTTAAAGCATGCCTGCTAATCTGTAGCAGCTCTGTGTGAGCAAGTCATGCAGTAAACTGCTCTCTGTTAATTTTTTAATGCAGAATAAACAGGTCAAGAAATGATTAGCATGAGAATAAGTTGAGCTTAATTGGGAGAATCAGAAAAGATGAGAGGGAAGAGGCAAATTGGAGTTATCAGTTAACCATAAAGAGTGGCTCTGCCTCCACAAGCTTATGTTTCCTCTTGTTTTTCATCCCCTCTGAAGCTGCTTTTTTTTTTCCCCCCCTTCCCTTACTTAAATGATGAGCTAAAATTGCTGGTACAAGCACAATGGAAGCCCTTGTTTCTCCTTCTCATTTTCTCTCTGCAATGCCTGGCCAAATTAATTGCTGCTGATAAGGCTCCTACCTGGTTATTCCCGAGGTTCTTCCCAGAAAGGAAGCTGCTGACATTAAGTTTAAAATCCACTTTGTGCAAGTACCAGTGCTGTGTTCCAGAGCAAAATTTTCGGCATGATCCTGGGAGATCCAGGGACTGAGCAGACAGGTCCATGGGCAAGGGGAAGAGCAGTCCTCGGGACTGCTTGAAGTGGAGTTTGGTCAGTGGTCGGAGATCTATATTCTCAGATAGGCAGGACTTTGTCCACAAACTGGAATTTGAAATTTCAAAGGGGAAAAAAAAAAAAGTCAGAAGGGACCTTTGCATGTGTGGAGATGACTACGCTGGTGACGTTCCCCTGGGACTTTTGTTCTTTGTCTCGTAACTGGGCTTCCTGCTTCCCCACAGCTCGCTCGTGAAATGGCGACGGGCTGAGCAGGGCCCTGGCCTGTTCAGGCCTTTGCTGCTCTGGAGAGCTTTCACACCTCAGCCCATCTCTGCTTCGTGTGCATGTGGGGGAAAAAAGGCCATGTGAAATATTCCAGCTCTACAATGGCCTTGGAAGTGTGAGTGACACGGGAGCAGAGCTCTGGAGTCAGGGCTGCCAGGGCCAGCGATGGCACTGCCGATGAAAGCTGAGGGTGGTCCTCCTGCTGGCTCTGGGCACTGCCTTTTCTGCCGGGCATTTCTTAAGAGTGCAGAGCTGTGAGAGAGAAAAGCAAAGGGCAGGAGGGCCCCTGGTCATGGTCAATGCTCAGAAACTCTGCAGGCAACCCCAGACTGGGGCGCCTGGTCGATCCACTGGTAGACAGGGCTGTGTCCTGCATCAGGCGGGAGAGCTGGGCCAGCAGCAACTGCAGGAGCATAACACACACAGAACAGCAAAAAGGTGTGGCCAGGCTCCTCACAGGGTGCATGGCTGGAGATCAAGAGGCATAAAACCTGGAGAGACGTTCAGCCAGTGTCTAACCATGAGGACAGTCAAGCGCCAGCTGGCTGCTGAGGCTGCTCTCCATCCTTGGAGGTGTTCAAGACCCAAATAGATGAAGCTGCAAGGAACCACAGCTGGCCCTGTTTCCAGCAGGAGCCTGGAACAGGGACTCTGAGGTCCCTTCCAACATCAGTTATCCTCTGATCCTACAACAACCTGTTCAAGAAGCAACAGAGACAAGCCCCTTGAGAGGGGCCTGCTCACCTGCTTGACATGCATAGCTAGCAAGCACAGGTGACGGCATCCTTACCAAAAATGCCCTATTAAATACTCTGTTCCTGATCCTCACCTATTGAGAAGCACAGATCTTATTTTCAGGGAATCCCCTTTATGTTTGCATAAATTTGCCAGATGGTGATATATAGATAAGGCAAGAATTAGTGCCATGATGTGCCAGTGTGGGAAAGGATTTACTGCTGAACAGATAAAAATTAAATAATCACTTGGCACAGAACAGGTCATGCCCCAGAGCTGTCATGGTCTCCTTTGCAACCATGTCCTGACACAGGAAACAGTGGGTGCAGCGTACAGAAAATGGGGACAGGAGAGAGGAGCAGAGCTGGGAGCTGAACTTCCCCAGAGCACCTAGTCTGGGAAAAGCCTTCACCTATCAGTGGGGGTCTGCTATGAGTTGTCTCTCTGTGGAATAAAAATGGCTAAACATCTGTAGCCAGAAGTGTTTGAAACAGCCCCACAAGCAGCTGCTGACTCAAACATCTCCCACCCAAAACAGAGCTGTGGGGTCCTGCTGGCCAGTACAAGCCACGAGTGCATTGGCAAGCTGTCCCAAAACTCAGCACACAACGATGCCAGGGGGAGACGAGGACTCCCCAGGTAGAAGACACCAGGGGAGACATCATCTCCAGCAACAGGGCCCAGGGAGCAGCCAACGCGTTTCCAGCGGAGCCCATCTCCAGGGCAAAGTGCGTGGTGTCCTTGGCTGGTCTGGCCCTCGACCTCCACACCAACATGAGGGATTTGGGAGGGGGCACTGGTGACCCACAGAGGACACTGGCAGTGAGAACACAACAGTCAACACAACCCTGGGTGGAAAACACCATGTCCCATTGACAGCCCCAGCCTTGTGAGCCACCTAATGCTCTCCAAACTTCCCCGCTCCTTATCTGCCGCTCTCCCGCACACGCTGCCTCTCCGATTTCTATTCCTGGCCCTTTTAATCCTTCCTGCCTGGGAAGTAAATGGCCTTTGCAGCCTCCTTGCTCAGCAGGCTATTGAAGAAAAAGATTTGTTTTGCTGAGCAGAGCAGAACAGGCCCTGCTTTTACGATATTTTACTAGACGCTGGGGCAAATCCTGCACATATTTGACCTGGTGTCTGTAGCATTTATCTAATCAAAGGGATCACCATGGCCTGGCCAGGATTGGGATGGAGGTCTGTGGGACGAGGCTATCAAGGGGTCTATGCTGTACTCTTGCATCTCCATCCCAGTCTGCACATCATAAAACCAGTTTTTGGCAAGGACTGTATCTGCCTAAAGGAAGAGCCACCAGCACATGAATGCCTGTCCCTCAGGAGCACTGACTGAAACTGTTTCCCCTGCAGCAAAGGATCATTTCTCACCTCCCAAGTATGGGAAAGCAGAAGGTTCTCCCCTGTGCTCAGATTCACTCCGGCAGACCTGTAGCCTCAGGATAGAAAGCTGCTCAGAAGTGTTATGTAGGTCCTAGTTTTGTGGGAGCAGACAGCTGCTTGAACAATTCCATGTGCTCCTAAAATGTGAACAGAAAATCACGACCAGCCTAACTTCCCAAAGGCATCTACTGGTGTGGAGCCAGAGACTGGATTTGTGTCGTGGCAGTGATGGCACCGTGGCCAGGGCAGCTTGTGGTGCCAGTGGGGTTGGGGCTGCATTGGGGTGCCTGGGAAGAGCAAACACAAGGCTCTGGGAGCCCAGATCGGCAGCGTGTGGACTCAGTCGCTGCTGGTTGCGAAACCACGGGGCTGTTTTCACTGCAGAGCGACCTGATACCAAATCATTAATTCCTGGTTCTCTTGCGCCATGCAGCCGGTGCCATTCAGAGATGGGTTAAATTCCCACTCAATGATCTCGCAATTGCACTGAAAAGTCTCAGTTCTGGCTGAAGTGGAGGAGCGATGTGCCATGGGGCAGCTGGGGAGGAGAGCTCAGGCAGCTCTGGCCCCTCTGCCCAGCACCAGTGGGGTCAGACCCGAGGTCTGGGTGAGGCACAGAACCGCTGTTGGTGCTGGCAGCAGACAGTGCACCCGCAGAAGGAAAACTCCTGCTGCTCCCTTGTAACATGTCTCATGAAACTTTTATGCCATATCAGCCAAAACCCAAGGCTGGGGGGTGTCTGGCACAGGGTGATTTCAGCTGTGGGACAAGAGCCACCCTGGTGATTCCCAGGGTGTCTGTGCCACCCCCCAGCCCTGCTCGCTGTTTGGCCATGGCTGCAGGATGGGATCTGTTTATAGAGCATCCAGCCCCCTGTAAATCTTGGTTTATAGGGAAGTAAAAGGAGTCACACGTTTTACTTTATATAGCAACATGTACATTTCCAGGCAGGAGCTGACCTTCTCTGACCGTGAGGGAGAGAAAAGAAGGACTGGAAAGGATGGAGGGAGCAAGAAAAGGGAAAAACAGGGGTGTAGTCAACCAGTGGTGAGGAGAGGAAGGCAATGACAGAAGTGGAGAAGAGCCTTATTCTCCTGCTAGGGCTTTTTCCAAGTTTTCCACCCCAGGGACAATTAAGAGCAGCACCAGCAGCTCAGCATCAAGGTCAATAGCCCTCGGCGAGTGCCTGCTCCTGTGGTGCTGCCTGGATCAGAAACGCCTTGAGATCCAATAATAAACAGTCAACAAGAATCACTGCTGCTCCACCAAAAAAAAAAAAAAAAAAAGAAAAAAAAAAAGAAACCAGCTTAGCAGTATTCGGCAATGGGTGAGATGATTAAAGATTAACCCCCTGCCTCCTGCCTCCACCCCTCTGGGAGTATAGGCCTTGAGGCTCAGCAAATCCTTTCAGAGAAATATCTGAATTAAAAGACAACAGGTAGGGGACGCAGTGAAGACAGAGGAAGGCAGGAGGGCCAATAGCCTGGGACAAGGGAATCGGTACAATCTGGCCCGTGTTTGCCGAGGATAATGCGCCTTTCCAAAGCCCTCATAGACATGGAGATGGCAGATTATAGCGCAGCGCTAGACCCGGCATACACCACCCTGGAGTTTGAGAACATGCAGGTGCTGGCTATGGGCAATGGTAAGTCCCCTCTGTCTTCTCCCCTCTGCTGGGTGGGATGAGCCGGGGGCTGCAGGAGGAGAAGTCCCTGGGGTGGCACCAAAAATGTTCCCGGAGAGGGAAGGGGTGTCAGATGGGGAGCTCCCAGGGGGATTTCTGCTTCCCCAGGGGAAAACAGAGCAGGGACACAGAGCTGTGTTTGGTACAGGGATGGTGTCCTGCAGCCCAGAGCCCTTGGGAGCAGGCACACGCCAGGAGCTGGGTGGAATGAGAGGTCCCCTCCAGACATTCATCCCAGGGAATGGGGCTGAACATGGTGGGGGTCTCATACCTCAGCCAAAAGTTTCTGTATGAAGTGCTGTTGGTGGTTCACCAGACACACAACTGACCCTGTGTCTCCAGAGCTGAGAGCCAGTCCCTGGAGCAGAAAGGCATTTAGCACCTGGTAGGGGTGAAAATCACCACCAGAAATTATTTAGGCACTGCTGCTGCAGCTGTTCTGAGGCCACAGCCCTTCCCCAGTGCAGCTCTGGGGTGTAGGGGTGGCATCCCCTTTTCTGGCTCAGCCCCCAGTAAGAGGGACAAGGGGGCCTTGAGAGGATAGACAAATGTTCCCATCCCTTCAGGAGGGTAGCATCACACCTAACCCTCCAGAATTCACAATGCTGGCCCATCCATCTGGGGACCAAAGAGTCTTGGTGATTAAATGCTCAGAGATAACAGGAGATTCCTCTCCCAGTCCCCCCTAAAGTCTCTCTAAATATGAGGTTAATGACTAAGCAAAGGCACAGAACGTGGCTCCCCGAGCCCTTTCCTCCCATGTGCTGTGCCACTGGGGCTGCTGGCCAGCTCTGTCCCAGGAGGGCTGTGCTGCCTGTGTGGACTCTTCCATCACGGCCTGTGTGGGTCTTCCCAGGGTCGTGGCTCTGCTCTGTCAGGGATGTAACACTGTGGTGCCAGAGTGGCTCTGCTGTGCAGTAACCTCCTCCACTCTGGGTCCCAGCCCCTTCTCCACTCCTGGGGGCTGGTCCTACCCATTTAGGTGCCACAAGTCACCCCCTTTGGCTCTACTGATATCCATCTGGGCACTCTGGGACAAGCTCAGGCCTTGCTCCGTCTCTGTGCCCCTCTTCCACCCAGCAAGCATCTGCACAAGGGGCTGTGATTTTCCCACCCTGGGCTCCATGGGGCAGAGGATAATTTCCTGTGACAAGATCCAGTGCGCTGTGACACTCCAGGGGTGGATGAGTCAGCTGGGGCAGGCAGCACCAACTCCTCTCCTCCTGGGCCCAGCTCCAGGGCTGTTCTGGCACTGCAGGAGCTGCCCTGGAGGACACACCTCCTACAGAACCTCCACCTGCAGAACCTCTGCCTCTTGTTCTGGCCAAGGACTGCATCAGAGCCCAGCCACTGCCCTGCACAGCTCTGCAGCTCCAGCCCCAGGGTGGCTGCTCAGCAGGGACCAAGTTTGCCTCTCACAGGCAAAATGCATCCTGTGCTTAGACAGGTTCTGGGACCTCTTGAGCAGCTTCTGTCCTAACACAGGGCTCAGCTGCAAGGTCTCAAAATCAGATTTTTTCTTTCCTCTATTTACCTTAATTCCAACCACTTGATTGCAGCAGCCAGAGCCCACATTTTTGGCACATATTTGGCAAAATAAACTTAATTGGAAAATTATCCATTAGGCAATAATTTCATTGTTGTTGACTATTAGACTGAGATGTTGCAATTTCTTCGATAAGAGTGCCAGTTTTTCCTGTTCTATGTCCATCTGATTACAGCGTGGTAGATTGCTAAAAAGGGATTTATCTGGGCTCTCACAGATATACAAGTAATGGGATTACAGGCAGATCAGCTCTTCCTCTCACATCTAAGTCCTGTGTTTAGCTGAAACTGGGAATTTGACTTTCCTTCTGGAGTGACACAGCTGAGCCCTCAGGATATATATGGAGGAAGGATGTTTTCAGAAGCAAGCTGCTGACAGGGACAAGAGACAGCCAGGACAGCCTTGGGAAGGCTCAGGGCTTTGGGAGTGGAGACAGGAGCTTTGCTCTGGTATTGCTGTAGCTGCGTGACAGGGTGTGCCAGGCAGGGACACAGAGAGGCAGCAAACTGACTCAGAAAGAAATACAGGAGGGACACGAGGAATTGGAAGGACAGAAAGCAGGCAGGGAAATGAAAGATGCAGCCAGAGGTAGGGAAGGCTCAAAACCCCCTGTACTTGCTCACTGCTGCTTCTGTGCCAATTGCTCCTGCTGAGGGGTGGGATGAGCAGGATGTGCAGCACCTGCTGAAATACCCCTTTCTCTGCAAAACAGAAGCTAAAAATGCAGCCCTGCCCCAGCCAGACTTGCCCTGGTCCCCCCAGCACCCACAGTTGGGCTAGCATGGGATCCCAGCTGGGAGCAGCCCTTCTGCTGGGTGCCAGGTGGGAGCAGCTGTGGCCCTTCCAGGGTGAGCCTTAACTGAGTCCCTGCTAAACCCCAGAAATCAGGGGCCAATATGCTCAGGCATTAAAAATCCCAGCAGGTTTCTGTGGCTTTGTAGATCCTGGGTATGATTTGTGACTGGTATTTCCACTGAGGGAGGGGGATGTGCCTTTGCTGACACAGAAAAATGTACATGGGAGGGGTCAATTAGATCAACTGAATTAAGAGCTGATCCCTTCAGCCTTGAGGGTTGTTTGGCTTTCTGGAGGGGTTTTCAGCCTTTCAGATGTCTTTTCCTCCAGAGGCTGCTGCAATTCCCTATCCTCCAAAAAAAAAGCCCTGCAAGTCCCATTCCCCCTTGGTCTGTAGAGACTGCAAGACAAATCAATGTTCACTGTGATCCTACCAGACTCTGGAAGATACCCAGCCTACAGCCTCCTCCATGCCAGAGTGCCACCTTTTTTCTTTAATCCATCCTTCCTTGCATGGGTAGCCTTTGCTCACATGAGTTTTCCAGCTGAAGTCATTTGAGTTTGTTATTTACCTAAAGTCTTGTTTTCCCAAAGAAGGGTTGTGCAGGCTGGAGCTCCATGCCTGCAGAAGGGAACTGTTCACCTCATCTGCTCAGGGCTTGTCTTGGGCTCTTTCAGTGCTATAACACAAACACCTCCCTAATAAATCAGCTGTTCACCCTGAGCTGTAATACCTCAGCTTTAACTCTGCATCAGCTTTTTCTCTGGCCACACTACTGCAGCCCAAAGCGTCCGCAAATCCCCAAGGAAATTTGGCTCTGCTCTGTCACTCCTGCAAATGGGCTTCCACTTTATCTGAAGGCATTGCTGCAGCCAGGCCTTTGGGAAGAGGGCTCTCACCGTGGAATACAGGAAGTTTTAGTGCACCCAAAATGCACTTACTTAAGCACAGAGAGCTTACACACACCTCTCTGCCTGGCCCCTGCCACACAGCCAGGCTGCAGCTGCCTGGTTTCCCCAAGAGTCTCTGGCTGGTAGCTGAGTTAGCAAATGTTGGCTGGCTGTCTCACTGTCTTCTTCTTGCTGTGTCCTTCCCCTTGCAGACACGTCTCCGTCAGAAGCAGCCAGCCTCAACACTTCCAGCAGCATTGGGGTGAGCACGCTGTGTGCCATCTGCGGGGACCGCGCCACGGGGAAGCACTACGGGGCTTCCAGCTGCGATGGCTGCAAAGGCTTCTTCAGGAGGAGCGTCCGGAAGAACCACATGTACTCCTGCAGGTGAGGACAGAGGGCACAGAGCCCCATGGCTCAGACAGAACAGCCCCTCACGGCTCGATGGCAAAGCCCTCAAGGTGCAGCAGCAAGGCCCTTCATCTTCCGCAGCTTCTCTGCATCCTCCTCCATGTTCCCTGACCTAAACCCTCAGCAGGGAGGGCTCAGTGAGTGCCCTGACTCTGGGACTGCCCTCCACTGATCGCTGGGTAAAGACCCTGAGAGGTGTTGCCCCACATTTTAGGGGCCAAGCACATGTTCTTGCAAATGGCTATGGCCAACCATACCCAGCAAGCAGCAAGAAGCCAGGGGAGAAGCCCCATTTCAGGGACTTAGCACCTCACCACTCAGTGCCCTGTGTGCAGCACAAACCTTGCTCACTCCCTGGGGGCAATCCTTCTCCATCACGAGATGGATGTGTGCCTTTCATCCAGCCACAGTGCCTGCCACATGGTGCAAGAACACCCGAGGAGCCCCATGAGGGGCAGCACAAGGTGCACTTTTCTGAGGACGAGGCACTCCTGCTGCTCCTGAAACTCATGCTCTGCACCTCGTGTCATTGGTGGCAGCCACGGCTCTCCTGTGCCATCAGCAGTTGTCACCTGTGTGCTGCTGGCTTGGAGAGAGTCACAGAGGAAACTGAAGAATCCTCAGTTTGCAGTGTCTAAAATCCCTTGGGCTTTTTGAGTCAGTTACTCCTGATGGCTTGACAGGCACTTGGAGAGCATAAAGAGTAACATGACTCTAAAACCTAAGTGACAGAGGGAAGGCCCAGGTTTATGAGTGCCTGTGAAGCACATCATCATTTGCACCCCAAGGTTGTTACCTGACCCCCCCTCCCAGTTCCATCAGAAAAGCCAGGGTGCCCAGTTCTTTGGAAGCTCAGGCTTTTATATGTACTACAGGAATATTTTAAAAGCTGCTTTTGGGTATCCATTTAGGCAAATCATAGCTTGGGGGTTTTAAAAAGCACAGTAGAAGGAAGTCTTTTCAAAAGCTACAGAATTCTGCGTGGCTGGGAGCCCTTCTCCAGCTCTGTACTCCTTTATCTTTACTCTGCAAGCTGGATCAATCTGCTGTAAATTAGAGCAAATTTGCAAGTAAAATTCATGCTGCAAGTGGCCACCAGGCTCATGAGTCACACACATGGGAGATCAGTGTTTTCCCCCCCATGTGCAGAGGATTTGGTGACACAAGCCTGGAGGGAAGGAGCTGAAGTGCAAGTGGCAGCAGAGCAGTTTGCACACCAGCAATGCTGCCCAGAGGTCAGAAACAACCTCTGAGAATCCCAGACACAGCCCTGGAGAGATGCAGGGATTTAAACTGACTTCTTAACCTCACAAACCTTACTACAACCTTCCACCTCTTTTTAAAACTCAGAATAAAGACATTCTTCCTTCCATTCTACTGGGATCTACAGTAGCAGCTTCCAAGTTGGTTCTGACTCTCCTGGATCACACTTTTAACTTCTCTAGGGTTTGTTAGTCCACTACAGATATCCTATCCCTAATGGTTACTGAGTAAGACCAGGAGCCTGAGCTCCTGCCTGTGACTCAATTCTAGGCTGTCCTTATTGAACATCCAGGGGTAGAGGGGAGAGCTGAGATGTTTGGTGCAAAAAAGAAACCACAGGCTAAAGCTAGAGTGGAAAAATCCCAGAGTGGGGCTCCTTTCTCAGGGTGAGCCTCTGGGAACCTGCTCTGAGCACATCTTGGAGCTTGGGGCTCTGTCTTGCCCTGCCTTCAGGCTCAATCTTGCTGCTCCTTACATCTCTCTTTCTCTCTTTCTTCCCAGGTTTAACAGGCAGTGTGTGGTAGACAAAGACAAAAGAAACCAGTGCCGGTACTGCAGGCTTAAGAAGTGCTTCCGAGCAGGAATGAAGAAGGAAGGTGGGTGACTGTGGCTTTCCCCCAGCAGCAGCCCCTCACGTTGGCTGTGTACATTTGAGGAAGCCCAAGGCTGGTCCCTGCCAGGTGCACACTCACCCAGCCACCTTGCCCTGTCTCCTCCACACATCCTGACCCCACCACAGGGGGATTTAGGGACACTCCATGCCTGTGTCTCAGAAGTGCCCGTGCTTGTGCACACAAATCACACCAGGCTCTTCAGTTCACTCGTGCTCACACTGACACACACAGAACCTGGGCTCCCCCACAGCCAGTCCATTGGAGGGGTCTGGGAATGCTTCTCCACATCACTGAGCAGCAGAAACTTCAAAGAAGGCCTGGAAATTTGCAAACACTTCAGTAAAACTGCTCAAAGTGCTGTTGCCCCAGAGTCATCACAAAGCTCACAGCTGGATGGGTGAGTCCAGCCAAAGTCACACTGACATTTTGCACCTTTTTTTCCTGATAGATATATCGGTTCTTGCTGACCCACTGCAGAGAGGCAGTGAGTTTAGTTTAGTTTCAGCCACAGCAGAAAGGATCCAGAGTAAAGTGGAGCAATTTTGCTATTTAACTGTATGAAAAGAGTAGAGATATCCCTGCACGGCCCATATTCACCCCCTCAGCTTCCCTAGCTCCCTGTCTCTGCAGCCCTTCCAGGTCCCCACAGCAGGATTCTCCCCCTGTTTAGCCCCATTTCAGGAAAACCTGGTGGCCTTGATGGTGGTCCCGTTAGTGGAGGGACAAAGTGCCAGGAGCAGAGGCATCCCCCAGAGCTCACCCCGCTCCTGTCTGCAGAGGGACAACTGGGAGGCATTTGGCCCTGTTATTTCATGCAGGGAAATTAAACCCCATGCTCCTCCCAGTTCACACCTCCTCAAGGAGAAACTTTGGAGTAAAAGGGTCCTTGAAGACAACAAGGAAGTACCACTGGTACGTTGGTGGCTGCAGGAAGACCTCTGAGCAGGAACATTTATTCCCTATAAAAGGGGATGAGATACCACAAGCAACTTTTCTTGACTTTTCCTGAAGAATATAGGAATCCTCCTCTCCATGCAGCTCATCCCCTGCCCAGAGTTGTGCTGTTGTCTGTTAATATTCAATAGAAGTTACATTAGGTGCATGACCAGCTAATACTGAGCAAACATTTGGAAAACATCATGGCATGACTGAACTCGGGGGCCTGCTACTGATAACAAGCAGCATAACCTTGAGAGCTCTTATTTACAGCCGCTGACTGCAGGGCTTTTCTCCTGGCCCAGCCTCATTATTGCTTTTTATCAGGCAGATTTATACATCGAGAACGTATCAATCCAGAGCCACCAGCCTAAGGCAGGGACTGTGCTGCTCCCCCTGCCACGGATCAATAGCTTATTTGAGCAGATGGCTTTGAGTGGTGTGCCCAGGGTGAGTTATGGCCAGCCCAGGCCTCGTGACAGACAGAGCAGGCAAATCCTCCCCTTCAAAGCCCTCAAGGCTCTCAAGACTAGACCAAACAGGGAGGCACACTGGGGTCAAACCTGTCCTGGGATGCTTTTGCAGTAAGGTGAAAGAGAACTCTTTTGCTCTGGATGGACAAACAGAAGCAGTTCAGCACTTCCTTCCATACTGTAGTTGAAACAGAAGTTTTCCAGTTACACCTGCCCAGTGCAACAGCTTTCTGAATGGAGCTCACAGGAGTCATGTGGGCAAGGAAACCTTGCAGATACTCCTCCATTTCACACATCAGCTTTGGGCTGAGTACTTGAGCGTGGCCACCGCTTCAAACCCCGTATCATGAAATCAAAACGCTCAGATCCTTTGCCAGGAAATTTTCCCCATTGAACTCTACAGGTGTTTGGGTTCTGAATCAACCCCATCCCTGGAAAGTCTAATAAAGCAAATAAGAAATCAGATCCACCAGATGTAGCCGGCTCTCGCTGGCATCCCATCACAAACCAGACACAGCTGCACCTCCGCCCTGCCTGGCAGGGAAGCTGAGAAACTGCAGCTAAGGAAGGGGAACGCCAAAAGTCTGTGCTAGTTTTTAGTGTGCATTGCCATGAACGACCTGCAGCTCAGCCAAAATCCTCTCTTGCAGCTGTACAAAATGAACGGGACCGAATCAGCACCCGAAGATCAAGTTACGAGGACAGCAGCTTGCCCTCCATCAATGCCCTCCTGCACGCAGAAGCCCTGGCACAGCAGGTACTTCTTCTTTCTTCTTAGCAAATGCAAAAGCATCAGGCACTACCTGGCCTGTAGAGACAGCTGAGTGTTTAATAGCTCAGTCTTCAAATTATCACCTCTTTTCTAAGTGCTTTTTCTGCCAGCTCAACACTGATTTTTCAAAAATAAATTGTTATCTGAAGCCATCCCTTTAAATTTCCTTAGTCCAGAACTCTGTTGTAACAATATGCAATGATTTCTTCTGCTTTAGGAAGGCTGGAGAGCCTGATGGAAGAAAACAGGATAGAATCATTGCAATCCAAAGTGCTGTGGCTGCCTGAGCCCACGAGGGGCTGGCCTTGCATGAGCAGCCTCCCTTCCCCATGAGCTGTCAGGAACTCTGGATTCCTGCACAGTTTCATGAGGAATCAGTTTCCTGCTTGTTTTATGCAGATACCTTTTCCAGTGCTTGCTTGAAATTCCCTGTTTCCACTTGCATGCTGCCATGATTTGTTTCCTAGAGCGTTCACATTGAAAAGATAACTCTGATTTAAGAGACTGGGTACTGTAAAGGTGTAGACAGCTCTGGGAGGATACAGGACAGGATGGGCACACACAGCCTGCAGGGAGGGTTTTTCTGGGAGAACAAGTGATGAGGATGGAGCTGTGCTGGAGGCAAGAGCTGCCCCTCTTCATGGGAGCTGGGGAGAACAGCACCCTGTGTCCTGGGCAAGAGCAAGGGGCTGAGTTGGCATCCACGCTGTTTCAAGGGTCACTGTACCCCAAAGGCTGCCCTGGGAGATGCTCCAGAACAGGACATGCTGTGCTCTGGGCTTCACATTAGGCTCAGGCTGTAAGGTCCACTTCCCCAAGGAGGGGATATGCCAGAAGGGCCAAGAGCCAATCTCGTACACAAAAAGGATATCCAGTCTCATCCCACGTCTCACCTTGTCCTATGCAGGCCTGAATATATTTATATACCCTATAAAAATAAGCTTGGTGCTGCTCCCAGAGGTGTGAGATGATGGGGTCTCAAGTTACCAAATCTACAAGGGAAGGACATTTCCAGGGCTCAGAGTCCTGCAGGGCCATCACATGTAAGCAGGGTCTGCTGATAAAAACTACAGCCATGGACAAATCCAGGGGAGCTCCTGCTCTCCCACAGAGCACAGAGAGACTCATTAAACAAGGCAGGCTCCAGCACAGTAATTGGTAACTTTTATGTGCCTGGCTAATTAGAACAAGATACTGCTGAGGAGCTGCTTTCTCCAAGATCTAGGGTCACTCACTCAGAGGTCTTTATTTATTTGCTAAGCCTTCCGGGCCCTCTGATTAGGGTAATACATGGTGAGATTTTTACAATCTTATTTATTCAATAATAGCTGGTGAGCTGGAAAGCCTCCAGGTAATGCAACCTGGAAAGAAAAAAAAAAAAAATAAGTGGTATTTGAATTTTATTTCTTTGGGGAGGCTGGCAGGGTCCAAGCTGAAAATGCTGGCAGGAATAGGACAGGAAGAGCTGATGTTGTACAAGAGCACAGAGGGCAGGCAGAGGGCAGTGATGGGGTTGAGTTAATTGCTTACAGAAGCATGAGGATGAAGTTGTGACTAAGGGCAAATTTTCAGGTGACCTGGGTGAGCAGCTATGCATGAGAACCAGGCAGGAGGTTGGGTGCCTGGTTTGGGGGAGATGTTCTGCCCAGCTCTGGGAGACAGTACTTGCCGAGTTGTCAGGTTTGTCCTTTGCAAATGAAATGGCAATCACAAAAAATTCACCATGTAATAAATGTGACCTGAGTTGTGGGCATGTTTGCACTTGCCCAGTTTTGCCAAAAGGACCTAAAAGCCAGTGGGACGTGGGAGGCTTTCTCTTTAAATTCTGCCTTTAGCTATTCGAAGCACGTGATGTCAAACATTAGTGACCAGGTGCAATGTCAGAGCTGCCAAACTGTGCCCTGGTGTGCTCATGATGACTCAGGAGAGGAGCAGAGCCTGCTGGCCTCCTGTGGAAAGCAGACACAGCAGCTCTGGCCAAGCACTGCCTCTGGAGCAGGGTGGGAGAGGGAACAGTTCCCTGCACTTCGGTGGGACCAAGCAGCTTGTGCAGCAGTGCTGGGTGGACGTGTCTTTTCTACTGGTGAGGCTGACGGCCACACAAGCCCCTCTGTTCCCTCCTGGATCTTGACTGAGCACATTTGTTCAGTGGGAGGAAGATCCTGGCTTTAGGAATGTTTCTTCTGCACCTTCCAGTCTATTCAAAGCATTACAGTTTATCAAGATGATCCACAGCCTCTGCTCTGCAGCCATTCATGTCCACAGATCCCCAAGCTGATCTTAGGTCCAGTGAGTCTTGTTGGGTCACCTGCTTTGGGAGCAGGCTGTGTGCAATAGGAAAATGTAACTGTAATTTCTGGAGTGTGCACCAACACAGCCCATGGGCTGGGGATTTTCCTGTCTGGGGTTCCTCTGTGGCACTGAAAGCTGAAGGATCTCTCCTTCCAGATATCATCCCCGCTTCCTGTGCTCAACGGAGACATCCGAGGGAAGAAGATTGCCAATATTTCTGACGTGTGTGAGTCCATGAAGCAGCAGCTGCTGGTGTTGGTGGAGTGGGCCAAGTACATCCCCCCGTTCTGTGAGCTGCCCCTGGATGACCAGGCAAGTCCCCCCATCCACCCCACCTCGCTCTGCTCTGCTAAAGGCAGCGGGGAGCCAAAGCCAGCTGAGACCTTCAAAGAAAATGCTCATTGTGCACTCTGTTATCCTGACTGCTGCAGCTGATTGGGAACAGCATCCATACAATGCCAGCACAGGCCAGGCATCCATACAATGCCAGCAGTGGCCACTTGCATGTGCTGCTAATCAGCCGATGAGCACAGCCAGATAACGCTGAGCTCGAACTGGGTCCTTATCAGAGCAGCATTTTGGGGTCAGCCAGTCATTTATTAATTATGGTTTGTGCAGCACTTTGAAAACCTGAAGTGCTATACAAATGTTTGGGGTAATCAGAATTAGCAGCAGAGATTTCTGGCCTAAGGTCTGCCCAAAACCTAAAATCTGCCTGTCCCTTGCTGCTTCCTGCCTAGGGGTATGTTTGTATCCATGCTCTCAGCGTGAAATTTTGAAGCTGAGCACTAGTTTGCTCCCAAAGCAGTAGAAAATGTTTTTTTCAGGATTAAAAAGCAATAATATATTTGCATTTAGCAGAAATTACTGAAATGACATTTGCAGGTTGCCTAATGCAGATAAGCACAGTGGGTTTGGTGTCCTCTAGAGCTGTACTGCAGGATCTCAGGCAGCCTCAAAGAGGTACAAGGAGAGGCCTCCTGTGGAAGTCTGAATTTCAGAGGTCTGCAGCAGGTGTTGAAGGACATGATGTGTGTCCAGTCCTGAGCAGCACATGTGGCTGGGACAGCACTTCTGGCAGGGCCAGCACAGGTCCTGTCACAGGTAGGAAGGTATTTCCAGTCTGTCCAGTCACAAAACCAGCATGTGCTCTCTTCAGCTAGGACCAGCCTCCAGCCCTATTGACCTAAAGGTGATTTTTATGTAATGAAGAAAAAGGATATCCAGTTGAGAGTATCCAGCTGATCAAAACCTCCTAAATCCTAAATCTGAGCTCTTTAGTAACCACCCAGCAGCTCCTAGAGCTCTGGGGAACTCAGTGCTCTTAAAATGGGAGCATATTTCCTTCTTTTCTATTGTCTGCAAGTACTATATTGTTTAAAATTATAAGAAATCTGTTAAATTGCTGAGGAAAATACAATTCATAATTTATGGAAACCAAAATGGACTCCAATGGCAAAAGCCATTTACACAGCAAATAGGCTGCAGCCCAGCACAGACCTGGGGCAGCTCTGCACAACCCATCACATCCTTGTGCCATTTGGAACAGAGGCCCTAAACCTGGCCAATAACTCTGCAAACTACAGCAGCTTCCACATGAGTTCATTTTACACGAGTTGTGGGGCTGCAAAGTTCCTCAAAGGAGAAAACAAAACCTAAAGATGGCACAGTTTGAACCCTGCCTTCCCATAAGGGAGAGGCTGCTCCACAGGCATGAAATAATCTCCTTTTGTAGAAAAGATCATACACAACCCCTCATTCTCCTTCTTCACCAAAATGTCAAAACTACCATTTTATCTCGAAATCCAAGTTCTGCTTTGTTGTGTTACAACTGCATATTTATCCTAGTTCACAATGGAACGATGGATCTCAGGTTCATCACTGCAAGAACAAATATCAAATGACATGGTTTGGTCTTCTTGAAGATTTAATTCACTTTAACCCTGCTCAAACAATAAAATTTTATGGACATAAAAAAGGGGGTTACAAACTGAACCTTCTTGAATTTGCAATAGGCAGGAAATTTCTAGGTGAGAGCTTCATTCCCCCCCTGGGACTGGCAGTTTTTTCCTTGTCAAAGTTTTTTCAGGTAGGAAAGCTCAGTTTTGTTAATTCCTGGTAAAAAATTTTGGTAATTCAGGTAATTCCAAGCAGCTCAGCTAACATATCCACCCATGTTTGGACAGCAATAGAGAGAGGCTAGATTTTGGCATCTAGATAAAGATTCCCCAGTGTCATGTGTGTTCAGTCTTTTTGCAAGGATCTCTACTCTCTTTATTTTGCATAACCTATTTTACCATTTGGGGGAAAAAACCACAATCCTCTCCTAGACATCAGCATCTTTCCTAACCAGAGCTCTCTTCTATGGGTGATACATTCTCCTGGCATTTCTGGTAGGGTGAGACTTCTCCTGGCTTTGACAGATGCTGAGGATAACACACTGGAAAAGGGGACCATTCCCATCAGGACATACTTTTCAGCATTTCTCTATTAATGTTTAATGATTGTTTTCCCCAGCAGAAGCTCCTGGCTGGACATTAAGAAGCCTCTGTGTCAGGATGTCCAATTGTTAACTTCTCTTTCTGCCTAAATCTCTGAAATTTTAACTGAAGGAGGGCAAAAGATTCAGAACATTCTCAGGAGCCACTGGAGGGTGTAAAGTGAAACACTTCAATCATTAACATCAGGGGAGAAAAACATCCCTTTGGCTTCCCTGTCCCCAATTCCTGTGGCTGTGGAGGGCCAGCAGGACATGGGTCCCCAAGGCTGTGGTTTCAGTGGCAGATGGGCACAGCCCAGAGGGACAGCAGCTGTCCAACAGCAGATTGTACTTCACCCCACTTCCCAGGGTGGAGTGTGGCCCCTGGTTCTGCACTTGGTAGGAGTTGTGTGCAAACAGCCCACAGTGCTGGGAGATCCTGGGACAGCCTAACACGGTCTTGCTCATTACATGTGTCCTGAATGTGGGATATTTCAGGTGCTGTCTGCTGGTTCTCCTGGATTTATAACTGGTTTAGCATAGACTGTTTTTTGATCTCTTTCTCTGCCTGTAACTGAAGAGGGGCCCTCACTCCCCATCCCTGAGTGCAGTACAGGAATGCTGACCTTTCCCTCTTGCTTACATGAAATCACAGCTTTGTCTCAGTCTCTCCATCACTGAAATAACTTTCCCTGCCCTTGCAGGTAGCACTGCTACGTGCACACGCAGGGGAGCATCTGTTACTGGGAGCTGCCAAGAGGTCCATGGTGTTCAAGGATGTCTTGCTGCTAGGTAAAAATTGTCCTTCTGCTCTCAGCCCATCTGCTTCTGTGACACTTCTCTGCTGGGGTGAAGGAGAGGGTGGTCCAGTGTTTGTGGACATCCTTTTTGCAAGGGTGGTGGCTTGAGCTGTTCTGCATTTTAGCAAGCCCAGCAAAACCTTTGGGTGCAGCTAGGCCTGGCTGACATTGACATCAAGGCCACAATGTGTGAGGGCTGTGTGAACATTCATGGTGCACCCCCAGGTTTGTGTAAACCGGCTGTGATTGGATTGAGAAAAAAGCTCTCACTCCTTGGTCAGCTTTTCCTCACTTGAGTGGCTCCTCTGTAATGAGAAGCTGCTCTGGCAACACAAATCAAAATTTCTGGTGTTCTGAGACAGGGTTGGGGCTGAAGGAGGGACTTCTTAATTCCTCCACCCCCTTGATTATCTCAGCATTAGTTACCTGCATTTTGAACTCCTTGTCACCCTGGATAAGTGTTGAGCAATGACAGCGTGATGGTGTCTGTGCTGCTTGTCTGAAGGAAATGATCACATCATCCCGCGGAACTGCCCCGAGCTGGTGGAGGTGAATCGTGTGGCCATCCGCATCCTGGACGAGCTGGTCCTGCCCTTCCAGGAGCTGCAGATAGATGACAATGAATATGCCTGCTTGAAAGCCATCATCTTCTTTGACCCAGGTATGCCCCAGCTTGGCAAGGGTTCCCATCAGAGGGGCCTAGTCTGGACTATGTTGACTAACACCATGGTGGAAATGGTGCCTGGTCTCCTGTCTGGGCCAAACTGTTCTTAGAGAGGGAGGGGAGAAGTCAAAGAAGAGGAAGATTGTCCATCACAGCAGACAATGGGGAAGCAGAGGCAGCTCACCTCAGGCTGTGCCCAGACTTCATGCTGGCACTGGCAGGCAGCTCCCAGGGGAGCAGCCTGGAGAGTTTGCTGTGTGGGTTGTTGCAGATGCCAAGGGACTGAGTGACCCATCCAAGATCAAGCGGATGCGGTACCAGGTGCAGGTGAGCCTGGAGGATTACATCAACGACCGGCAGTACGACTCGCGGGGCCGCTTCGGGGAGCTGCTGCTGCTGCTGCCCGTGCTGCAGAGCATCACCTGGCAGATGATAGAGCAGATCCAGTTTGTCAAGCTCTTTGGCATGGCTAAGATTGACAACCTGCTGCAGGAGATGCTGCTGGGAGGTGAGTACTTGAGGGTCTGACAAGAGGCCTCTCAGTGTACCCTGATTATTGTCCCTGTGAGACCTTCCTTAGTCACTGCTCCCTGTCTAGAAAAGTTAGAGACAGCCAGCCTGCAGGTCAGCCCTTGACTCACACAAAATCATCTCCCCTGTCCTTGACAGGGGTAACCAAGGGTTCTCTACTTCTCCTCACCTAAAGAGATGCATTAGCTGTTCCTGTGTTTACAGAGGCATCCCCAGGCCCCTGCACATGCAGAAGCTTTGCTGTGCACCCCTGGACACCAATCCTCTTCTGCCAGAAGGGACTCATCAAAACAAAAAGGTCTGAAAGCTCAGGTTGAAAGAACATCCTAGATTTTCTAGTGGGAGAATCCAATGGGACAAAACAAAATGAAAAGTTCCCACTGTGCCATTCTTCACATGGAGGTGTGAATAAGGAATACAATTGTGTACAAGAGGACATGCAGGCAGCAGGTAGGGGTTAATTAATTCAAGGCATCCATGGAGAGAAAGGGAAGGGTGTGCTCCAGTCACTTGTGCACAAGCAGATTGTGCACAAAGCCTTGGAGCCTTGGGTGCAGTGGGTCTGCCCATCTGAAGTGTCTCCTTCTGCCATTGTGGCAATTAATGTCTTATGCATGTTCTAGGCTCATCAAGTGAAACGCCACATGCCCACCACCCCCTGCACCCTCATCTGATCCAGGAGAACCTGGGAACAAACGTCATTGTGGCCAACACAATGCCTCCTCAGATGCACAACGGGCAGATGTGTGAGTATATCCAGAGAGACAGAGAGCTCCTGGGAGAAACCAGGAGCTTTCCAGTGTGTCTGTGGAGGTAATTTCTATCTTGCAAGGAAATCTGCAAGCAAGACAAAGTCTCTGGTAATGAGTGTGTGAGAAATTCCTATGCAGAAAGGAGGGAAAGACAAACAGAGAGGTGGGTTAGATTAGATTAGGCCAGACTAAATGATTCAACAAGATACTCCTTGGCAGACTGTAACTTTTACATAGCCCTTAAGGGATGAACGATCCTATCCAGAGCTTAGTGAAATCAGTGGAAAGGCTCCCCTTCCCTTGAATGGTTCAGACACACCTCAGCTTATCCTCTGAAAAAACACAGGAGGACCTGGCCCACCACATGGGGCCACCACTGGGGACCTTGTGCTGAGGTGACCTTGGCTGACCAAAAATGTGGTTAGTACAGGTCCAAACATCAGCAGCTGCCCTTATTTGATGTTGGTTATTGTGGTTCTCCTGGGGCATCTAACCATGCCTGCATGTCTGGGCTGCCCTAGAGCAAACACACAAGCCCTTAAGAGGCTGTGCTGACATCTGAACCCTGCAGGACTGAGGACAGATCCCAGTGCTGTCAGGTTTGTGAGGCCCTCTTTTAATTTGGTTTCTTTCTCTTCAGCTACTCCAGAAACTCCACAGCCTTCTCCACCCGCAGGCTCAGGATCAGAGCAGTACAAGCTGCTGCCTGGAGCCATTGCAACCGTGGCAAAGCAGCCCACGTCCATCCCACAGCCTGCCATCACAAAACAGGAGGTCATCTAGCAACCCCCACAGCAGCCAGCCTCCTTAGGAACACCGTGTGGGACAGAAGAAGAGAGAAGTGGGAGAGAAGCCCGAACTGACTCTGCCACTGTGAAAACAGAAGCCATCCAGAGGTCCCTGGGCACAAACACACGGACTTGTTTGTTGGACCGACCACCACCAGCTGTCTTCCTGCAGCTCCGGACAGCACGTGCCATGGGCAGCCCTAGAGTTCCAGAACTAAGGCTGAAGCCAAAACCCTCAGTCCTTGTAAGGAGGGCCAGATTCCTGCCTCCCTCTGTGGGGAGGTGGCAGTGCCCGGCTGGGGACAGGCTGTTGCCCCACTGCCACCTCAGCACTGGTTCAGCACACAGCAGACCCTGTGAACAAGCAATTCCCTGTGCCGTGGGAGTGCAGGGTTTCCCTCCCATGGCTGTGCCAGCCCCCTGCCAGTCCCCAGTCCAGCCAGACTTGGTGGAGGTGGAAGCTCCCCCAGGAGCATCACAGCAGGTGAAGTGCATGGGGTTTGCCCAGGCAGCACTGCCAGAACTGCTCCTCAGCCTCGGCTAGTCCCCGGTCTTTGCGTGGTGTCACCCTCCAGCACTCTAAGCCCCCCAGCCAGATCTAACAAGTCTTTTCAGCTGATGCTGGGGCAAAGTCTGGCCCACCAAGATACCCCACTGTTTGTAACCCTCTGCCTCTTGAGGGGTGTTGGTGTTTCTGTGCCGTGCCTGCCCTCTCACCACAATGCTCGGAGAGGCAACCACTGCCAAGCCCTTCCCTTGCACCACCACTGCCTCCTGGGAATCTGAGGGACCATGGGACTCCAGAGATTTCAGCTAATGGGATGGGCTCACCCCTTTACAGGCTGGCAGCAACTGCCCAAAATATCACTGGCCCAACTACTCCTTCTCAGCAGTCAGAAGAAGACCACTGGATGCCTATTGGGAAGGAAGTGGGGGAAAGAGGTAGGAAGGGGAGAGACCTATGGGTTGAGAAGGTTGAGTGTCACAGATTGGACAAGGTCTTGGGCTTTCTAAGTGCTGGGAGCATTGGGACGCAGGATCTCAGTTCAGACCCAATTTTAATGCTAAGATATGCCACACAATCTACTTCTCCAGTGCAGTGCCACTCCTTCAGCCTCAGCTCCTTCAGTGGGTGGTTGATAACAGATTTATAGGTCTTTATAACATGATAAGAATTGATTATGGCTCCTTCAGACCTCTGAGTGTTCAAGAGCACCAACCTCAAAAATAGAATTTTCTTCAAGTCCTGCAGAGAAATGTGACAGAGGTCAAGCAATAACCCTGTCTCACCCAAACCCCTTGGGTCTGCCCACACTGCTCTGCTCCCTCGTGCCCCTGTCCCTCTGTGCCTGCCTGTGCCAAAACCTGTGGATGTGACCTTTGGTTTACAGCTGAAACCAGGAAAGGAGCTCTCCTGCACCCAGCAGTGCCAGCAGGGCTGAGCTCCCAGAGCCCTGCACCACTGCAGGCCTGAGTCATTGCTGGCCTCTTGGGAGGATGAGGATGGTGGCCCACAGCTGCCAGGAGGTCTCTGGTGGGGACAAATCTGAGCCGGCTCAGCCAGAGGAGCTGCAGCTCTGTCCCTTGATTTCCAATGCAAAAATGAAACACCTCGTGCTGGTGGTGTCAGAGGTATTGTAGGGTCTTAGTGCTGGTGGCATCGTACCAAGTAACTTATTGCAATGATGAATCCAATCATTTCCTGTAAATTATTTTGTAAATCACATTGATTATTTATAATTGGGAGATTAAATGCAAAAAAAACCCCAACCCTGTAATAACCAGGCTGTCTTTTCCAACTGCAGCAAACTTTTTTCTTGTATGTAGACATACTTTGTGGGGAATCCTTTTTGGTCCATTTGCACCAGGTATTCCTTGATATTGTACATTAATTTTTGCTGGTTTCTGCCTTCCAATGGAAACAGAAGAATATTTCTTCACAAGAATTTGTATTCATAAAAAAAAAAAAAAAAAAAAAAACAAAAGAAAAATAAATGCAAAAATATTTTCTAACTTTTCCCAGACAGATGGATTTCTTTCTTCTGGGAGGATTTATTTTAAATCAAGGAGCTAACCTCCCTGTTGGTCTGAGCACAAAGCATATGTGTATGGAGAAAAAAAGCCCAAACAAGTGTTTGATGCTGTTGCCAGCTGTCACTATTTCCTGGCAAGCCCAATGCTGGCTGGTATCTGTCCTGAAGCCACGTGTGCTGGAATCATAAGACTGAATGACAATCCAAATTTTCATTAAAAGAAAAACAAACATGAAGAATAAATATTTGCTTTCATGATTCCGGGGAGCTTAAAGGCTTGAAGTAACCACATTCGGAAAGCCAAGCAAATGAAACTAAAATATCTTATTCACATTTCAAACATGTTCATTTTTATGTCCCTCTTCTATTTCAAAGGTAATTTCTGAGCACTTTGGGGTGAGTGTTTGTCCTTTGTTTCAAACACAGCCACCATATTGCTGGCAGCAGGTGGAAGCCAGACTGAGCCTATAGGGCACAGTAAGATGATCAAGTGAAAATCAATTTATCACTGGCTGTAAAGAATACACTAGTAATTAGTGAAGGTTCTTAACGACCTGCTTTTCTGACCACAGAAGCCTGTGCTGTAGCCTGAGCTGTAGCCTGCCCAGGAAGAGAACAGGATAGAGGGGAGAGAGGTGTAGATGGCTGTAAAGATTAGGTCTCTGGGAAGGAACACCATCCAGCACTTTCAGCTCTGCTCTGCGGGAGTTTGCCCTCATGTTCCCCCATCTCCCACCTCTGATGAGAATTGAGGTGGGCAGTCTCATCCTAGGTACAAGGGATGAGAAGCAGCCTGATTTTCCATTCCATTAGCACATCCAGTGGTGTCCAAGTGACAGTCACACTGCCAGCAGGGCTGAGATGCAGGGATGAGATCTAGCCCATGTTTGAGGCATTTAGAGCCTGTCTCCACTCTAAGTTAAGGACTTGGGAGAACAGGACAGGTCTCAAATAACCTGCCCTCACTACCTGTGAGGATCCAGAGCCCCAGCATCACTGCTGAATGCCTGAACAAGGGAACCAAAGGCAGTCACAGGACATGTATTCCCAGCACACACAGGACTGAGTGGTTAAGTCCAGGCAAGAGAAAGAAAAGGAGTTAATTCATTTTTTTTATTGTGGAACAAAAAAACCCCAGGACTCATCTGCTGTGATTCATGGTTGGTTTTACCTGGGTATATGCCCTAAAAACTCCATATAAGTAATATCAAATCTTTGAAGCAATAAATTCTCCTTCCCATAAACTGCTCTATCAAGGTTGCCCTTTACCTGGTTAATCTTAAATCAGTGCACTTCCTACAGGAGATTTCTTATTACTGGATTCAGCTCACTTGGAAAAAAAACCCCCATGAACTGTCCCAGAAGCAACCTTGTCCTTCATTGGTGTCCTCCATCCCAGCTCTCACCTCTTTTGTCACTCCAGCCTGGAATCATCCTGAAACACTTTCCACTCCTGTGTTTTATCCTGCTGGGCTCCCTGGAGCCTACAGGCCGTGTCCCGTGTCACAGGAGGTGGCTGCTCTGAGGATTGGCCTTCAACACACAGCTTCCCTTACATTGTTTTTGAACACAAGAGCTTTCTGTGCCTGCAGCTCAGCCTAGGGATGATTTCCTGGAGAGCACCATCTCCGGCTGCGGAATCTTTTCATGATGTCCAAGCAAAGATCTGTGAAAGTGGTATTTTTAGGTCCTTTGGCCACTATGAAATGCATTCTTTTCATATTCCTTATATAACTTCCATCTGAAAGAGCCAGCAGGCTTTGGAGCCTTTTCCACAGCTTTCCTATCTTAGTGGGAGGGGGGGGAAAAAGGCAAACAAGTTTTATGGCCTACATATCATCTCTGACAAAAGCAACTATTGCTGCTATTAAACTTACAAGTGCACACACAGGCACAGATAGTCATGAACACCAAGAGGCAGCAGGGACAGCTCAGCAACGTGGCACTGCTGAGCCAGGCAATTCCATGTGCCAGGCTGGCCAGTTCCCTCTGGGCTTAATGCAAATATCACCAACCAACTGGGGAACTCAGGCCACACACTGCACAAATCCTTTCCACTCAGAGAGTCTGGAGAAGAATGGTAAGGTGTGGGTATGTCTAAAATCCCTCTCCCCATTCCGAACTGAGGTGTGACCCTGACAATCATAAACACACCTAGCACCTGAAAAATTGCCAGCCAGGCTAATAAAAATGGCAATGTATTGTCAGCTTCTCTATGTGAGAGTGAGCAGGAGAGCTTGGCACAAACAACTCTGCAGTCACGACCTGCAGTTCAGTGTCCTGTGAGAGAGGAGAGGCTGCTGGGACCAACAGAATGCTCCCAGTTCAAACCCAGGGGAAGAAGAGCTCTGAGTCTAACCTGGGTCTGGGAAAGAAGGTGGTTTGGGAACTCTATTTCCTAGGCTTACTCTGGCTTTGGAACTGGAGTGATGCCAGGCTTTCCTGATCGTGACTAAAATCTTCCAGAGGCCTTAGGGCACCCCTAACCTGGAGTTTAGTCATGGGTTACACAAAGCCCCGGGCTCTGCAGCCAGGCTCCACTCCAGCCCCTCACATCTGGTGGCTCTGCCTGGCTGGAACCTGCAGATCCATGGGACCTCATGGATTCACAAAGACCAAGGACCCCTTGTGAGCCTGGGGGACCCCACACCAGATGAGGGGCCCGGGGGAGCTGTTGTGATTCCCCAGCTCCTCCTAGAAACCACTCTGGGTGCAAGAAACAGCACAAGAGCTGCCTGAGGGAATGCCTGCATAGACACCCACCACAGAAAGCATCCCAAGCCAGACAGGAATTCCTCTCTGCTGCTGCCAACCCAGGTGTCAGCACTGGCTGGAACATGACATGTTCCCCCTCACTGACCAGGAAAGTCATTACAATAAAGTAACTCATAATATTCTGTTCCTTTCCAGGACTCTCCAAAACATCACTGTGCCTTAAAAACACTTTTTAATTAATGCTTACTTACCATTAGCCACTGACATGGAGCACATTGGCTCATGCATGTCCTGGAATCCACTCAGAGCTGATTTTGCAGGGACAAGACACTGAGAAAAAAAACTTGAGGCAGAAGCAGCAAAGAGAAACCTTAACTCCAAAACCAGAATTCCTGACTCAGACCTACAGCACTTCCAGCACAGATAAAGGACAACCATTGGGATCCTCACTTCTGAATGGGTTTTAGCCTTCTCTGAACCATATTCTAAGGTGTGGGATTAGAGTGGCACTTTCTCACCTGGAAGAGCACACGGGAGATCTGCTGTGCTGCACACCCATTGGGGAGGCAGTGGAGACACCTCTAACATTCCAGGCTCTTAATTTTCCATTGAAATCCTACTACTTCTTGCATGCAGCTCCTCCCCTCACAGTCCACCATGCAGCTGCATTCCTTCACCCTAAGGATGTGCAAAGATATCACTCAGGGGTTACTCTAAAACCCAGCCCTGCTTCACTCCTTCCCACTGATACATGAGCTTCTGAATGAACCCCAGGCTGACAGCCCCAAGAGCTGGAGCACCCAGTCCAACCCAGCAATGCTTCCCCTGGAAAGCATCTCCAACATTCACCAACTGGTTTCTTGCAGGAGCAAACCTGAATGTTTCTACTGCTCCAGCAGCTGCAGCCTGTGCCATGGAGGGGCTGCAAGGAGCAGCTGCCAAGGTCCCTGGGCAGCCCCATCCCAGCTCCTTTCGAGGGTTAATCCTGCCAGGGATCCATCTTGCCTTGGAGAGATCTGCTCTCCTTCCAGTGTGCAAGAGTATCATGAAATGCAGCAAAAGGAAATGCTCAGTTCAGAACAAACTGGGTGTTGGACTAGATGCCCTTTAAAGGTTCCTTCCAACCTAAGTTATTCTGTGATTCTATAAAATTAAACAACAGAAATCCTGTAATATTTAAAGCATTCAGAGGTCCTGCCAAGCACATTCCTCACCAAGCTTTGGCAAAAAAAACTGCTCATCTTAAAGCTGGTAAAGCCAAGGAGAGGGAAAGTCATCCCTCAAAGCCTGGGCTGGGTAAGGCTGTGAGTCTGTGTCCCACCACACACACTGGGCTGTCTGGGGGTCTGCCAGCACCTTAGCACAGCTTTATGTGCCTGGGTGGTGGTGCCTGCCTGTGTACAGCTGCTTTGGCAGCAGATGCTACAGATTTGTGTGCATTTGCACATTAGTGCCGGTTTGCAGCGCTGTGCATGTGGGTCTGGCCTGCCATCTGTGCGTGGGGAGGGCATGAGCAGAGCAGGGATGGTTCCCTGCAGCCCAGTGTGTGCTGCTCCCACCTGTGAGATCCCCTCCTCACGCCACCACACGCAGGGTGACAGCAGGTATGGAAGCCTGTCCTGGAGGATGCACACTTCCAGGCTTTGAGTGCAATATTTATGGTCATTTAGGGTGTATTTTCTTAGTCACTTCATCCTCTGAGTGCAGAGGAATAGCTGCTGGGTTGTATCACAGCCAGGCACCATGTCTGGAGCCCGGTACGGCCCTGCCTGGGGTGATTAGTAGGGACTGCTGCTCCCCTACAGCCCTTCCCATTCTGCTGCACTGGTGCAGGAGAAGCACCTCAGGCTTGTGATGGAAACCTCACGCTCAGGCAGACCTTGTCCAGCACTGCAGCATGAGTGGCTCTCTGCTCTGACGCTGAGTTGCCCAAAAGGTTTCTGTAGTTTGTGGGGACCAGAAGTTTCACCCCTCCTGGACTGAACTGCTCACAGATTATCTTTATTACAGGACTGTTATGTTTGCACAGTTTAGTGATTTAATATCAGTTTAAAGCCTTCTCTGTGAGCAGTGCTGTTTGAAGTCATGCTCTCGCTTTTCAGCCTCAGCTTGCCAAGACTGTAAAACGTTTATTGCTAATGGTGGAAAAGCTTAAAGAAGCCAAGATAACTTTCCCAGGCTGGGTATTAAGACTGGGATCGGGTAAGTAAATAAGTGAAGAGTATTACATGGACTTCATTAAATATCAACCAACACCAACAGCCACTCATTTATAACACAACGGCAGAGCATGGGAGCACCCAGGAGCAGAGCTGAGAAAGGTATGAATCACATGTGATAGGAGAGATGAACAGGAGAAGGGCTGGATTCCCCACGGGGCTCAGGGTGTGGTTCCCAAGGTCACAGCACAACTCCTGATGAAAACTCCTGCACAGACTGTAGGTTTGGACCTGATGGAGTGGCAGAGTTGGTGGGGATCATCTCTCATCTGGGGAGGGTTGTGTGCATGTGGTGCCGCATGTCCTTCTCCCTTCTGATGCAGTGGACAAAGGCAAAACTTTCCTTCCTAGGAAGGAGAGTTTAAATTCAGTCTACAGCTATCACACCTCCTGTGACTGTCAGTTCTTGGACGTTTGTTTTCAGTTTTTAGCTTTTACTTCCTTATAGACAGGTTCTGCCTTAGTGGTTTCTAGTCACAGGATGGCAACACAGGAACACCAGGAAGAGTAAATTACAGCTCTTGTTACAGTTCCTCTGATTTCCTGTGCCAGTATTTTCAAACTCCCCCAACAACTTGGTTTGATGATTGAACCCCCTCACTTCCATTCACCACCTCCTGCTCTCCATAAGTTCAACATTCCCCACATAAGAAAAGCTGAGATAAGACAGTCACTTCACTTGGGGGCCATCCCCAGATTATATTTCACTCCCAGCTCTTCCTCACTGTGCAGTATCCTCCCTTCAACTTTCCTTCATCATTCTCTCACCTGCCTAAGGCTCTTGCACTTACTTTCATTTCATTTTCCATATCTCTCAATTGATTGTTAGTGATTCGTGTTCCCAAAAACAGAGCTTCATTCACATGTTGCTCCTTTCAAACATCCCTGCTCACTCCTAACACCCTGTTGCAGCAGCCATTAACCAGTCAGGACTGGAACTGTCACCTCCCTGCTAAATTTTCCTCCCTTGTTTGAAAGGTGTAAATTCCAAGCAGATTTTGCAACCTTTAGCATAAATTGCTGTTTGCAACTCCAGTTCTTCCCAGCTGTTTGGTGTTTTGAAGCCTTTTCTCAGATCAGCAATTAGGTGGATCAGGTGATCCAGGAAATTCTGTCATCCCTTCACCTGCGAGTCCACAGATCCATCTCCACACCTGGGACTCCAGGTCCCACCTGGCTGCTTCTGTCACACTTGTGCTGCAGGTCTCTGTGCCCAGGAGCTGTAGGAATGGAAATGGGAGTAATGCAAAATCTCTTGTCCTCCTGAGATCCCTTCCAACCTCATTTATCCCACAAATCTACTGGAAGGGGCACGGAGCAACATCACAAAGAGGTCCAGTTTACTCAGATCCAAACTGAACCTAGCTTCAGACACCAGATAGCCAGGTTGCACCCAGGGTTTGACCATGAACACAGGCTGGAATGAATGAATGAATGAATTCCCTTTCCCTGGATCAGCTCTCTGCAGGAGGATCCTGTGACACACTCCACTTGCTTCCATGTTGCCATTTCCCTTACCGGGTACAGCACCACTGAAACATTTTCTCCTTTGGAAGGGTGAACCCTTGGCAGAGAAACGAATCAGAGCTGAATCTTGTATGCTACAGAAGGACCTTGGATCCCACTGTAGGTTCCTGGGATTCCCACTCTTTGTCCAACTATCCTTGACTCCCTCTCCTGGCGGAGAGCACGGCTTACAGCGAGAGAGAAGAGCAGAAACCACCGCCCTGGGACTGACTGTCCCTGGCAGGATGCTGAGGCGTTTGCAATCACCCTCTGCATCCCTTCACCTGCGGGGTTAAACGCGGCATTTCCCCCTCCCCAACACTCCCCGGTGAGTTTTAAATGCAGCAAACCTGGGAACGACCACCGTTTTTATTACAAATTCCATGCGGACAGGTCCGGCGTCACCACCTGGCCTCCTATGAGCTGCCTTTCCCTTCTGTTCGGGTCGCTGCTGCCTCACAGGTACCGACCTGGATACAACGGGGGGACAAAGGCTGTGCTCTGGCTGGGAGAGGCCCTGGGATGCAGATATATATAAATATATGGGATATATATATTTATATATGTGTGTATGTATATGTGTGTGTATATATGTAGATATATATGTGAAAATAAAATGTAATTTTATATATGTGATTATATATTGTATATAAATGTCATCTATATATAGGTAAGTATATTTGCTGTATGTTATATAATTACATATGTTATATAGCAATACTATATATACACATAACATACATAATTCATGTGTATTTAAAGGTATATATATACATATATATACACACATATACGTATAGAAAATAAAAATATTTTATACATAAGATATTCCATACACATAACATGTATTTTACAAGCGTAAAATGTATTTGTTTTATAAAATATATGCATTATTTATGTATTACATGTTTGTGTGTATTATTGCTGTATGTA